>NW_026596120.1:14224872-14315654 GCF_907164565.1 Psammomys obesus
CACACACACACACACACACACACACACACACACACACACACACACACTTTCTCACATATATGTCTACTCACAAGTTCTACATTATCAACAGTAGATAGTGTGTGCATCTCATAGGTGATGCCTCAGGGGTCGCACACTGAGACACAGTAGATAAATACTTTCTCTGCAAAGTGTCTCCCAGCTGCCAGAACCTCACTGGGCAGTCAGTGACATTAATGAAAATCCAGTCGAAAACAAAAAGGCATTGCAAATCGAGAAGTGTTTAGTAGAAGGCAAAAACCCTTGTCAGGAGTTTGTATTCTTGATAGGAAGGTTAATTAGTTGCTGAGTTAAAACAACAACAATAACAAAAACCAGCTGGCCAGGAAATACGGAAACACAGAAGGCACCAGGGTTGACAAGGAAAGAAAGACATGCAGAATAGGACTGGCAGACATGGAAAACAGGTAGATCCAAGACATGGGACAACAATGAAATTTCCCATGAACCTGGCTGGCTAGGAAGCCTCTAGAACGCTCTCAGAAAAGATCTTCGGACTCACCATAATCTGCACACATGATTATGAAGAGTCATCTTGATTCTAATTATAGATCCTAGCAGAAGTTCATAGCAGGTAGATTATCCAAGAATCAGTCCACGCACCAAAGAAGATTCCCGGGAGACAGTTCCTGAGACTAGGAGGGACTGACATATTTTTTAGGGTGCGTATCCCTTCTTTATCTAGCTACTCCTTAACTCTATGCTTCTTCAACTTCATTCCAACCTCACATAGGGCCACATAACTGAAGGAGGGGCTTGTGTAAACTTCGGACCACAGTAAAAAGTTGTCTGGATGTAGAGCAAACAAACATTAATTTAAAATTATGCACAAAAGGTGTTTGTGACAATGTTCCCCTGGGTTACGCTGTACAGTGTCCTCTCATCCTTGGTTCTGAACCCATGTCACGAACACTGAGCTGGGCATGTCGTCACGCTATGCAACATCGTGAAATGCTGTGTGAGGCACTGCAGCTCAGATTCCACGCTACTTGTGTGATGAATTGAGTGCTTTTATTGTACAAAAAGTACTGCTCTCGCAGAAACATAATAAATGAATTATAGAAAAAAGACAGTATTTTCCTATCATTATCCCTCAGCCTAGAAACATCACATTAGTATGTCTGTGGATTGTATTGTGTTGGACATTTAACTCATTAGCATGCAAGTTTGCTTTCATGTTTAATAAATAGTAAAATTATATGTATATCAAAGTATTGTTTTGAAGTAAATTTCTTTATGGTATGTTATCAGTTAACTATTTTATTTGTACACCTATCTCTGGGATGTATAAAAACTTCTCAGGTGAAAAAATAGTGAAGATTAAAGGTATTCATCACCACCACCTGGCTAGCACTTGGAAGGCAGAGGCAGGTGGATCTCTGTGAGTTTGAGGCCAGTGTTGTCTATGAAGGGAGATCCAGGACAGCCAAGGTTATGCAGAAAATCCTTGTCTCAAGAAACAAAAACAAAACAAGAAAAAGTTTAAAAAAGCCTTTCCATAAATTAGACTCAGCGTTATTATAAGGACACACTGGATTTTTGGATCTATGCCACCTCTTGTAGTGAGAATTTTTTTTTTTTTTTTTTTTTTTTTTTTTTTTTTTTTTTTTTTTTTAAAAACAAAACAGAAATTCTTACAGAAATATTGTAAGAATATTTTTTTGTTTTAATCCCAGGTGTGGGGGTAAGAGGCTTCCTTAAAGCAGCAGACTGCAATTTGACTCATGGGTTGGCAGGGGCATGACTTTGCCAGCTGCAGATATTTTCTATGATTGTGTGACATTTGGAATTCTGGGGACTTTTTAGATGGTATGTAAATACTAGAGCCCTGATAGGTGGGTTGTTGGTTGGTTGGTGGTTGCTGTTGGTTGCAGTTTGTTAAGTACCTGTGTGCAGAGAAGAAAGAACAAGGAGAAGAAATTAGATATTCTGACTGCGAAGATCAAACTTGCCCCAAGGAGCTCAATGCCCCTAACCAGCAGGAAGTAGCCAAATGATAACATTGTCCTCTTTCAGACCCCTAGCTTTATTCAGGGGTCTCTCTTTTTTCTTCTCTTTTTTCCCTCTAATCTCTAGTGTTAGGGTGTTAAAAGAGAAGAGGAAAAGGGGTGGAGAAGGGTGGAAGAAAGAAGAACCCACAAAGAACCTACGAGCTAAAATCTTTGTCTGCTTTCTATGCATAAAGTAAGATTAAAAGAAGAGTGTTATAAGAAAGACTATGTGCAGTGAGGTGGGAGCCAATAGCTAGGAGAAAGCCTTGGAGTCAAACCTGGCTACTTGGTTGACACCTGTCATTGTCTAAGTTTCATATCCAGGTGAACTTGAGTTTATTTTCTGTCATTAGGATTGTGTAACATAGGCATACATCACAAGCTTTCTGTGAGAATTCAGGAAGTTAATCCAAGTTTGCCATAATTTCTGACCCATGTTAAAGGCCCCCTCTGTATTCGACATGAGCGTTATTGCTATTAATGCAATGAGGCGGGGAAAACACTGTTGGCCGTTGGTGAGATGGTGCCAGGAAAGCCTGGCTGAATCTTGGGTTTGTTGGGATGTGTCTGCTGCATAATTCAGAACCTTCTTGCAGGTATTCTTTGTTATTTATTCAGCTAATAAATATTCCTTGAGCGTTTAGAGCATGTAATCACTAAAAAGGCCGGTGGGTCTATGAGAGGAGGCAAAAGCATTCTTCTGGGTAGCTTTCCTGAAAGTGGAGGAGACAAGTTTGGGAGATGATTAAAACACAGGATGGTGTGTGCTATAGGAAGAATGGAGTTGGTGTGTTAAGGGAGGAGGAAGGAGATGAGAAGTTTAACTTTGCTTTGGGTGTCAAGTTAGAGTCTTTGCTGTTGTTCACTAGCATTGACTTAAAGAAAATGGTGGATAGAACCACAAAGCCAAGGTTATATTCACTTTGATTACTAAATGTTCTGTGAACATTTCCTCCCTACCAGGCATCAGACTAATTACTGTTCCATGGGGCACAGACAGTATCCTTTCTGTTTATTTCTCAGTAAACATCTCTAGCTTGATAGAATGGTGATGTGAAGGAGTTTTGATACCTAGATGGTATAAAGATCATTTGATCCATGTTCTTTATACTTGAGATCTCTGGCCCACAGTGAGTGGGTTTAGTGTTTATTCCATTTGGCAGGAATGAGTGAGCAGAAATTAAAAGCATTCATGGTCTCAATGGAGTTTTGCAGAACAATTCTTTGTGTATATATGAGGACAACTTGGGGGCTGGCCACTGTGAAGAGAAAAGAGGGTGGCAGGACAGATGAAATCTAAATTGGGCCGGCTTGTGAAAACTTACCCATCCCAGGAGCTGTACGAGAAGTCTTCAAGGCATTTTTGACATGCATGCTAGAAATCACAGGGGGAGTCCTTTGCTGTTGTTAGAAAACTCTCCAGTAGGATTGATGCTCTCTTCTGGACTGTGCCCAGAGACTCATTATTCACTGTCAGTACCAGAAGCCAGGCTTCAGTACCACAGTAGCCAGCTTACCCTCAAGCCTTTCCATTTTCCTATATCTTGACAGACATGCCAAGGAAACAATAGCTTCGATTGTCAGCTTCCCCAGGGTGATGACTCAAAACTTTGCATTCCTCCGTCTATTCCAGGCCAGTCTTGTCTGAGAGTGGACAGTAGAATGGCCACTCCAGGACATTTGTATTGAAGAGTGTAGCCAGGTACAATGCAGTCAGAATTCAGCTTTGTTTTTTAGGCACCACTCACCAGAACACAGCTTCTAGTTTGGGTAAATCATTTTCATGGGCTGTCCAGATTCAAGTCATTGTCCATTCAGACTTTATTCTGTGATAGACATGGTACTTGTATTGTCAAGTCATAAGAAAAACTTGCTCTGAGAGATGCCTACTTGAAAGGCCTGCTCCTTTCAATGGATTTGCTTCACCTTCATGCTGGATTTCTGAGATTCCATGGCCAGCAGATTTGAGGAATGAATTAGGATGCTTTTACAATAAGTGTCATCCTCACTTATGCCTGCAGTCTTTTTAAGAAAAGCAGACTGTTAGGTTTTTAAAGATCATCTCTAGATCACTGTTATATTAAATAATGAATAGATAATCATTTTAAACTTGAACATCCAATATTATAGAAGAACCCACACTTTAAAACATAACCATTGATTTTTTTTGTTTAGGTAAAACATAAGACCTATATATGCCATTGCCTATAATTTAGAAAATATCAAAATACATAATAAAACTTAAAACCACCTATAGCCATGAGTCTGAGGCAAATTTTATTAACACAGGGATATGTTCTTTCTTGGATGTTTATCAAGTGTTTAACATTGTTTTTGCACAAAGCTCATGACACCACAAGCACACATTAAAACATTGTTGAAGTGTTTTCTTATCTATGTGCACGGTTATTCTTGGATGCCTCTTCTCTTGATGTTATAGAGCCACTTCTGCCTCCTGCTACAAACACAAGACCAGGATGCCAGGGTCAGATGGGAAAGTCAGGACAAGTAAAGCAAATAAAACTCTGGCTAATGGGTAGGAGAGCACAACTGTACCATGTCCTTGTTGGGAAGGCTGTTTTCCATTGGTGATCACTCATATGGGACACACAGTTGAGGAAGGTGGGGTTTGTTTCCTCTGACTGATCATGGACATCCACCTTCTTTTCTATTGCCACGTCCCTGACTCTAAAACCTTCAGATTCCAATCATGGCTTACCCTTGGTCTCTAGGTCTTCAGGCATAGATTGGAACCATCCCACTGACACTTCTGAGTATCCGTCTGGCAGAAGTGGACTTCCTAACCTCTTTCATAATGTGAATCTACTCCCCACATTAAATATTTTCCCAAACGTGTACATCTAAAAACACATTCGTAATTCTGATATGTTCTGCTTCATTAGGGAAGCTTGGCTGATACACATGATTATATTTGTATCACTGAAATAAAGAAAAAATGCCTTATAATAAGTTTAACACTTTGATGGACTGATTGAGCCCTCACCTCACCCTGACCTCATTTGGGTCAGGGCCTTGCTGGCTTAAGCTGAGCTGTGGAATTGACACTGAGAAGCTCACAGAACCATTTAGAAAACCCAAACAAGGGGACTTCTAGAAGACACTGAGGGAGAGTAGAGCAGAGGTCGCAGCTATGGTCCTGCTGTTTGAACCCCAGGGACATGTATAGTGTAGGTTGTTCTTATATAACTGATCAAGAACACCCATGTGTACATTTGTTGTTTGTTCCAGTGTTCACCTCCTTTACAATCCCAAAATCTAGTTTCTGGCACCATTCTTTCCACAGCGTCCTTTCTAAACAATGGAAGCACAATATTGGTCTAGACACATCTTCCTGTAACATTAATCTCTACGCATACTGGAGTCACCTAAGTTTTTTTTTTTTTTTTAATAAATTCTAATGCTCCAATATCACTCCAGTGAACTCTGAATGTCAGAAGTAAAGCATGGCTGTCAAGATCTCTGTAAAGACTCCCAAATGATTCCTAGCCAGGAAAGTTTGGGAGTCATTTCTCTCCCTACTTTACAGAACAAAATGGTGTTTCTTTTGTATTTTTTTTTTTAACTTTTCGACCTCGTTGGTGGTTTTGTGGTGATGATAATGATATTTATGGAAGTATGTGAGTTAATGTCATGACTGAATTACGTTGTGTAACTCATGGGTCCTACCTCTGTTGCCTTATCCCTCCCATGCTTCACCTCCCTGTCTGATAAGTGGGAGGCTGGGGAAGAGGAAGGAAGTGAAGAGATGCCCAAAGAAAGGAAAAATGAGGATTAGGAGCTATGAGGGAGACAGGCCCCTCACATAGTTATATTGCTACCCGTTCTCAGATGAGATGCGTCCAGGAACCTTGATCTCTCTAGAGATCAAGGTGCAACTCTAGGGGACATGTGGTAGGAAAGATACTGTGGGCAAGTACTTTCACAAGGCCTGCCATGGACCTGGGCTCTCAGATCTCCTCCTCTGTTGAGTTGTGCTATACTGTAGGAGCTGGTAAGGTCTCTTTGGTCTTTTGAGTTGAGAGATGACTAGAGTCAGACAACTGACCCTTTGGTCCCTTTGTCTTCACTTTGACCTCTATCTGGTGGAGAAAAAAAAAATGATTAGAAAGAAAAATTTAGGACATGAGGTTCAGACATCATGAGCTACTCACCCATGGAGTCATCCTTTTGTCCTCCAACTTTCTTTGGTCCTGTTAGATTTTATGCACTGGTCCCTTGGAGTCTCTGGTCCAGACGACCCCTGATTTCCATTGATAACTACAAAGCAAAAGTATCACATTGCTTAAAGCAGTTGCAACTGTGTGGTACTTCAAAGTTGATACCCAATAAATCTTTGGGACACTGATGAATAATAATAATATGTGTGCCACTAAAGTATATTTAAGTAGCAGCACACTGAAAGCAAAAAAAAAAAATGTATAAAGAAATGGGTTAGTTGAATAAATCTTATGTTAGCAGTAAGGAATATTAGTTATTCATGTTCATGTTTATAAAATGTACTCTTTAATACATAATTAGGTTAAAAAGCAGTGGGAAAACTACCTACATATCCAGACTCCTTTTAAAATGTATAAACATAAAAAGACTATAATAAAATATACCAAAGTAATGACTGGGTTTTTAAATTTAAATATAAAATGATAAATGATTCTACTTTCTCTATTCTTTCTAAATAGTTCCTGTTTTTCAACCCCAAGCTTGATTCCCCACCCCACCAAGAGGAATACTGTAAAAAATAAATTGCATTTAAAGGAATGTTTGACTTTCTCTGAGCGGCACTTGAGGTAATATCCAAGGGCAGATGGTACTCCTTTGATGCTGAATGACAGATGCTGAGCCACTGGTTGCAGAGAAGCCGTAAGAAAGATCAGAGGGATTTAAGGTGTGGATTAATGAAAAGCAAGAATTGGATTGTGAGGCACACATCTACTTCAAAGTCAGTCTAGGAATGGCCGCTCATGAGCGCTTGGTTGTCACTGTGGATAATGGATCCCAGAAGCCCCTCACCTGATGTGGCTAAGTGACAGAAGTCAGCGCATGCGTATTCATTCTCACCACAGTGCTCTTCTTTGTGCTTGTAGTTAGACATCTTCTTTCATACATTTCCCTACCCAGAGTACCTTTCGCTTGATTCAAAAAAGAGCGATGTTATCATCCTCAGGAAAAGGTAAGCCATGGTGTAAGAGCATGCAAGACCAAACCTCCCTAGATTAACACACCTTTAAAAACATAGTATTATATCTTATTTACGTGTGTGTGTGTGTGAATATATAGAGACCAGAGGACAACCTCCAGGAGTTGGTTCTTTGCTTCCACCATGTGGGTTCCAGAGACCACACTCAGGTTGTCAGCCTGGCAGCAAGCGTTGTTACCCACTAAGCCATCTTGCCAGCCCGCATAAAGCCTTTGATGAAGCCTGATCCTTCTGCAGAGACCCTTCTTCTGAGCAGCACTCCGCTGACTACAGCTGCTTTGGTATTGTCGCCCCACTGTCAACTGTTTCCTGGGTGCAGCTGGCATCCGAAAGGGCAGCCAGAGTTCACGCGCTGCTTTTTCCACCTTTCTCCCTGAAGCGCTTTGCTCAGCAGAAGGGGACTCCTGTCTGGGCCTCGCTGTCGCTGTGCTGAGTGAGCAGATGAAATGTTTGCTAAGAGGGTTTTATAGAGACGGTGCCCTCCTCCTCCTCCTTGTTATACTTTAACCTTTGCTTTCTTCATCCTATCATGCGACGTAGGAACGGCTTTAATGAGCAAAATATTCTTTTTTTTTTTTTAAAAAAAAGGTTTATTTGTTCATTTGATATATGACAATTTCATACAAAAGTATATACAGAAGTGTGTATATCAATGATAAAGGAAATAAAGCAGGTATTTAAAAATTTCATTTATTTATTACAGTTTATTCACTTTGTATCCCAGCTGTAGCCCCTTCCCTCTTCTCTTAATTCCCCCTCCATCCCTCTTCTTCTCCTATGCCCCTCCCCCCTTCCATCTGACCCTAGCCTATCAGGTCTCATCAGGACTGGCTGCATCGTCCTCCTCTGTGGCCTGGTAAGGCTGCAATTGAATTAAATTCTGACCCTCAAGTAAGAATAAAGTTAACTAATCTTTTATAACTTTCAAAGCTAAATTCTTATTAAAAAGGCATACTTATCCATTGAACCACTTTATAATTGTATAAGTTTATAATTGAAACTTTTTGTTCCAAAATGTTTGGCCTAAATTAAAATACATTAAAAGCTTTTAACATTAATGGATTTTAAATTTAGAGTCTTACTGTATCACAGTGATTTATCCTTAAACCGTAGCTCTTACATGATTTGGAAGTTACAGACATAAACCGCTATTTGTTGTAATCTGTACCACAGTCTAGGAGAGCTGAAAATAAAAATAATAGTTTTAGAAGTCACTGTGTTGATTATTATGCTTTGTTTTGCAATGGGGCTGTTATCTCCTCCAATCCCCACAGGAGCCTGAGAAGCAGATATCATCGATGCTGTTCTTAGAGTGAGAAAACTCAAACCAAGGAAAGTAGTATTATCACTGGAAAATCCCAGGACAAATTAGAGTCTGTCGTTCTGTAATGTCCTTCCACCCTATCATGCTTCACCAAGCAATGGTGATATAGACAGCTTTGGTAGATATGGCATGTTGTTTGTGCATTTGTAGGTTGACTTTCATATGTATTGTCATCTTCTGATTCCTTGGGGCTTTATGGACACTTTATGGTCTTTCTTGAATTCGTGATGCCCCTAATGCATTGGTGATGTCTGCATCGCTGCTTACATTGGCAACGTATCACGTCTCTATTATGTAACTCATTCACATCAGCACCGGATCTCTCATGATTAGTGCTCACTGTGTGCTTTGCGCGTATGTCATTACTCCTTGGACCCTCATCATTGTGCTGAGGTAGATCCTGTTATTAGTTCAGGTTTCACAAGAGGAAGCCAAAGTACATCTTGTCTGTAGTGTGGTTAATATATTTTGGACTCAGAATGCAAACATAGTGTCCGATTCAAATGCGGACATATTTTAATAACTCACCCTAGTGCTTTCCTCAAATAAATATTTTGTCTTATTAGCCACATTGTAAAGTTCTCGAAAGGTGATCAGCACTTATCTTGGCATGCAACAATGGTAAGGCATGTATTAGACATGTTCAATAAGCATTTGGTGAGTTAGATATTGGAGATTTTAGAGGTTAAAGGAGAATATCTTTGTCTATAACAATTTCATTTCATTGTAAAAATTTCATTATAAGAATTTTCTCTAAGAGAATTGGGGGTGTAGTTCAGTTATAGAATGCTTGCTTACCACATATGAAGCCCTAGGTTCAGTTCCCAGTGTATACCTGTAATTCCAGATCAAGGGAGGTAGAGACAGGAGGCTCAGAAATTTAAGGTTATCAATTTAAGCTGAATTGAGAGATAGCCTGGGTCATGTGAGACCTTGTTTCAAAAACAGAAAGGTAGCAACAACATAAAGTAGTTTCTTCATATGCTTCTCAGGGTTTTTAGCCTTCAACAAAAACAAGCACCAAATCTAGAGTATGAAAGACCTAAGAGTTAAGGGATATACCCAAGTCTTCTAATCCTATTGTTGGTAAAACTAGGAATGGATTAGATATCTACTACAAGTGGAATCACTTCTTGTTGGGGAATTGTATCTCCGAGATGGAGATATTAAAATTTCACTTTTGAAGTCCTCATCTTTTGGTGTAGTCCACTGATGTTAAAAGATACAGTGACAATAATATCATCCTATTAGGTGTCTTTCTTCTTAGCTTTCTGAACCCAGCTCTTCTGTCTTCTTTGGTTTTATATGTTTACCAGGATGATCTGCCTTTGGGTTAGGATCAGTGAGACACTTAATGCAGGGGAGAAAGGGGACACAGAAACCAAGCACCTTCCTGCATATAAGCTCATCCCAATTATAATATTCTGTGTGATTTATGGCAATATATATCATACCTGTAATTCATGGTCATTTGATATTCTGAGGTTCTGGATGGTTACCTCACATTTTCTTCTGACTCTAGAAATCTCTTCTTTGTAAATAACCAGGGCTTACTGATTTATAAAGTTCTCTGCAACCAGAAAGTCTTTCACTGTATGAATTAGGAAGCTCTGATGCTAGCCTGTTCTGCTTTGAATCACTGGAGGGTCTTTGATCTTTAACCACCAGGACTTTTATAGACATGGAGGCCAATAGATCAGGTATGAAATAACTGGCTTGATAGGACTATATCGAAGAACTAAAGGAACACAGATTAGCCAAAGCCCATTAAGAGTAAGATGACTTTGTCACAAGATGAATCCTGGGGCATGAAGTATTTAGAAGTAAGAATTTTTCATATAAACAAAGTTCTTGATGATAATTTTGTAATCCTATTAACATCCATGACAGGGTTTAGAAATAATTAAAGTTTCTTTGTCTGGTGGATGGCAGTTACTGTAGAAACTCATAGCTGGTCATGCTATAATAATAAGTGTCTACAGAGGACTCAGCCACAAGTGGGACACTTATTCCATGCCCTTTCCCTGCATGGCTTCGGAACCATCTCAGAAGAGAGGCCAGGCATTGTGACACATGGGTGCCACACCCATGAACTTTAATCCCAGAACTTTCCAGGCAGAGGCATAGCAGATCTTCATGAGTTGGTTGCCAGCCTACTATATACATAGTGAATTCAAGGACTGCCAGGGCTCCATAGAAGGCCTTGTCTTAAAAACAAAACAAAACAAACAAACAAACAAAAAACAAAACAGAGATTGAAGAAGACCAGAAGGGAACAGTATTTTCTGGACATGACTTGACCACTGTACTGCTGAACTCATGGCAACTGAAATGATCTCCACAAGACCTGCATAGGATCAGTCAACATCCCAGCACGGAAACAGGAGGGACTGAAGACACCTACCCCTAGCTGAGGACCTATTAACAGTTGGTGGCTGCTGGGAGAAGGGGAGTCAGTTTTCTTTAAGAATGTGGCTCCTGATAGGTCTACCATGCTCCAGTAGATGGCCTCACCTCCCTGCAAATAAGGGCACCTCAAAATGGCCTCTACATGTTATTCATATATAAATACATATAAATAAATCGGAGGACAGGAAGTTTTGGGGGGTGTCTTAGTTACTTTTCTGTTGGTGTAAAGAGACACCATGACCAAGGCAACTTATAAAAAAAAGTTTTATTGGGACTCATGCTTCCAGAGGGTGAGAGTCTGTGATCAGTCATCACAGTGGGGAGCAAGGCAGCAGACAGGAAGCCGTGGCTCTGGAGCAGTAGCTGAGAGCTTAGCTGACATTCGACTTCGTAGACTCAGGGAAGAGACAGAAAGCTAACTGGGAATGGTGTGAGCTTTTGAAACCTCAAGGCACACCTCTAGTGACACACTTCCTCTAGCACAGCAACATGTCATACTTCTTCCTAAATAGTTTCACCTAAGCCTGTGTGGACCATTGTCATTCAGACCTCTGCTGTGAGGGTGAGGCGGGGAAGGGTAGAAGGTGGATCTGGGCAGAGTTGGGGGAAAGAATGGAAGGTGAATATAACCAGTCTACATTGTATTCATGTGTGAAATTCTCAAATTAACAAGAATATTGTGTTTTTTTTAAAAAAAACCGAAAATGTGAGTATTCTTAAGTACAATATGCCTCTGCCCATTACCGCTCAAACTCTGCTATTTTTTTTTCCAAAGAATTTTTCTCTGTATCTAAATCTTTTATATTATAATGCATCTAGTGGATTTTTTCAATGATTAAATAATTTGCAGAATTTTATAGACCACACTGTTTTTAGAGGCTCACATACCGATCTATAGCAATATCCTGCTCTGAACAAACCTATAAACTACAATTTTCTTATGAGAATACCCCTTGGTACCTCTTCTAGCATCCATTATGTAGCTGCTGTGCGGAAAACGGGGAATTCCATATGCGTCTATTTTTCCTCTGCAGTGTTACAGCTGATTTCTAAGTCTCTCGCTGTCTGCTTTAAGGAGAGTGTGGCAGACGGTGGAGCAAGCAAAATTTATCTATTGTAAATATTTGTTCTCCTGTCACTTCCCCCACCAGCCTGTTAGCACCATGAAGGGGGTAGCCTTGTCTTTTTATCTTTGTGTCTCCCAGCACTCAGCGTGGTTCTCAGCACATACTTGAAGTGTTCAATAAATATTTTATGAATGAATGAATGAGCTCTAACATTCTAAGACTTCCAGCACTGACAGCCTTGAATGGAACTAGCATCAAACCTGGATGTGAAGTCTGAGAAGAAGAAGGGTAACATCGCAGACAACAATCCTGAATGGTTGAGTTTGTTAAATGTGACTGAGTCATACCTCATTTTTTTTTTCCTTTTGGCCTAGAACTGTGAACATTTTTTTTTTATATAGATTTTTCTGAGTCCCTCTTCTGTTCTCATTTGTAGAGTAGAACTATCAACAGCTTACTACTGTAACTCTCAGAATTAAATGTGATACTACCACAAGGATGGGCACACAAGCGCCATAGAACAGTCCCATTTTGATGTCAATGTTGCCTGTTGTCATGTTCCTCTGCCACCTATTTCTCTAGTCTGTTTGTGCCCACACTGGAGATCGTGGGATTCCATGTACATTTTTTATTTCTCTTCCTGTTTAATAGGGATTAGAAAGCCACAGAATTTTCAGCTACCCCACCATGACATAGGCTAAATTCCTTCCTCCTAGGCTGCTTCACATTAAATCATGTTCAGGTGCACAGACCTAATCAACTCAGCCATTTCTTGTTCCTGCTATCAGAGGCTCCTAAAATTTCTCCATGCTAGTTTGGAATCTCTGTCCTTTTTTGTTGATCCCTGCTAAATGCCTCTAGTCACTCTACACTTCTCACATTGTTCCAAGGTGATGCGTCTCACCAGGTCGACGCTCCTGTGCTGGTCATGTGTCCGTGCGTGCTCCCTGATAAACATGTTCCCCTCTCTTCAGCTTCTGTGCCTTTCCTCTTATCTGAAAGTGACCAGGTTTTCATGAGACCAGCACTTACTTGATGGATCACTGAGATGGCATGATGCTGGCCTCCAACAATCCTTCTCTTCCACTCCAGAACCATGTGCTCTTCACACAGTAGTTATACATAAACCCCATTCTCCGTTTTAATCCATAAATCCTCTAGGAAGTCCACTTGACATGAACCAGCCATTCTGCCATTTTGAACTCGTGTGTGTGTGTGTGTGTGTGTGTGTGTGTGTGTGTGTGTGTGAGGGTAGCTTGCATATATATGTTTGTGCATATCTGTATGTGCCGGTGCACTCAGTTATATGGTTGAGTTTAGAGGTCAAAAATTTTTTATAGAGAATTCTTCTTCAATCACATCTCCATCTTACTTGGGGGGGGGGTAGGGCCTCTCACTGAATCTAAAGTTCATTCCAGCAAACTCCCAAACTCCACCTGTTCCCATTTCACAGATCTAGGGTTTTAGATGTGTTTCCTGGCTTTCACCTGGTGCTAGAGAGCCAAACTCAGGTCCTTGTGTTTGCATAACTAGCACTTTGCCCACCAAACCATCTCCCTTAGACCCATTTTGGAACTTTTTGACAGAAACATCACTGCCCATGGGAGATTAAGGTCCAAGGAGGTTCATTCAATGTTGTTTCTAGTTCTTTCTGCATGAGCTCTCCCATCTGTGTATTTCAATCACTGTGAGTTAATGAGTTGAGGTTTGCCCGTGCAGCTATCTCCATGTAGGGTTTTAGGCCATCAGGGTTAGACAAGGAAATGGCAAGAACCAAGCTTCGCCCATGTCTTTTAGAACTTCTGAATCTGATATACACAAAATAATAAAACAACGGTGTCTCTCATGAGTTTTGCTTATATAAGGGGGGGGGAAGGAAAAGGAGGAACAAAGGAAGGAAGGAAGGAAGGAAGGAAGGAAGGAAGGAAGGAAGGAAGGAAAGAAAGAAAGAATGCAACAGTAGCCCCAAATGCTAAATCCTGTACGTAACTGATACGGTAGTCATGTAGTCATTAGCCGCAGGTAGCAATTTAAACTTAAGGGGACGTAAGTCAAGAATCTATTTCCTCATGTTGGGCAGTGGTGCCATATACCTTTAGTTTCAGCAAATAGGAGGCAGAGGCAGATGGATCTCCGAGTTCAAGACCAGCCTGGTCTACAGAATGAGTTCCAGGACAGGACAGGGAAGGCTACACACCTTGTCTTGAAAAACCAAAAAAAAAAAAAAGAGAGAAAGGTATTTCCACAGCTGCAATATCTGCCCTCCAACCACCTACAGCTGGTAGCCACTTTGCTGATCTGCACAAATTATCAAATGCATTTCAGTTGGGTAGCACCAACCTGAGACTGTGTACTGAAAAGGCATTTATTCCTGTATTTGAAAAACAAACAAACAAACAAACAAACAAAAAAACTATCCAGTTTCTTCTCTCCCTAAATACTCCATGTTGTGCTCTGCCTGCAAAGCAAAAGCTCGTTAATGCTAGGATATAATTAAAAGCAGATGAAGCGGGTCTTAAACAAGACCCAGAAGTTGCAGTTTTTCAAGGAAATTGGCTCCTGGCTTCATCTGCTGTCTGTAACATCTCTTGTTGAATACAAAAATAATCTTGCTCTTTTTTTTTTTCTTTCGAGTTTATCTCGTGTCTGAGACCAGAAGCCTCAAATCCATTTTTTGAGCCCCCAGCTTCCTGTTAACATGACATTTGTGGAAAGACTCAGTGTATGATTATATTAAAAAAGGGAAAGCGATGGAACAAAAGAAAGGTTGCCGTTTGATCTTCCTACTGGGTAGTAAATTTAGTTGCCTGAAAAACAGGAGGAAATGATTTTAAAGCCACAATAATGAAACATCACTGGAATTTGCTTTTCCCCCCTCTCATTCCGGAACTAGAGTTGCCTTTGACATAATATGAAAGGAGGGGCTACTGCGGGGTGGAGAGACATTCATTCATATTATTTCCCTCGGTGTTTAGTTGAAAATTTACTTTTAAAAGTTTCTGTCAGCCTTTATAATTATCTGCTTAAATTTATACATGCAGTTAGTTCTCCTAAGAATGGCTGACATTTAAGTGCTACAAAATTAATATGAATGTGATGCAATGGGCATAATTGCTTTCTAGAAAAAAATCTCATCTGTATGACTCATTGCTAGAGCCAAAATTATGAGCCCAGCATTTCCTGAGAGCATCAACACATCAGATCCTTTTGGAACATTCCCCCAAGAGTTTGGTTTTTCAGGAAACAGAATACACGTTTCTCTTTTGTCTCCGTTTCTTCCCACTAGAAAGTTCAGGAAACAGCTAAAAAAACCAATTTTCTCTACGTGAATCATGTGGGTGTAGTATATTCCAGAAAAAAAAAAATCACATATCCATGTTGTCAATTTTGAAAGCCCATAACAATTTCCATACTGTCATTCTGTGTACACACCCTGTCATGTTGTTTATTAAAGTCATAACCTTGTGGGACTCACGTGGCTTGGACTTCCCTATTCCTTGGGCTTTGCAGAGTCTGCACCTGCAATTTATCAAGTGCTTCATATCCTAGATTTTCATTTAACCTTTTTTTCAGTCTTTATCTCTTTATTGATCCATCTATTTATATCCTGCATTGGCTTCATTAATTTCTTCAATCGTTTTTTTCTTTCTGTTTTCTTAGAATTTTTTGACTTTTAAAAATTATTATTTGAATTCTTTCTTCAGACTTTCATCACTTCTAAACTGTGGGCATGAGTTGCTAGAGAAGTCTGACTTTGAGAGGAGTCACGGTTTTGACTTGTTTTTCACATTTGTTGTGGTTCTGTGGTGAGATTTACACATCTTTTGGGTTCGGTGTTGATTATGCTTTTGTGAGAGAACTTATTTTAGGGACCAGCCTTCTCTTGACAGTGTATCCTAGGGTATTAAACCCTTTTGAAATGTCAACACATTACTAGCTTTTGAGTGTCCTTGCTTTTTTTTGTTGTTGTTGATGATGATCAGTGTATTTTGAAATAGTGCGTGCGTGTCATATTATGTCAGTGTCACAAGGCTGGGGTGCCTTTCCGAGATCAAGCAGATGTGTTATCAACAGTGGGGTGCATGGGGTCCACGCTCCGTGACTTCTCCGCTACTTGTAATAGTATATGCTGTGAAAGGGTTATTTAAAAGCTACTTAAAGCATTTATTCTTACCAACAGGAATGATGGGGAAGATACAGAATTTAAAAAAAAAATGTTTTACAAGATGGTAAGTAAAGAAAGAAAGAAAGAAAGATGCAAAACAAAAATCCAGATTGTTAGAGACCAAAAAGGGAAAAGGCTGAAAGGCCATAGAACAGAGTGGGCTGGAAAACACAGACTGTGGCCCTGAAGAGTTCCTGGGCTTTTGCTCTTATTGCTTTGTGGCCAGGTAGCTATGTATAGGGTTTATCCTTTTCCAAAGTGTGTTTTCTTCCCTGGGAAATGGGCCTCCTACATAGAAACCACCACGGCATTATCCTGAGGCTCTGATGACTTAATTGCTGAAAGCTCGGCAAATATGTAAGGGTTTGATAAATGTTACATGGGTTTAGCAGTGTGATTAAAATCAACAGTAATCCTATTAAATATTAAAATAATCCCTATGGCCCAGGTACTCTGCTGAGAACTCTATGTGAATTCATTCATTAAACTCTGAAGACTACAAAGTGGAATTGTTATTACTTTCATCTAAAAGATGGTAAATCGGAAGCCCAGCTTCAAGTAAATTGCTCAAGGTCACACAGCTAGTGAATTATTTGAGCAGGGATTCTAGCATCTGTCCTCTAATGTGAGAGCCACGCTAACACCTGTACCAGTCGGTGTATACCTTTTGTGTGAGTGTTGTATCTGAAGAGAAGCAACCTCTTCAAACTGAGGCAGTTTGCTTTGCTGAATAGATGCATCGTTTGGAGAGAGAGAAGGGAGGGAAGAGTGAGAAAGAGTGGAGAGGGGAGAAGGGAGATGGTCAGCAGGAGACTGGAGACAGGGTGGTGTCAGATAGAAACAGAGGCACATGAGTATGGGCGTGTGTATGTCTCTCTCATCTCTGTGTGCGCAGTTTAGATGTTAACAAGTGCCTTTCTCAGTCATTCTGTATCTTATTTTCTTGAGACAAGGTCTCTCAATGAAGCTGGAGCTTGATCATACAACACAACGGGCTGGCCAGCAAACTTTAAGTATCCAGTTTTGTCCAATAATTCCCTAGTACTGGTACTGGAATTACAAGTGCTTATCATCATGCCTGGCTTTTCCACATGGGTTCTAGGGGATCAAACTGAGGTCATCAGGCTTACACAACGAACACTTTACTAACTGAATTGATTTTATATTTCTTTATTTTGTGTGTATGTGTGTGCAAGCACACGTGTGCAAGAACATGAGTGTGGGGACTGTGGGATTTGAAATTTGGTTCTCTCTTTCCATTATGTGGGGCTGGGAATCGAACTCAAAACAGCAGTCATGGAGGCAAGCTCCTTTGCCCAGTGGGGATCAGGTTAGGTCTGAGAAGCGTTGTTGAGAATGGAACCTTCGGACAGATGGCTTGCTTCATCTTATTCATCCCACTGCCTCATACAGTGTCCTCCTACACGCTTGCTTCCTACGGTTGAGAATAGATGTATTATTGACTTGGCTGACCTCTGGGTGGCTGCATAGATGGTCACCTACCACCCAACATAGCACCAGGTTCCTAGAACATGCTTCCCATGGTCCTTGAATTGAGACTGAAAGGTTGCATGGCGGCTGCCTCCCTTGGATTTGCTGAGATATTTAACAGGCTGGATAATGCCGTGGCAAGCAGAGCAGTGATTATGCACTTATTCATAATAGTCTTGGGACAAGCTACGCTCAATTGGTTCCCCTGCGGAACTCCAGCTGGTTTTCTTCCCTTTTGAGCTTTCCATTGTCTTGATGTTGTTTGCAACTCGTTCGGAAACTAATTAAGTCTCAGGATCAGTGTGTCCTGGAAGAGAGTGTGGCTATGCTGAAGTGGTAGTTTTTCATACTTTAAATTATCGGAGTGAAAGGACAATTATAATTTACTTCTAAAATTGCCCAAAAGTCAGCTTCCATCAAAATTATTCTCAGCAGACATTAGACTCTGTAAAACCGGGGTGTTGTATGAAAGGCAAGAAAGAGGATTTAAATAGGCCATGGAAAATGTATTGATAATCTGGCCATATTAATCCCGGTCTCTAACAGAGTGTGAAATTACTTGTTTATTCCACTTATCCAGGGCCATGGCGGAGGCTGATCACTTGTTGACAGAGCCACCCTTTGTGACCACCTTTCAGCAGTGAGCTTCATCTGGGATGAGGCCAAACAATCTGACTTCCTGGCCTATGTCTATCTCTAGAGTCAAGGTCAGGGTTGCTGCTCCCCGTGAGCAGATTTGGGGGCTCATGCAGTCCATTTTATCTGGTTGAGGCTTACATTTGAGCATAGGTAGAGAGATAAACTAGAGACTCTTAGTAGAGCTGTAAAAACTTGGGGACTTTGCCATTAATACTCCAACATTTCTATCCCAGGAAGAAGGTGGGTTGAACACCATCAGGGATGCAGCGAGATATCAAAAATAGTTCTGGACTCCAAAACCACGCCTGTGTGCACTGTGTATCTGCATACACGAACACACGAATACCCTAGAGCGCCTCACTGATCTGCTCATGTTAGTTATCTGTTAGTGCATAACAGTATTACCGAAATCAGAGAGCAATTATGACTAGACATACGATAAATCAGCCCGTCAAGGGAGCTGACACAATTCTCTTCAGTGAGGTTTATTAGAATGAGAGGGATTCCATGACTGGTGCAGAGCTTCATGAAGAGAATAAGACAGGGAGAAGAAGAGTGAGAAAAGGAGATAGCCAAAATACATGGGATGACCTTGGAGGCCAGAGCAGCCACAGGCAGTCTCTCTGGGGAGTCCTGGACCAATCCCTAGAATGAAGGAAGAGTCTGACTTCGTATAAACTTTTAGGTTATAAGAAAATTCACACCGTGGGATTTAGTGTCACTATCACACCTGGTCTACTGCTATAATGCGGTTCTCTTCTAAGGAGGAAATGGAACCATCTCTGTTGATTTAAGAGTTCTTATTGTAAAGTGCATTTATGATGATGTGTCCAGAGTTGAGGGAACCAAAAGACAGGCTTTCAGAGACCGAGCTCCATGGTGAAATAGGCTCCGTGGTTACTCTGCTTGGATCCCTATGTCCAGGCAGCATGCCTCGCCCCTGTAGTTGTAAGTGTTGCTCCTTGTATTGCTCAGCTCTTCTTTCCTCAGTTTCCCAAGTTTCCACAGGTTTCCTGTGTTCCTATGCTACCATCCTTGAAGTTCACAAGAAACCGTTGCTAACCCATTAGTCTGTAAGAGCAAGGGATGAATGACAGTGAGAGCAAAGGCCTTGGGGAGTTGCCTGATAGAAACCGTGTTCCTTAGTTTGGATCCAGGCAGGAGCTGAAAAGAAATATGCTGTGCACTCTCTCCTCATTTTCTCAGTTCTGTTTCTCTTTAGTCAAACATGGCAGAACACTTGCCAGAAATCAGTGTTAGCAATCCGGGGAGGTCATCCTTTTAGGACCCTGAGCAAAAGGAAGCAGGAGAAAGGGGAATGATAGGCAAAGGCCTGCACGATGATCTTTCTCTCCTCTAGTACAGCCATTGTACTGTGCCAGACTGACCTTCAGATTATTTATCCTGCCATCCCACACCAGCTTCACATCATCCAGGAATTTTCTGTTACTTACGTGTGTGATCCATGAAACTCTGAATTAGATATTAATCCAAGAATTCTGACCATGTACAAACAGGTTGCTACTCATCTATAAACTGCTAAGTTTACTATTGTTGAGCCTGGGTTTTAGCTCAGTTGGTAAAAGTGTTTTCCTAGCCTTCATGAAGCCATAGGTTTGATTCCAAGCATGGCATAAACCAAGCTTATATAATGGGGCATGCTGCTAAGCATAGCACTTTGATAGAGGCAGGAGGATTAAGGAGTTCAAGTCCATTTGTGGCTAAATAGAGATTTTTGAGGCCAGTTTGGACTGCATCAGATCCTGCTTAAATAAAATAATTGATAAATTTAATTAATTAATAGATTGATTTACTATAGTTACATGATATTTCGGTATATGGTATACCTTTAATTTAAGATATACCATGTTGTATGACAGAGTTTCCAGGGGAAATACAACACCCACATCTCATTCCAGTTAGGGAGCCCAATACAGACTGAAGTCCAAGTTGGTGGATCAATGAGTATGTTTGTAAAGTATGGATGAGGGATTATTTACAGGAACAGAAATGACTCAAAGACAGCTGCATCACCAAGGACCACCCCTGCATAGGTGACAGCTCACAAAATCTGGGAAGCTGAAGCACCCTGCACAGGCTGTAAATAGCTCAATGGGTTGGAGAGTGTTAGTTTCGGGTGGTTCGGTTGGTCCAAGCCTCTTCGAGGCAGCTCAACTGGTCTTTTTTTTTTTTTTTAGGCCGTTTGACTGGTCCCTGCTGCTTCTAGGCTGCTCAGCTGATCTCTGCTTCTTTTAAAAGGCTAAGCTTTGTCTGAGAATCTTTGCAGTTTTTCTTGTCTGACAGTGACTTGCAGCAGTATTTTCTACTTATATATTCCTGGGAGGAAGGGGCCTAATGAATTTCATCTGTTTCAGGGACTTCCTGAAGTTATTTTGGGTCGTTTCTTTCCTGTATGAATGAACTTCCCTGGAGGATGAATGTTTCAGTCTTGGAGAAAACTTCTATGCAATCACCATTAATCATCTTTAAAAAAAAAAACCTTATAATTTTCAATTGTTTTGGACAATTTTTTTGGCACAGATGACTATGTCGAAGACCAGTTTCAACAGGTCAAGGTAGATTGAGGCGGTGGGCATAGAGTCAGTGACTGATCACCCAGCAGACTTTTCTCTGATGGTAAAAAGCTTGATTCTCTAGGCTGGAACTGCTTGTTTCCAGCAAGAGGAGTCTGTGGCTGTTGAAGAAAAGAAAAAAAAAAGGAGGAAAAGAATCATACATACACACATACACATACACACACACTAGATGGATGAAGCAAGATGAGCTCCAACAAGCTGCAACAATTTCACACATATACATATATAACATACATATATACACATACATGTATATATGCATATACATACATACATATACATTCATACATTGGGTGGATGAAGCAAACTCCAAAGACCCAGCTCCAACAATTTTATTTTTTCTCCCACCTTATATATCCCAGCAAAATCTTTCAAGCAACATAAACTCACAATGTGGTTACATTCTGTTTTTCTTTAAGTGAATGATTATGATGAGTATATGTAGAGAAAAACATGTTCCCCTATACCCTCACATGAGCAAATGTTTTACATATTATAAATGAAAACCAAATCTTGAAAAACAAAGTATTCCCAAGAACCTGCATGCATTTGTAATTAAGAAACTTGTTATAGATTAACAAAGTCTAAGCAAGCAAGGTAACTTTCTCAGCCAGTTTCCATTTACTGGCAGGCTTCGATTTTTGGTTACAAAGAATCAATTATTTAATTATTTATCTTGAAAAGCAATCTTATAAAAATCTTAAAAGAATCACAAATTTAAACTTTTATATAAAAAAAACAACCCGTTATTTCTACCTTAAATCCTCAAACTGCACATCTACTCAATAACAGTTTTTATTAAATTTTATAAGGAAGATGAGGCCAAAAATGGGTACAAGAAATTAATCATCACTTTGAGCCCCAGCCCAGCTTCAGTGAGAGAGTCACGTCAGCCAGTGCTAATTTGGGTATTGTTCTTGCTCCCTAACCTCTAAAAGTCCCTAGCTTTTTGAGTGTGCCTTCATTAAGAGTGTACCTTTCTGAACTTCAAATTGTTCCTCATGATTTTCTACATCAGAGCCACTGACAAAAATATCTTAACCTAACCTTATTAAACAATCTATTTTTCCAAGTTCTTTCTAAGGGTAGTGGTCATTGCTAATGATCTATATCTCTAAGTTCTCTCCAAGGGTGGTGGTGGAATCATTAATCTGCTCCAGCAGCAATGCTTGAAAAAGATCAATAACTGTTACTATAAATGCTAATGATACTGTCCAGTGAGGGGCTGGAAGCCTCCTTAGAGTTTTCATACAACCTATATATATTATGAAGGATGAATTGACCACAAGCGCAACAAGCAGAGCGATGCCCCGTAACAACATGAAGTCCTCAGGACACGTAGTCCTTTGGGGTTCTTCCTCTCTGAGGCACATCCATCATAGTTGTGCTAACTGGGGAAGCTGCTTCCATGAGCTCTAAAGCTGTTTTGCGGTTTTTCTTGCACAGTCCTCAGAATGGCTAGATTGCTACCATTTTAAAGCAGGTAAGATGGCTGATGGGGAACCTCCTACCAGAAGCAGATGTGTGTCACCTCTGACAACCCATGTGGTTTCTTATCTGCATAACTGTATTATATTCAATCCGAGGTTTTTGTTGTTGTTTGTTTGTTTGTTTTCATTTATGGAGGTGGGTAATTGAAACTATTTGTTGTTGCATGAAGCCCGCTGGACATGTGGGGGAAAATGTGTTGTAGTAATCTGCAAATAGCAAGCGGAGGGAAGATGAGCCCATGGAACCATCTGCACTGTGGAACTCATGCAGTTCCTATCTGACCCCTCATGCACACAGGCACGTGGCCATCTGTCATATGGCCCAGGAGATGACTTCCAGGGCATATGTGATTTCTAAGAGCCAGCTGCTGCTTTAGAAAGAACACTGATGGGAGGATAAATGACCTGTCCTATCAAGCTGAAAATGCAGGTCCACAAAATTAGAAGAGCGGACAGCATCATTTTCTCATTTTTTGCGAACCTGTGAGCAATCATAGCCCATGCTATGTGTGGCTTCTCTGGTGAACCACTGAGTGGAGAAGTGGCCGAGAGCTTTTAGAGGGAAATAGGCCCTGATAACTTTGGACTCCAAAGGCAAAAGGACTTTACAGGAGTGAGTTGAGCTTTGCTTTTAAAATAATAGGGTGAAATCTTAGACATTCCAAGCAGCAGGAGAATGATTGTGTCTTGCAAGAAGTCAGACAATACGAGAATAATAGCCGAAACTCTGAGAGCATTTACTATGTGCCCAAAATTGTACAAACCGTTGGACATACATTGTTTCATATGTTCTTCACAGAGCTTTTTCCTGGTGGGAGCTACTACCAGGTTGGGGGTCCTGTTCAGGGTTCCACAGTGAGTGGAGGAGCTAGGATTTAAGGAGTCCAACCTGGAACTACTCTTCTCTTCGAAAGAGTCTTTTACATTATGCATCATCATCAAGACTGGCATTAGAGGAGTTAGTAGAATGACCCAGGGGATATGAGCATCTGCTACTCGTTCAGAGGACCTGAGTTTGGTTCCTAGAACCCACATGGCAGCTCACAATTGTCCCTAACTCTAGTTCCAGGAGATCTAGAGCTTCTTTTGGTCTCCATGGGCAACACACGCACACATACACGCACACACACACAGAGTGTACTTATGTACACCAGGCAATAGACTCATACCCGTAAAATAAACATAAACAAATCTTAAGTAGAAGACTGGCATTAGAGAAGATGTTCCTCTCTTTGGGAGAAGCTTGCTTATTCTTTGTGGAAGCTGCACATCCGGAAAAGGACCGGTGTGATACTATGAAGGGACAGTGGGGGTGGTTCCAAGAGAGAGGAGGGGCTACCAGAATGGCAGAAGAGCGCCATGGACCGGAAGGAACCATGAGCGCATTGGGAGAATCAGGAGTTTAGGATGACTCTGACCTGCTAAAACCTGGCAACGTACACCGCATACTCCCCACCCTGTCTATGCACAAGCCGCCTTCATCCTAGGTGGTTCTTTCCCCCATTTGCTTTGTCAGGGTCTTCATTCTGTTCAGGCATGCTCTAGCACTCAGGCTGCTCACAATTTGTACCAAGACGGGGGGGGGGTCGTAATTTAGTAAGTCTTGGGTTTACAACCTGCTCATTTTCTATATTTGATTACCAGTTATTTTGAGACAGAGAGGAAGTATGAGTGTGGGGGCTGACACAAGCCAAGGATATTTGTCATGTTCATCGTGCCTTGGTAGGTTTTGGACGTTTCTACAGTGAAGGTTCTGCATGTTTTGGGCAGGCAGAGGGAAAGCTGGCATTGAAGCTCCAGCCCTGCCATTAGAATGATGCTGCAACATGGGCAGGCAGCCAACCCTCTCTGAGCTCAGCTCCTCTAATATGTAAAAAACAAATGTCCCACAGTCCTTATTACTGTTCAGTTGGTAGAAGACAGAGTTGCTCTCGTTCTTGAACTAACACATTTGAAAAAAAAAAATAATAGGATGGCAATTCTCCCCCATCACACTTCAACCTGACCTTTTAGAGGTGGGGATGGCGCGTCTTTGCCGACTACATAGTACATGTTTTGGCCTTTGCTGACCCTGCAGTGTCTATTTCGGCTACTCAGTTCAGCTATTGGAGTAAAAGTAACCACAGATAGCAAGTAAGTAATATGTGTATTTCTGCATCTCACTGGAACTTGACTGGTGTGAGTTTGTGTGCTCATGTTTTCTCTGTACAAGTAGTAGGTTTTGTGTGTTTGTTTGTGTGTGTGTGTGTGTGTGTGTGTGTGTGTGTATGTTTAAGTCTGAGGTGTAATCAGTATCCTGTGAAAGAGGTGGCCCATTGTGCTCATTTGAACTATTATGACCTTAGCAATAGGGAGAAACTAAATACTTACGGTATAAAGGAAGGAGACAGGGAGAAACTGTCCCAAGTTTACAGGAGAAATTTCACTGTAAGACGTGAAGATCAGGAAGCCATTGTTGGCTCTCTGCGGAAACCAGAAGCACAGAGCATGCTGCCGGGCTGTTTTCCCTAGTGTGTCTTCCAGCATCTTGACAGGCCTGCTCTGTTCAGAGGAGGACAGTGTCTTCAGCCTGAGCAATGCACCGTGTTACCGTGAAAGACATGGAGTTGAACTGGAGGGAAGCCGCGTGCAGACAGACCCATAGCTGACGTTTCCAGGAGTTCGGAATCAGGCTTTGTGGATTTATTTGCTCTATGTTTGTTTCTGCCTCCTCCTTTCCCCCCTTTGGTTTTGAGTTCTGGTGTGACAACTGGTAGTCTAGAAGGTAAGGAAAGAGTAGACTTAGACGCGCGCGCGAGAGAGAAACCACGCTGGCATTCCCTTGGGTGCTGGCTTGTAAGGGCATCTTGGGAAGGCAAGCCAGAGTTTAGAGGTGAGAAACTTAGATTTCCTTCTGAGACAAGCCAGGAGAGTTCTCTGTAATGGAGGAGAGTTAGAGTTTAAAAGACAGAGGGGGCAGTGAGATGGGGTTGTGGATAGAGGTGTTCGCTATGTAAGCCTGGTGATCTGAGTTCTACTTCTCGAATCTACACAGATAGAAGGAGAGAACCAACTCCACGAGGTTGCCCTCTGACCTCTACGCATGTGGCATGGTACACACGCGCCTGTGCTTGCGGACACACATGACATAGAACAATAGTAATTAAAAATAGTAAATGAGATGTGATAAAAATTAATTAGCCAAGAGATCAGTAAAAAAAAAAATTCACGGAACTCTTACACTGAATATACATTTGGATTGCGTTTTGCGCTCTGTCTCACCAAGTTCATTAACTTTATTTCACAGATTAAAATTTTTACTATGCGAACGATACAGGAGGATGGTGTTTTTAGCCAAGTGTGCCAGCATCTGTTTGGGAAGCTTTATTTTGGTGGTGGTGGGGAGGGTGGTTTGTTATCTGCTTTGCTGAAACTGCTAGTCAGTTGGAAAGTGAAATAATAAAGACTTTCAACATCCAAATCTGTTTGCTGAACACACAGATCCGTTTACGGGAGCGGGAAGGGAGCTTTCTCTTTTGAAAAAATATCGCAGTGACTGGCGCGTCATTATTATTATCTTTTTTCTTTTTATTTCCTAACACAGAATGAAGAAGATGAGCAACATTTATGAGTCGGCTGCCAACACGCTGGGGATCTTTAACAGCCCCTGCTTGACCAAAGTCGAGCTGCGTGTGGCCTGCAAGGGCATTTCTGACAGGGATGCTCTGTCCAAGCCGGACCCTTGCGTCATCCTCAAGATGCAGTCCCACGGGCAGTGGTTTGAGGTAGGCTTGTCCGCGGAGCCAGACAGAAACCTGGCTGAAGGGTCCGTGCAGTTAAACAAAACATTTCCTATCTTGGGCTGCTTTATTCTAAAACAATAGAAAGTTCCGGAAATTTTAAAATAGAATCAATCATGTTTCTGTTTATCTCATGAAGTTTTTGATATGGCTGTTTTGATGCTGGGATGCTTTGGCAATCTCTGAGCTTGGAATTTTCAGGATGCTTTTGATAACTCCTGAGAGATAGCTATAATGCATTCTGTCCTTTGCCCAATCATTGACAAAATATTAACAGGTCAGAAATAGACCTGCAACCAGAGCCTAGGCTGGTTGGGGGTGATAAGATGGATGCTGTAAAAACTGGTTCCACAGCACCAAGGCAGAATTGCTAATAACCAGGCTCCTGGGCAGGATAGGGTGGAGGTTCCTCGTTCTGAGGGAAAACATTGGGGAGGTTGGGAGAGAAGTGGATAACTCACAGAGAGTTAGTACAGGTTATAAGGTTGTTCTAGATCGAGAGAGAAGAGTCTGGGGTGACTGGTATGAGTAAGCCAGTCCTGTGAGGGCAAGCTCTGGACCTGGGGACTGGGCTGTGCATCCAGGGATGTTGGTCAGAATGGGCTAAGGCTGAGGGCTGATGAAGCTGTGAGCAGAACAGTAGGAAAGGAGCTTACCTGGGTCACATCACAGCCCTGTGAGGGACAGTACAAGTTTTAAGGAGTGCTGTCCATCTCAGAACCAGGTATCTGAAGGAACCCAGACCTCAAGGCCCAGGGTAATCATCTCCAGGCCCATGTCACTAGGGTTCTGTGTTGGATGTATTACCTTAATCTGAGTTGGTTGGGGACTGGAGAAAGAGAAGCCTTTGTATGTGGTAATCCTGGGAAGGATGACAGTGAAGAGATACACTGGGGTGGTGAGTGTGGGAGGAAGAAGGAAAGAGCTGTGGGCCTACATGTTCATAGTGCTTTAAGTGGTGCTGGAACGAAGCAAGCCATGAGAAACTCCAGAGCCCAGCAGATCACTGGGTAATGGTGTGAATGGAACGCTATTGTTATGAATCAGCCTTCAAAGAGTGGTAATTTCCAGTTTGTCACAAGAGGACTTTTATTTTATTTATTTGAGGAAGGATTTGATCTTTTGCTTCTTCTTGTTCGTTTGTTTGCCTCTTAGACTCTAGCCCATCAGTGACCCATGGAAAAACCACACTGTAGGGAAAAACAGTGGGGTCTCTGCATCCCCTTGATTAACTTGGCTAGAAGCTATGCTGATAAATGCTCCTGTAGACATGATGGTACTTGGGGAAGGGCAAAGGTGACTGCCACACAGGGTATGACTCATACAATATTTGTGGTTTTTGAATTAAACTTAAAACAGTGTGAGTTACATTTTATCAAAGGCTATAAGTGAACTGATGTAGTAACTCCAGTTTCTGATTGGAAACAACAAAGACAGGAAGCTTTGTTCAGTATTATTCTGCTCGTATGTGTGGAAGGCAATATTTAAACCAAGTAGCTCTGTAGCCTGAAATTTTTATTGCTGTTTCAGCCTTACTGTAAACAGTGATATAGTCTTTGATGGTTTATTTGGAAATACTGCAGGTTGATTTCTACAGATGGGCTTTTGTTGCTAGTGTTTATTTAGAATCAAAATGTTGTATCTAGGCACCTGTTTTAAATAGCATTTTTCTTTTTTACTATTTTATTATGTTTTTCAATTAATGATCAAAATAAGGGCATCGTCATGGCGTTTTCACATAGATGCCAGAGCTCTATTGCTTTGAAGAGATGCCATGGCTCTCTTCACATTTAATTAGGGCTTATTTATATTTAGAGGTTTAGTCCATTATCATCATGGTGGGAAGCATGGTGGCATGCAGGCAGACTTGGGATGGAGAGGGAGGCGAGAGTTTTACATTTGGAGCCATAGGGAGCAGAAGAAGCAGAAAACCCTGGGCCTGGCTTTGGCATTTAAACCCCAAAGCCCACCTCCAGCAACAAACTTCCTCCAACAAGGCCACATCTCCTAATTTCTGTCAAGTAGTGTCACTCCCCAATGACCAGGCATTCAATGCCATGAGCCTATGGGGGCCATTTTTATTCAAACCATCACAATATGTATTACCATATCCATTTTAGTGCTCCACAAGGACCTCTCTAGTCTCTCCTCCCCAATTCTTATGGTTCTCTTCTTTCCCCCAAATAGTGCTCCTTCTGTTCTCATGGTGTGTCTGTGTGTGTTCAAGCGCAAATTTTGCACACGAGTGAAAAAAATGCTGTGTGAGTCAGGGTTTTCTAGAGGAACAGAAACTAACAGGATTGGTAAGGTTTAAAAAGAAATTTTTAGATTGGCTTACATGTGTGGTCTGGGTCACACAGCAATGGCTGTCTTCACGCTGGAGAAAGGTTCAGAACCCAGCAGCCATTTGGCAGCCTCAGTCTAGACAGTCCCCATCTGATGCTGAAAGCCTGATCTTGGAGAGACACTGGCCTTCAGTCCTCACTGGAAGGACGATGGATCTGGATTCCATTGTCAGCAAACGATGACAGCTGAGGCAAGATAACAGAGTGGCTTTAGGAGTGAGGGTAGGCAGCTCAAAATAAGCACCCTTTGCCCTCTTTCCTATCTGGGCTACTGCTGAAGGATGCTGCCAACCAACCCCGGGGAGGGACTTTCTCCCTGAGTAAATCCTTGCAGGAAATACCTGCCCAGCACTGTGTCTCTTTAATTAATCCCAAACCAGTCCATTTGCATCTCTTAGGATCAGCCCCATAGCTTCTCATCTGTTTATGAAAAGACAGGACAGTTTTCTCCTCTATGGTAGGAGGGACTATCATAAGATTTGAGAGGCAAAATTCTTACCCAGGTAAACTTATGATGGCAACCATTTGTCTGAGTGTTGATAGCTGTTCACGAGTAGATTTTAGGTGAGGGAAAGCATGCCTAGAGAATGAATGATAGGCAGATTGGGATCCTAAATTAAGTCTTACATTGTAAATGTAAAACCATCTTTCACTGAGGTTTTATGTGTCAGGACATGTTTTCTCTTAAGCAAAGATCTTGTAGACTTTGTTGGTAAACCTTCTAAAAAATAAATCTTAGCTCATAACAAAATTAAATGAAAAGGAGAACAATAGGAAAGGCCCCTTTTTGAAAATTAGCAGGGAGTAAATTGTTTTCTAAAACACTTTTTTAAAAATTTTTTATTAATTACACTTTATTCATTTTGTATCCCCCCATAAGCCCCTCCCTCCTCCCCTCCCGATCCCACCCTCCCTCCCCTTTCTGCATGCATGCCACTCCCCAAGTCCACTGATAGGGGAGGTTCTCCTCTTCTTTCTGATCTTAGTCTATCAGTTCTCATCAAAAGTGGCTGCATTGTCCTCTACTGTGGCCTGGTAAGGCTGCTCCCCCCTCAGGGGGAGTGATCAACCAGCAGGCCAATCAGATTATATCAGAGGCAGTCCCTCTTCCCATTACTATGTAACCCACTTAGACACTGAACTGCCATGGGCTACATCTGTGCAGGGGTTCTAGGTTATCTCCACGAATAGTCCTTGGTTGGAGTATGAGTCTCTGGGAAGTTCCCTGTGTTCAAATTATCTTGTTCTGTTGCTCTCCTTGTGGAGTTCCCGTCCCCTCCAGCTCTTACTATTTCCCACTTCTTACATAAAATTCCATTCACTCTGCCCATCAGTTGTCCATCAGGCTCAGCATCTGCTTTGACAGTCTATACTGCAGAGGCTTTCAGAGGCCCTCTGTGGCAGGTTCCAAGGTTGTTTCCTGTTTTCTTCTGGCTTTCAGAGGCCCTCTGTAGCAGGTTCTGAGAAAGGCAAAGAGGATGGACATCAGAAGAAAAAGAAAATAGGAAACAACCTAAAACACTTTTTACATGATTTATATATTGCCCTTTTGTTTTGTTCTTTCTATTCTGACATACTTTTTTCTTTCTTTTTCTTTTTTTTTTTTTTTTTTTTTTTTTGAGACAGGGTTTCTCTGTGTGTAGTTATCCTAGAACATTGTAGACCAGGATGGCCTCAAACTCATGGAAATCCGCCTGTCTCTGAAGTGCTGGAATTAAGACTTAAACCTTTTCTTTTCCTAACTTCATTTCAAATATTTGTCTATTTAGTATGGGTTGAAGATGAGAGTATATGTGCGCCACGGTGCATGTGTGGGGTCAAAGGATAACTTGTAGAAATTCTCATCTCATGTGTGTTCTAGTTTATAGAAGCCAAGTTATCCTCTTGGTGAGAGTAGCCTTTACCCTCTCGGCTACCTCACAGGCTCGATTTTAACATGATGCTTATGCACATAAAATGTTCTTTTCTGACTCTATTGCCTAGCGGTATATGCATTTACCACATTACTATAATTTTGATACAATGTAAATTTCAAGTTGTATACTATCCTATAAAATAGATTTACTTAAGCTGCCGTTCTGTTTCTTAACTTTGAAACTGCCCTTTAAAAATGCCTTCATTTTAAGTAATACCAGGCTGAACATCTTTGCACACAAAATTTTTCAGTTATTTTTGGATGGGTTCCTAGAAGAGAGGCTGTCGAAATAGAACTGGTGGGATGAGGCTAGGATGCTTTATTTTATTATTATTGTTTTTGAGAACTTCGCACATGGGCATTGCTTTTACATCACTCCTGCTCCTCCTGTGTCTCCCCCTCCCTCCTTCCCCAATTCATAGCCTCTTCTTTACTATCGTTTTGTATATACACATATTCAGAGCTGGCCACTTAGAATTAGACAACCTATGACCAAGCATGTCCCTGGCAGAAATGGATTCCTTTCTCAGCAGCTGTGGACCAGTCGTATCTCCTCATCTATGGGTAGACCTTGTTCCTAACACTTGGTGGGATTTTTCCTCTCTGTGTTGACATGTCAGCTGGTATCGTTCTTATGGTCAACCACATTGTTGAGTGCCTTTTACCTGTCATGTCTAGGGGACATTAACTATCAGGAAGCAACTCGATACGCTGACTCTTGCAATCTTTTTGCTTCTTCTTTTACAGTTTTCCCCGAGTCACAGATATAGGGGTTGTGCTGTAGAAGTATCAGTTAGGATTGGACACCTGTTAGTCACTTATTCTCTTCATTTTTACCACTTGTTGATTTCTGTAATTGTCTCAAAATCTTGCAAAAAACAGAAGCTTCTTCGATGAGGGATGAGAGCTACACTTATCTGTAGGTGGAAGGAAAATAAAATACAATCACAAATCACATTGATTTAGGAAAATGGCAGTACGGCTACTACTACTCCCTAGGCTCTTTGACTGACCTCTCTGGCTCCAGGTAGCTGACTAGGATTGCCAGGCATGACTTCCCTCCCATTGAGATGACTAGGAAAACAGATCCCATGGCAGGCAGCTGCCAGAAAGAATTTATTTTGAATGATTATTGATGAAAGAGTTGAAACCAAATAAAGGCCGCAAAGTAACTTTGAGATGAGAAACCAGGAAATCGATACTTTGCTTAGGGTTGGAAAACTGATGTTTTGAGACAATCTTGATGTGTTGAGATGATCTTGTAAAGCTGTCTGAGATCTAGCTTTCAATGCGTACTCATTGCAGCAACGAAATGGAGACCCAGTTACTAAAACTGTGCCAGCCCACAACTGGACAAGAGGAACAAATGGAAGAAGAGGGTATTGAAAACCAAGCAGGTGCACCACCTAGGAGAAGCTCCGTGGGAGGGAGTTGGGGGAAGGACCAACCTGCCCGGAGGCGGAGAAGCTGTAAAGGACTGGAGAAGCTGTCTTAAAGTCAACAGGGATAACCTGTCATTTTCCTTTTCTCCCACCATTTCCTCCTATTGACAAACTTTGCTGGAAGTCTGCTAGCAAAGTTTGCAGGAAGAGAACACAGAATGTATTTTAGACCAAAAAGGCAAACAGACAACACACTGACCTTCTAACCACCCACTTGGAGAATCGTTTACAGTTGACAAGCGGTGAGCAGTTATTTAGTGACATCACCTACTTTCTGATGCAAGTTCCAAAAATGACACTTGCTCATCTATGCTAGAAGTGAGGAGGGATGTTTTTAATGATGGCCATCAAGTATGAGCCACAACTCAGTGAGGAGATGTACTGAAGGGTGAATTTTTCTGTAGCCATCTCCTGTTGAAGACCTTGGTGGCAAGAGAGATTCCTATGTACAGAAACACAGCATTGGAAGAAATGCTTCTCTCCAAGGTTTAAGATGCTTTACCTTTCGCAGTATCTTTATCATGTGAAATCTGAGATGCTAAACAAATAAGGAAGAGATTGTTGAGGAGCTTTTGGGTAAGATTCAGAAAATCAAAGTAAGCTTACCTTTCAGCAGTGAGAGCTTTAAAGTTTAGGGGGAAAAAAGCCTTATCCAATCTTCTGACATTTCAACATGATTCTGTGGTTGACGAACATGCTGGGCCATATCCCTAGCTATCTGGGAACATATTTGGGCTGTGTGCTGCAGGTTGGACTTGCCTGCTGGCATGCCCAGCGGAATTATCTGCAAAGATGGACGTTGCAGGCTTGCTCTGTCCTATGACTGGCAATTGAGCAGGTTGACAGTGGCTAGCATAACTAAGAATTAACTTCTGAAGTACTTAATTTTAACTAATGTTAAAATTCATTGTAATTTTAACAAGCTAGCTCAGGCCATGAACATTCCTGGTAGGGAGGCAAGTAGCCAAGAGATGGAGCATGAGAGATGAAATTAAAATTTGACATTTGTTTGAATTCAGCTTCTAATTACTGTTTGTTTTTTTCCTTAATTTATATGCATGTATATTTTGCCAGCATGCACATCTGTGAATTCATGTTCACATCTGTGAACATAAATGTGTGGTACCCAAGGAGGCCAAAAGAGGGCATAGGATCTCCTAGAACTGGAGCTATAGATAGTTGTGAGCTGTCTTCTGGGTGCTAGGAGTCAAACCTGAGTACTCTCGAAGACCAGCCAGAGCTCTTAGGCACCGAGCCATCTCTCCAGATCCCAGCTTCAACAGAGAGAGGGCCCTGTAATGCTGTGGTAAACGATTCAGGTTACCGCTATAACAGATCTTTCAGCTGAACTTTCCACACAGTGAGTACACATTTACTGTCTTCATTGACTTGTTAGCAAGGGAAGAGAACATTGGAAAGCCTGCTGTTTAACCTCACACAGACCTCCTATTCCTGTGCTGTTGGTTGCATTGATGGTCAATGGCAAGGTGCTAAGGTATCTTTGAACTTTAGGAAATCAATTCTTCTGACATGTACTATACATGGATGCCTTGCGTAGATCAGCAGTGTCTGAGGTTTATGTCTAAGAATTAAGAATTCAGAAGCAATGCTGTTTCCCTTCTGGGAATTTGTGTGTGCATGAGAGCGTGCTCGTGTGTGTGTGTGTGTGTGTGTATGTTTGTAAATGTCCAATAAGTCATTTATAGTGCCTAATGTACTTTATTGACATGGCTTTACTGAAGGAAGAGAAAACTTGCGAGTTGAATGTAGTTTCCAAACATTGAGTTTTACGCCACACTCAATATCCTTAGTTTTGGGTCATATCTATCATTTACAACCTCTTATGTACCCTCTCTATTGGCCACACAAAGGCGAAAGTATATGGTTAATGAGAATGTAGAGCTTTCAGCTTCTGAGGAGGCTTGGGAATAATTCCTTCTTGTCTCTTGTGAGTGCCAATACTTTTATTAACAACTCTGGGAACTGGACAACTCAACCAGGTTAATGATAAATGAAGGCTTCCTAGAGAGCTTTGTGGAAGAGGCTTGTGACCTAAAGGTGTTCCCTCTGTTTCCTGGAATACAGGGTCTCCTCCATGGCAGTGCTGGATGTTTTCCATGGAGCAGAGCCAAGCTGATGATTGTGTGGCCTTGGGCCCAGATCCTATGAATGGTGAGAACTTGTCATCATGGGGAAACACAAATTGCATTGCAAGTTTTGAAGATGTTGCTTCAATTACTGTTAATCTCACTTTTATACTTAATTTTAAGAGATGATTATTGGACTCATAGGCCATGCTGAACAGCTCAGGGCTAAGCACCCCTGGAGCCATTCCATATGAAAATGTGTGTCAGTGAATCCTGGGCTCTGGATGTATTAACCATGAGTAACAGTTAGTAACAATTATGATTATTATATTTAACACATTACCGGTGAACTTTGATATAAGGTTATTATTAATGATGATATTATATGCACATAGCAAGCCCTTTATATTCATAATCTCAGCTTGTATTTTTTATTTTCTTCTCATACCAGTGCTATGAAAAGACATTAAAACTAGTCACAATGTGTATTGTGCACCACAAGAAAAGAATGATCCATGTCCCTAAATGTGTCACTGTCAAGCAGTATCCACTCTGTCTTAGAGATAGAGGAATGGAAGCTCAGAGCGTTCTCATAAAAGAGCTCAAACAGTTCTTGATTTAGACTCTTTTTTTTTTCTTATTCCTAAATGTGTAGTGGACACAGTGGGGTGATGCCAAAAATTAACCAGTATCCTACTGCTCTTTCCAAGGAAGCATGGATGGAAACACATCTTTGCATTGTCCCTTGACACAGCCTGAGGAGTTCCTTTTTAGACACTTTCACTGAAACCAACCCAGGATTCCTTGCTTCAACACTGAAAAGAATTTCAGGATGAGCCAGTGTAACACGCGGTTGGAGTTTATTAAAAGGGATACAAACAAGGTTAAGAGAAAAGAAATGCTGGGAGAGGAGTAAGACACCTACATGAATGGGAGTGAACTTCTCAGAAAAGAATGATGCTTTATCTTTATGATAACCATGTGTGCCATTTTGGTGCCTTTTGAAGTTACTAACATCCAAGGCTACTCAAGAAATCTAAGTGAGGTCACAAGGTGGTCTTTGAGGGACATCTGATGTGATTACACTGGAGGTCAAACTCTAGAGCACAGACTTGTAGCACATCATTGTAAGCAAGGCTAATAGTCCTGTTAGAATCCTAGAAAATGTCTGGGAGAGGGCCGAGTTCACATACACCAAGCCTTAAGCCTAGTTCATCGCTATTTTAACATCGTCCATAACATGTGTTGGATGTGCTGGGATTCTTGATTCTCGGATGATGAGAAGCCTCGTCCAGACTCCGTGGGGGAAGGGCTCGTTTCCACTTCCCACATCCATGTAACATTTCCCATGTTTCTAACCTGCCTCAGCTCCACTCTTTCCCATTTTCTTTTCTCCTTCTATACTCTACTCTACGCAGATGTAGACTTTGGTCCCCATATGCTCCAGTGTTCCTGTTGGCAACACAGAAGGGGGTAGCTTTGTGTTCACATCTGTCCCAGAGAAGTGGATTGTGAATGACTTTTTAGCATTCTTTTGTTGTCTAGTACATGTAGAAATGAGATCTATGCTACATGGCTCTTTCATGCTTAGAATGATTATGAATCGTGACTGTCTTGTGAACAGAGCTATGGTGACAGATCCCAAGAGTAGTTGTGAGAACTAAATGTTTTAAAAATTGAGTTTAGTGAGACAATTTACATATAAAACACATCCATTTTTAATGTTCTGCTGGGTAAAATTTGACAGTGTGTGCACTGATGAAAACATTATCCCAGCTAAGATATAGAATATTTCCTAAAATATTCAAAAATTTCAAATCAAAATATGTAAATCAAACATGATTTTTTTATTTTGAAGCCCACTTTACTAAGCTTTAATTACTATGTGAAAATTTCATAAAATCAATAGTACACTTTGATAAGTTTAGACATGTATATGTACATATGCTAATATCTCCAGATCCAGGTAATATATATATTTATCACCTCCTTATGCTTCCATGTGACCCTTTGGTTTGGTTTGTTTTTCATGATGGCAAAGACACTTAATATGAGATTCATTTTCTTAACAAAATGTTATAATCATCTTAACTTATTGCCAACACCAGGCATTATGTGATAGTGGTCATCTCTGGAATTTACTTTATACAGCTGTTACTTTATGTAACTTAAACAAAAATTTACCATATCATCTCTGTGTCCCCTGGTAATTAGCATACTGATGTCCATTTTCTATACCTTTGACTACATTAGACCTTCACATAAGGGGAATCACAGTGTTTGTTCTGTTACTGGCTTATTTCACTTAGCCCAGTGCTGTCCAGGTCCATGTTGTCTGGCCACAAATGCTAAAAATGTCTTCTCTTTTACAGCTGAGTGATATTGTATTGCATGTATATGCTACACTTTATACTCATTTATCTGAGAAAGTGCATATAGAAGTTTCCTTGTATCATGAATATGCTGGAATAAACACAGGAATGCAGAGATCTTCAGGATTTGGGAAAGATATCCAGGAGTGAGTTTCCTGGATCATCTGGTAGTTCTATTTTTAGAATTTAAACTCCATATTCTTTTTTTAGTGGCTGTTGCATTTCCCATTCCTAACAACGTTGTACAAAGACTCCAGCTCTCCCCAACCTTATAATCACCTTGGTGTCTTTTCAGAAGTAGAATAGTTACCCTTCCAGTTGTGATATGATAGTATTGATTTTCATTCTCTCATGATTCTTGATATGGAATACCTTTTCATGTGTCTGTCGACCATTTTTCATATCAGCTTCTAAGAATTGGTCAGTTCATGTATATCATTTTTTAAATTAAGTTATTTTTTTCTGTTATTACTTTGTTCAGCCACTAAGTTTAGGAATCCCTAGTATATTTTGGAAATTAATTCCTTGCCGGGTTAAGTGGTATGCAAATATTTTCTCCCATTCTGTAAGTTGTATTTCCACTCTGCTGACTGCTTCCTCGGCTGTATGAAAGCATTTTTGTTTGCTGCAAAACCACTCAGGCCACTTTGCTTTGGTTGTTCATGCAACTCGTGTCCAAGCCAAAAAAATCCTTGCTGCGGTTAATGTCAAAAGTGTTTCCTCCTAGGTTTCTTGTAGAAACTTAGAGTTTTGGTTCTTAATCCATTATGAGTTGATTTTTCTTGCGGTGTGAGATAATGATCCAGTTTCATCCTTGTGCTGTAGATGTCCAGTTTTTCCCATATCATTTGTTGACAGAGCCATTCTTTCCCAATTGTATATCAATGATCAGTTCACGAACACAAATGCTTAAATTTCACTGCATTTGAAGCCACTGACTCTCAGATTATGTGCCCACTAGGACATTATAGTTAAGTGACAGGAATTCTAAATTACATTATTAAGACATATTAAACTATTAAGCATAATGCAATTCTATGTGAGATTTTGGTTCAAGGGGAGAAGATATGGTTCCATTTCCAAAATGGCATTGGAGCACTCCAGAAAGGATATCAGAGGAAGAAACTTAAACTTGGACTTATCTAAACTTAAACTTATCTACCTCACAATTCAACTATTTATGGCATGGACCACCAGACTTCAGGGAATGTTAGAAGCCTTGTTTGATATGGTGGTAGCATGAAATAAAGCATAAGTCTGCCACAGATTCACTGTGTGACCTTAGGAAAGTCCTCTATCATCCATGAGCATCTTCTTATATGGCCCCATCTCTAAATGGTTGTGAAGCTGGAGTAACTGGATGGCAGGATAATGAAGAGTCTGAAGATACGGAGTCTGGAATTAGATCGCTTCAGTTTTTCTACACAATGATAGAAACAGTAAGGTTTACTGTGAGGATGAGAAGCAATGATGCTTGAGAATTGCTTAATAAAGTACCTGGTACACAGTAGGCACTGGATAAATATTATACGTGACTCTGTTTAATGGAGACAATTCATGAAGACTAATATCACATGACCACTAATACCACAGATCTGTTGGGTGTTCAACATGTATGTATGTATGTATGTATGTATGCATATATGAATGTCTGTATGTGTATAGATACATGAAAATCTTATCATGCCATGCTCACATCTAGATGTGTTTTATGCAAAACCTCTCTAGCCCAAGGATTCTTGGTCCTGTTGTCTGTAGAAAGAGACCCTTCCTTCCATAAGAAGATTTAACAGGTCTGTCCATTTCTACCACGTGAACAACCACCTGATTGATGGGTTCCAGCTCCCTGGTGGGGAGTTATCTGACTCTCCTTATCCCCTTCACATTCTGCATTTTGAAGAAGATGAATTGGTGTGGAAAGAGTTCACTCTGCTGGTCTGTGTTCTCTAATCTGCAAGCTTGGAATCTTGGGAGAGGCCATGCTGATAACCTCCCTTCTCATTTCTGCTTTTTTTTTTTTTTTCCAACATGGTCCTCCACTGTCTGACAGACTTAGAAGTGACAAGAAAATTTCTCTCCTTCTGGAAGCTCCAGATGTTCTTGGGGTCAGTTTATAGGCTAATTAAATATTTTATCTTGACTGAAGCTTGGAAATCTTCAACTCCCTATCTTGGATCCTATTTTCAAACACTTGACTTTCTGAGAGCTCCCTCTCATCTGCGACTTAGTCCCAAATCTTTTCCTCTTGAATGCATAGACAGGTCTCTTGGTGAAAGATCACAGCTCAGAACTGTATAACAAAGGTGGATCAGGCTTGAAAGACTAGGCATGACTTAACGGTCAGTGTTTCAAATTATCTACAAGTGTCTTTCCACCTCAGGCTCGTACTGATAGAACATTTATATGTGGACTTCCACTTGTGACAGTCCAGGATAGGATTATGGACCCTCTTTGTAACGGGAAATGCTCACCTCTCCCACACAGTGGAGACCTGGACTACACCCGGATGCATCAGTTGTCTGAGGATTTCATCTTATTGGCATATGGAGCAAGTTGCTTTGAAGCGTGTGGGCATGAGGACTGTGGTAACACCTAAGATCTCAGTCCTTATTTAGAGGGCCCCTTCCAAACCTCGAATGATACAGTTAATGATAAAGAAAAGACACTCCACCCTGAATACTCGACATAGGCAGTGGATAGCTTCAAGGAGTGTGACAGGAAGGGAAGATGCTGTTAAGAACGTGTACATATACATTACCGCTACTAGATAAAAGAAAAATGAAGGAGCTGAACCAGTACCTGCAGAGCTCTCTCACACTTGTTCTGTTTTCTCATCGGTTCCTCAGACTGACCCTTACGGCTAGTAGTATAATTTCAGTTACTCGTCACAGTTAAGAAAGCTGAGTACTGAGATGCCATGATGACTTCTCCAAAAATGTGTGGTCACTGTAACAGAGCCTGCTCTCGGGCTCCTTGGGCTTCAGACTCAGGACCCAGTCACTGTAGGAGCCCCCTTCTGCTGGTGCCCACAACGCCGAGTTTTGGTATTGATTTCTTACTGGATCATCGGCTTTGGAATGATGATTGAAGCTTAATGATGATTGAAGCTTAATCTGTCCAAGTCTTGTTCAGTAAATCAGTGAGGTTATGGGGCTTATTTATAGGAGATTAGGTGACTTACTAGCAGCTGCATTACTGAAAAGCCCACCCTAGGATATGTGTCTTTGTTCCTTTGCTGTTTCTATGTTATGGGGCAAGGCAGCTTAGAAAAGAAAATGTGTATTGGACCTCACAGTTCCTGAGGGTTAGAGCCCATGATCATCGTGGCATAGAGCATGGCAGCAGGTGGGCAGACATGGGACTGGAGCAGCATCTGAGAGCTTACATCCTGTTCCACAGGCATTAGGCAGAAAGAGAGAGAGAGAGGTGCCTGGAAAAAAGCATGGGCTTTTTACACCTCAAAGGCCACCCCTGGTGACACAGCTCCTTCAAAGAGACCACACCCCCTAATCCTTCCCAAACAGGTCTATGAAGTGAGGACCGAGTATTCAGACATTCCAGCACAGGGATGGGGAGGAGGAGGCAGGGGTGGCTGCTAAACCACTACAATGGGTAGCAACTCACCAAGGCTACATTCCTGTAGGTGGCTACATGACTGGCAGACAGCTCAATTAATTGGTTGTACTGTCTCTTCTCCCAGCAACTGTTACTGCTTGTACAACACCATGGACAGGGCCCTCGTGAATCCTGCAAGCTTCTTGTAAATTTATAAGAATCTCCTTGGGACTTGTGAGTTGTGTTTACTTTCTGGGCCTCAGCTGAACACTTCAACTTGCTGGAAATAGTTCCACAACACGAATGGGAATGCTTGGAAGAGAACTGGCTTGCGATGGACGGTTCACAGAGACAAATGTGGATGCTGCAGAAGGCTCTGGCGGCCACTGGATTTGTTCTTCTGAGAGTTGTGACATATGGATAGCAAGTCACTATGGGGAAATCAAGAGTATTTGAAAACGAGCTTCATTTTAAGAGTGATCCTTGAACTTTTTTAACAGAAGGATTGGATATGCAACACTTAAGAGCTAGCAGAGTTTCGAGGGCTGTGAGGTTGAGCCACTGAGAGAAGTGCCGAGGGGAGGAGTTAGTCACTTCTGGATTGGAGTTGCATCAACAGCTCTGCGGTGAATGTATATTTTAATGTTGGAAGAAATACAGCATACTCATACAGTTCAGCTCTGGCAGAGGTGGTCTGTATTTGAGCTCTAGAGCTATTGTTTATTGTCTATGAAATCTTGTATAAATAAGTTACCTACATTTCCTCATTTACAAATGGAGATGCTAAAATGACCTCATATCATTTCATTATTCATTTATTATTGTTATCAATATGATCGATTCTTAGATGACTTCTACATGATTCTTTCTTAGAAGCCATGTCAAAGAGTATATTCATTTTTGTAAACTTTAAAAATAATTCAAGTTCCCATCTGAAGCGACCATAGCAATATACACCTAGATGCAGGAGGGTAATTTAAAGAATATTTAAAGTGTTTCCAGTGTAACAAATACTCTCGCCCCAGTCATGGAGTGCATACTTTTTAATTGCTGTGATCACATACCAACAGAAACATTACTGTAAGGGAGAAGTTGCTGGCTTTGGCTCATGGCTTCAGGAGGTGCTGTCCAGGATCACTGTACTCCATGTCTCTGACCCCATCATGAAGCAAAGCATCATGGCGGCAGGGCCTCGTGATAGAGGAGCTTCTCCATGGCACACTGTCAGCAGACAAAGGTGGGGGGGAGGGGTGGGGGGGGGAGAACAATGAGGCTACAGGCAAGATGCAGCCTCAAGGACACACCCAGGGTGACTTCTTTCCTCCAGATAGGTCCAATTTTCTTTTGCTATTTTTCAATACCATCATATTACAGATCTGTCAAGGGATTGATCTATTGGGTAACCCAGGGCCCTCATGATCTGCATGTCTCTAATCATCTTCTAGATACACCTGATTGAGGTGTTTTTTGGTTCATTCAGGTTGAGAGTCAAGATTAGCCATCATATTTATTTGACATGATTTGAGCTCACTTACATGATTCTAGCCAATTTCTGTCCTTTCTAAAAATTTATCTTATGTCAATAACTGTGCTATTGATATAACATTATGACTAGAATCATAGTAAAATTCTGATATAATTAGAATCCAACTAACATAATATGCAATGTATATGAGCCAAGATGAACCGTGTGAGCTGGGTCTATGTGTGTGTTAGAGATAAATGATGGATCCAAACATTTCTAGGTTGTCATCTCTGATTCTGAAGCATTGCTGTGCGTGATGCTGTGTGTTATTTAAAGAGAGGTAGAGAAATTGATTTAATAACCTGTCACATTATACAACACAAGAAGAACTTGAGAAGAAAAAGCACTGTGGTATTCTTAGTGGGAGGAAAAATATTGTGACAGCTCTATGGAGACATCCTTGTGTAGGAATGGGTAGAAATCACAGTGATGAGTGAGGATGTGGGGAAAATACATTGCTTTCCATATAATACGTGGACCACTATGCTACAGAGCTCTATGCGCAGATGGCTGTTTCTCTCTTGTGTGAGGAGAGTAACGAAGCGGAAAACCCAATTGTTCCTAAAAAATAATTTATTCTATTTTGTATTGGCCACGTACTCCTAGGTATGGGATTGCCATGGAATATGGTTGATATACTCAGTGGAACTCCATTAGGGGGGAAAAAAAGACCTATTTTCCCTTTCCCATCAGGCATCAATTGCAAATAACTTCTTGGTTAGTGTTGGGCTTTTTTTTGGGGGGGGGGAGTGTTTTTTTGTTGTATTGGTATTTTGACTTTTTATGTTTATTTTCATTCTTTCATTGTTCTATTTTTGGGGTGGGGAGGAGAAAGAACATAAAGTTGGGTAGGTAAGGAGATGGAGAGGATCTTGGAGGAGTTGGGGGAGAAGAAAGAATATGATCAAAATACATTGTAAGGAAAAAGTTTTTAAATAAAAACTAAAAATAAATTTTATATCATTATTTCTTCTGGGAATTTTTATGGTACTCCATTTTTTTAAACTGAGGTCAGGCAGAAACATGCCAAAAATTAGAATATCTTTCCTGGCATTTTCCCCCCCCAAAGAATCTAATACTTTAGTAAAAACACTGACTTTTGAGGGCAGAGGCAAGCCATTTTCTCCTTGATTGAATACAGTTGCTAAAGAATTGTCCATACCTTTCAGTGAACAACTACAGAATGTTTACCTATCGTGGACTAAGTTGGATTTGTTGCTTGTTGGTACAGAGAAGATAGGGCTTGTGGATTAAGGCTCCTTAATAACAGAACTCAGAAGAGCTCACAGAATCAGCAATAGGCACTGGGGAGAGGACTGATATAGGGATGGCTTTATTCTTGATGGACTGTGGTCAGAAAGCTGAGACAGTTCTGAGAGCACCTTTATAAATGTTATCAAGGTGTAGAGAATATACAGTAGCAGAAGATAAAGAGATAGATTTCACTCATCTTATCCATGATAGGAAGATCTTGAGATGCATTTGTGTCTTTGCTCCAGGTGTGGTTCTGGAGCACTGTCTCACTTTTTTCTTGCTCCATCACGGGCACAGAATGACCTTGTCTTGTGTTAGTGTTTTATGAAAAATCTTTGTTTTACAGAGGACAGAGAAGCTCAGCTGTGGGGACCAGGTCAGCTCCAGGCTACACCAGGCCAGGTGGAAAAAACCAAGTCAGCTCCTAGATATCAGCAGCTGCCTTTCCGTTGAGCAAAGTGAAGCCCGGATGCTATGTGGCCACACTTCTAATGTAACCTAACCTCAGGCCACGTGTTGGCTAAGCAGAGGGGGAAAATCAATTATAACAAGTTCTGTGTCCAAAGAGACAATTTATTCCCAGTTTTTCTCTCATATTAAAAAAAATGGTTATGATGCTTAGATTCATCACCTACATATTTATCTCTTATTTAATGCCAAATTTTCCCTCTGTTCTTTCTCTACCTCCTTGAGCATATGACCAGAAAAGTCTCACAAATTCTTTGAAAGATACTTGTATCTTTTCATCTTTATTTGTAGCTATTTAAACTTAAATTTATCCTTCATATGTAAAGTATATGGTCTGATTATATAGGAAACAATTAACATCTCTACAGTATTACAGTTATCCCCTGCTTTATTTTTATTTTTATTTTTATTTTTTTTGGTGACAGAAGTGTTAAAATCTACATATTTCGCACAAATTCCAACCACCTAAATTCTTTGTGGTACCTTTTAGTTAGATTTCTAGACTTACTCGTCCTATGTATCTAGTCACTTTTTCACATTATTTGACCTAAAAAATAAATAAGAGTTTTGCCAGGGATTTGATGAAGAGGGTGCCTCAGTCTTCCAGGTGGCACAGATGGCTTCATCCCTGTGTCTCAGGTCCTAAGCCAGGCTCAGGACACAGTTGGTCATTGACTGTTACTGTATCCTGTATGCCCTACACCCTCCTTGTCATTTGCTGTGAGTTGTGTTCCTCAGGAGACAGGGAGATATATGAATCAACATGTTCTCTGTAAGCTTGGATGGGGGCGTCAGAAAAAGACATATTCCACACTAACAGTAGGAAGGGGAGCCAGGGAAGACTTCATAGAGATGATGTGACCTGGGCTTGATCTTAAGAGGTGAGTCTGGAAGGAATGAAGTGCAGAAAATAACTCTGCTTTCAAAGGGAGACTGAAGCTTTGTGCGGAGATCTCACCCCAAGAAAGGGAGCTCCGCAGTCGGTAAGCTTTGATAACTCAGTGGTAAATAGGTCTGACAAGGCCGTATGAAGGGAACAGCATCTTCTTGGCTTGGGCCTTAACCCCCAGAAAAGACAGTCTCTGCTCTTTTAAAAAATGGATTGGGAAGAAGAGGCCTGAACCATCCTAGGGCCCCTGCTGCTCCTGAGTCACTGTCTGTTCAGCACAGATGGTTTTCAGAAGCACTCAGCTGGGGAGAGGAAGGGACCTCCCAGGAGGGATGGCTGCTTTTGAGGGCTAAGTCCTTTGAATAGAGAAATACCCTGATGTGGTCTCCAGCTCGTGTGAATTCACTCCCATGGTGGCCTTTCCTGTGAATCTACCCAGGAGACAGGGTGCAGGCATGTCGGATCTGGCAGCTGACTTCTGTTCTGCCGCAGAGTCTTGAGAAAGGGTGAGATAGATGGCGAGCTTCTTGAAGAAATGCCCTTGGGTTAGAACAGCTGCTGCGGTTCAGCCTGTCACACATAAGGCCACTCACTCACCTCACACATTCCCGCCGCACTCCACACTTACTTCATGAATGGCTCTGAACCCCATTTTGTGTTAGATGATCTTACACACTCTGTAGTCATCACTCCTGACAAACTACAGCAGTCACCCCCAACTACCCAACTCTTCCACACACACACACACATCACACACTCCCCCTTAATACACTGTTATATCCAGTACAGAGCTAAGTATTGGGGCTTATCAAGTAAGATCAACCCAGGAAGTCAAGACAGTTTGACAGAGCACACAGTTTCAGTTGTAATTTTGGTGGAATTTTCTAGAATAAACAAACCCATTTCTAAACTATTATGGATTCAGGAAGTAAGGGCAGAGTCCAGTCATCCCAGGAGGGCAAGATCTCTGTCACGGGATTGCTACTCTAGAACCGTGTCTGACACTAGGTTAGCACAGTTTAGTATATGAGTCTATGAAAGAAGTAGGTTCCTGCTTGCCGCACTCAAATGTGCAAGCTTTCCTGTGGAGATAGGCCTACTCTCTAGTTACAGCATGTTTTCGTAAAGTTAAATTTTATTTGCTCATTTTTAATCAGCATGCAAAGCATAAGGTTTTGATATAGGATTTTTTTTTTTTTGGTTTTGCTCCCTTTTCTCTCCTTTCTTTTCCCCTCATTCCTCTGCCCTCTCTTTTTATACCTTTCCACCCTATGAGCCTCCTTTTCATTTCCACAGGGATTCTGTTGTTTTCCCTTCTTTCCTCAACACGCCCTGCACCTTTTCCTGGACCCCTTTCTATGTCCTGTCCTATGCCCTCACTCACACCCACTTGCACACAAACAATACACTTAAACATTAAAAGTTAGGATTTACAAGAGAGTGAACGTGTGATTTTTGTCTTTCTGAATCTGGATCACGTTGCTTATTACAACACCTGCCAGTCTCACACATTTTCCTGCCGATTTCATTTTTCCTTACAGCTGGATAAAATTCCACTGTGCATATGAGCCACATTTTTATTGTCCCTTCATCCGTCGGTGGACACCTGGTCCAGTTCCATTCCCCGCTGATGTGGATCATGGGTACATATCTATTATTAATAGAATGTCTTCTTTCTCGATGGCCAAGTGTTTGAGAACTTGATTTCTTAATGAGTCATTCCATCAATGAGAAATTTTACCCAAATCTTCCTTGGCAGCAATGTCCTCTGATAAACATTTTTAGATTAGCTTCATCTCATGTACCTTAACTAGGTAGCTAACTCCACTTTAAGAAAGGGAACACAACCATAACATAAGTACTCAACCAAGAAAGACACCAACAGGACCTCACACGTCATTTTCAGACCTTCCCTTTTCTCTCCTTCCCTGTGTGGAGTGATTATAGTGTTTCTTTCTAACAGTGGTTCGGATTGCATTTCGCTTTTTTAGGAACATATATCACACATGATTTCCTGCTTAGCTTGTGTTCTCTTCCAGTTAACACACTTGTGAGTTGATGGTATTGTATGGAGTCTACTTGATATACACATGGCTGCGTTGTGTAGCTATGACGTGTTGGTTTACTCTGTTCCTAAGCAGCATTTGGGCCGTTGCTGGTTGAGGCCTATCAGGAATAATGTTGCCTGTGGACACTCTTACGGATCGATTATTTTCATAAGCATGTGGATTCAGTGCTTTACGCTACAAATATTTAGAAGCATGGTTGCTGAGTCATAGAGAATATGCTGCACTGTGGTAGATATTCTGAAATAGCTTCCAAAAATGTTTATACCAATACATACTCCTTCCAGTAATGTGTGAGAGTTATCGTTCCTCCTGTTCCCCAACAGTTGCTGTTATCCATTCTTTGCATTATAGTCGTTCTGGTGGGTCTGTACTTCATGGGGAACTAAACCTAGGTCCTCATGCATGCCAGCCACACTGCCTTCCATGAAGCTGTGTTCAGAGAACTCCTCCCTCCCCCCGCCTTAGAAGGGGCATTTTAACACACATGTTCATCATGAGTAAGAAGATGGATCATCTCATACATTTTATGGAACAGTTGATTATTTTGTCATTGATTTGTTTTGCATTTTTAAGACAGATACTGTAATTTTTGCATTTACATTATGACAGAGACTTAATTTGTATCCTGGGCTGTCCTGGAATGTTCAGTCATCCTCCTGCCTCAGCCTTGTGAGTGCTGGAATTACACTTGTGTACCAACATGCTGGAATATCTTATTTCTGTTCTGTCTCTTTATGGTAAACATCTTACTTAAAGTTTCTTGTCAACTGGATTCGAGTCTAAGCACGTGTCCCTAACCCTAATGAGTGCTCTCTTTCTAAATTACTTCATTCCTCCGACAACCATTATCTGACTCACATTCCATGGACTTTTGAGCATTTACTGTTGTGTTCGTGTCCACTGACATTCTTGTGTTGAGTCTTCATGAAGTTGTATTTAGTATCTGTCATCTTTCCATTCAACTGTAAAATCAGTATGCTCTTCCTAACTCATTATATATTGTGACTATTTTCCAAATTGTTTCATGGGCTTCACTGTAACCAAAAGCTAGCCCTCTGTGGCATTCAAATCACAGTTACTGACACTAGGAAAGTGGGCCAGACAGTCATAAATAAGATTATGTTTTCTCATAAAAGGAGATGTTTCTGGTATTGGCCCTGAGCCTCTCTATCACTACAGAAATACCTACTGATTTTTTTTTCATGCGTTATTTTACCACATTCTTAGCAAGCTAAGTCCTTGCTCCTCTCCATAGCTGTTCCCTGAAGACAGAATGGTGGTCGAATTGCCAGATACCTCATCTACATATCTTGTCTACAGAAAAAAAAGTGAGTGGGCAAAAGGCTACTCCAATTATGCTCGAAAGTCCATCCCTGTTAGTCTCATATTTTTGGCTTTTAAATTTTTTATTATTTTTAAATAAATAATTTTATGTATATACATTTATAAATATACTTTTAAATAAAATAAATTCATAATATAATAAAGTATAAAATTATATAAAATATATTTATTTATTATTTTTATAATAAATAAATAAACATGTCTCTGTGTAAATGTATGCCTAGTGTGTGTGAGTGCCCACAGAAGCAAAACAAGGGCATCAGATACCAGAAGCAGGAGTCACAGGAGGTTGTGAGCTGCCCTATGTGGGTACTGGGAACAAGACTCAGGTACCCTGCAAATGCATCGAGTTCTTTTAAGGACTGAGCCCTCTCTCTAGCCTGTTAGGTCTCTGTCTTTATGACCACTAAGTAATTGGTGAGAACTCCCTTCTGGGGAGGCTGGGAAATTAGTGGTTGGCTTTCAAACCCCCTAAATCAGAACAAGGGAGAAGGTGTTAGCTTGTCGTCAAGGCAGAAATAAAAATGATGTCTGCTGTAGATGTTGGAGACAGACACCCCAAACAGCGTGGCTTAGTCAAGTCCTGTTCAGCCCCGGGAACAAGGCCACTGTAATCAACATCGCCCTCTGCTGGTACAGGTATACCTTTGGCCTGGTGCACAGGCTCATAGGCTTAGATAACGGTGCCTTGCCTGGCTGTTTGTTCTAAGAGGTGATGCCTTCCTCACGCCTCATTAGACTCTGCCACCTTTCTGCCATTACCATACCGACTGACCTTTAGTAAAACAGATGATAGCACACACCACTGCCCACACACGCGGCGGGAAATGGGAAGGTAACGTTTTACAACAAACATTCCTCTTCCCACAATGGATGGCATGCCTTCCGCGTGGTTGGCTTGGAACTCTGTGTAAACCAGATAAACACTTGTTTTTTGTTCTCTGTTGGTAAACACGGGACCTTGTTTTTCTCTGGCAAGGTAGCCATTTATATTTTTTAACAGGACTAATGAAAAAAATAAAAATACCAAACAACAAAAAAAACTACACAGACCCAGGGAAATTTCTGGTGGCAAAAGGCAGATAGCAGACTAAAGGTGGAAACCCAAACTTTCTAAGTCCTGGCGAGGCGACCTTACGTCACTTAGTGTCCCCACCTCTGCTTTCTTTGTTTATATAATAAGGATAATGTCAATTCATCGCTTTCTTGTGACTTGTAAGAGGTATCATGTTGTCAGATCTCTTTAGTGAGTGTCAAATATCAAAGTCTCCAATGCCAGTTTAAAGATCTTACATCACACGCTGTAGATTTGGGTATAGCAATGGATGTGAGAAAGAATTACAGCTCCTACGTGTGCACACAGTTTCCCCTTTTCTTTGGTTTAATTTGACTTTAAGCCAAATTCTTTTCAACTGCTCCTACTGTAACAAGGAACGCCAGATGTGAATTTTTAAATGGAATTATTTACTGTAAAGTAGTAATTCAATCATTTCAGAGAAAAGGCTTTGCAGATTAAATGAGCACATTGAGTATAACAAGGGAAATGAAGTGGGTCCTTTTCCTCTAAACTCATCCAATTTGTATGCAGGAGTTTCCTAAGCACAGCCTTCCACAACAATCTTGCCACATTGTGGCGTTTACCCTTCAGTTGTAGTTGGAGAAACCAAAGCTCGGGGCTCTTGTGATTTACCAAGGTTACATAACAACAAAGGGAGTCCTGGTACCCCCAAATCCAGAGCAGCTTGTGTACAGCAGGAAAGGAAAGCATGAAGAGTGATTTTGTTTTTTAAATACCCATTTATAAAGCCATCCTGAGGGCTGAGACCTTATCCCGTTCCCTGTTTTATTTCCAGTGTTTGGCCCAATGCCCAGTGGTAGCTGCTTAATATACATTTGTCAAATAAACACTAAATGGGTGGATAAATGAGTCCTAAATCATGAGCCACTGAAGTGCTTTTCAATCAGGATTAACTGGTCAGGAGGTACCTTCCAGAGGAGATAGCCACTGTGATGCTCACTCCAGAACCTCAACAGACAGAAATGACTTGGGAGCAGGAGGGAGTGGGATAGCTCATTATCTTCTCTGTCCACCATCTGTCTGATGGACTAGCCTCTCCCTGAAGTGTGGCCTGATGAGTGAGAAGGAGGCAGTGAAGAAGAAAACTGAGGATCCAGGGAGAAGGAATCCAAGATTCCTAGTCCTTCAAACTACCCCTAGGGCCCTCTGTGTTTCTTGCTGGGTTGAGCTGAGAAGGCCTGTTTGTGGGTCAACCGCTTTTTGATTTTTAGATTGGACTCCTCGTGTGCACGATCTGACCACTTGTCATTGCTAATTTCTCACCACTTAGCCCTAAAGTCAGTGTTGCATAGCTATTTGTAGACACCAGTGGGCTAGAAGAAATGTTTCCCACACAGCAGAAGCCTGACCTCTGTGAGTGAAGTTTCGGGAACAGCAGGTGCCTCAGTTCCTCACTCTGGAATCAATAAGGCATGGCTTGAAACAAGAAGATAAGGATAGGTGGGTTACACAGCAGTTCTTAGAAGGAGGAAGGATTACAGCCATCTCAAAGATCGGTTTCCCTATCTGAATCTAGAACTGAGCTTTGCCAGGCTAGTCATTTCCATCCCCACCCTATCAGTCAGCGTCTCTCTGGTCAGGAGACAGAAACCCTCCATTACCTTGAAAGGGAAATTTTCTTCTAGAGAAGTGATTAGTAGGAGCTGAAGATGTGATGTTAGGGAATGAAAAGGACAGCAGCTGCAGGAAGCAGCTTCCGCCCTGGGTCTGGGAGTAAAAGGAGCGATCGACAGGGCTGTTAGCAAAACTCAGACTTTCAAGAAGGGAGGTGCCGTCTCTAGAGAGATGGTGTATGGTTGGTGTGGATTGTCATGTAGATGTGAATATGAAGTCACCTAGGAGACTTACCTGTGAGGTCATTACTGGGGAGGTTTAACTGAGGAAAAAAAAAAGACCTACACACTGAATATGAACAGCACCGTGTCACAGAATGGCTTAAAAGAAAACACGAGCTGAGCGTTGAATTCCCTTCTTGGCATTTGCTGTTTGGTACCATGACCCAAATTACTCGCACCAGCACGCCTTCCCTGTCATGATAGACAAGCATTGCAACAAGGTGTGAGCTAGGACTCAATAAACTTTCTTTCCTTAAGCAGCCTTTCTCCTGCGCACAGAAGATAACTAAGCAAGGATCATTAAGGCCGTTTAAAGTGAAAAGCAAGTTCAACAAATGCTGGGGGAAGGAAGTGCAGCCTCCAGATGAGGATGTACCAGTGGCTGGGGAAGGCTGTAGATGCTCATGGGACTGGAAGAAAAACCGAGGTGGAGGGGACCTCTTCACCTCCTTTTCTTCCTTCTGCAGCCTTGTGGTTTTGACCAGTGGCCCGCAGAGGCTGAGTCCAATAGAGATCCAGCAGCAAGGCAGAAACTGGTTTTCAGAGCCAGGGGATCCAGCAGCCCAAAGCAATGAGGGATACAAGCTTAATAATTGTCGTACCCCGCTCTTGTCCCCAAATGGTCTGATACTCACAGGCATGAGCTGTCTGCTGTTATCGTACACAGCAGCTAAACACTCCTGTTGGCGATGACTAATATTTAAATCATTTTTATGTTATCTGCAGATTACCAGCTGTCCCAGATAGGGGAGAATAGAGTTCCTGTTCCTGTCTGTCCTGTGTGAGGCGTCACCCTGTGCTCTCTGATAAATTGACAGTGCTGAACATAGGGTTGTTTTTTTTTTTTTTTTTAACAAGCTCTGAGGTTTGAACCTTATCTAAAGTGTTTAAGTATGTGGGGTGTGTGTGTGTGTGTGTGTGTGTGTAGTTTGCATGCATGTATGCACACAGTTTTCATACATGTGGAGACCAGGGGTCGATGTCAGTGTCTTTGCCAGTCACCCTCCATCTCATTTTTTGAGGCAAGGTCTCTCACTGAGTCTAGAGCTCATCCGGACTTGCTGGCCTGTGAGCACCAGGAATCCACCTGGCTCTGCCTTATCAGCACCGTGGTTACAGCTCATGTTGTCACGCCTGGCTTTTTACTGTGGGCTTTGGGATCTGAACTCAGGACCTCATGTTTGTATGGCAAACACTTTCCCCATTCATCTCTCTTCCCAACAGTTCTTGCCTTGACTCTGCCGCTGACTATTCAGGCAAGATTCGTGGCTCTCCTTCCATTTCATCAGTAAAAGGACCACCCTTTTATCCATCTCATACACATGAGATAGAGTCTCCATGCATACACCTGGAGAGCTATGTATTCATAATAAATTGAAGCCTAGTATTAGCAGAAGCTCACTAAACAGTAATCCATCTTACTCAGCTTTTGATTTCATTTTTCTTTTCTTACTTTTGTCAGGACATGTAGCCCTGACTGGCCTGGAACTTACTATGTACCCATGGCTGACCTTGGACATCTGATCCTCCTGCTTTCACTCCCCATGTGTAGGATTATAGTTCAATGGCACCACACTGAGCTTCCCATTCGAGCTGTACATGAAGGAGTGTGACAAGGGTTGATAGAGTGAATAAGATGGGTCCTCTGTAACTCACTTATCCATCAATGTCTTGAGTGCTGTGTTCTGGGACCTGGAAGGATATGGGCAAAAAGGCATGGATCCAGCCATATGAACATTTCCAGTCTCGTATGATTCTGAGAGCAAATGGAGTAACAGCAACAGCAGTGTGATAGGAGCCATGATTTATTAAAATTGGTATCAGAGGACCACATGAGATAGAATCTCCATTCATTTTCTATTGCTGTGCAAAGCTTTACCTCAGACTTAATGCAAGGGAAATCATGTGTTATCTCTTTCATTTTTATGGCTCTATTATTAAGACAAAGCACATCAAAGATATCTTGTCTCTTCCTTGGCTTGGGAAGGCTGAAAGCTGAAATTATCCAGTGTTTCATTTAGTCATGTGCATGGTGTGGCCATTAAGATGACTGCTAGTGTTGGTCCTCAAGATGTCTACATTTGGCCTCTACCTGTGGGTTAGGCTAACTCATAAGGTAATGGTTGGGCCTCCAGGGTAATTACGGGAGGGAGGGAGGACTATGAGGCACAGCCCTATAGCATTTTGTGATTTCATCATAAATGATAAATTGTCCTATGTGTCAACTTGGCTGAGCCAGGGAGTAGTCGAACTTTCTTTGTATGAGAGGATTTTGTATGATATTAGTATTTAAGTTTGTAGATTAAAGAAAGAAAATTTACCTTCCTAATTCAGGTGGTTCTCATGTAAGCAGTTGAAGGCTTGATGGAGTAGAAAGCTCACTTCCCCTAAAATAAGAGACTCCATCTTGCTTGATGCTGCCTATGAACTTGACCTGAAATACTAACACTTCCTTGGTTTCAAGCCTCTTGCTTTCAATCTGTAATGACACTGTGGGCTTTTCAAGTTCTCAGACATCTGACCAGAACTTCTCCATCATTGGCAACCATAGGTCTTTCCAACTTCCATAATCATTGGAGCTAATCCCTTGCAACGCACACACACACACACACTCACACACGCATGCACATATGCGCATATACATGCACACACACATGCAGACACAAACACATATATACACACATTAACTTACACAATCACATACACTCTCACACACAAAGACACACACACACACACACACACACACACACACACTGTTAGTTCTGTTTCTTTGAAGAACCCTCATTATTGCTTCAGAAACCTCACATCTGTCACACTGTATTGATTAGAACAGTTACAAAGGACCAGGCAGTTGATAGCCTGGGAATGAAGACCTCAAGTCTTGTTGGAGATACATTGGCACCAAAATATAAGAAGAACTTGTAGGCACGAGATATTAGTGCAGTCATCTTTGGAAATTACAATCTGTCACAGAATCTTACTAAGTCTGGGGATAGGGGAGGGGTGTCTAAAAGAGATTCATAGTGGTGACATTGTCTCTGTTGGACTCTGAATGCCTATAAGTGGTTGGCAATGAAAAGTATTTCATTTTATAGATAAGAAGGCATTAAAGTGAGGGCATTAGATAGATTCCATGTATACATTGCCATTGTGTTTTCTTTTCTTTGACTGGTAAGGGTATGCATTTACCAAGCTCCTCAGTTCTCATAAGAAAGAAAGGCTCTACTCTGAAGGGTATCAGAGGAGATGCTGAGACTCATAGCCAAACTTTGGGCAGAGTTCAGTGAATCTTATGAAAGAAGGGGGAGATAATAAGATCTGGAGAGGACAGGAGGTCGACAAGGAGAGCAACAGAACCAAAAAATCTGGGCACAGTATCTTTTCTGATACTGATACTCCAACCAAGGACCATTCATGGAGATAACCTAGAACCCCTGCTCAGATGTTGCCCATGGCAGTTGAGTGTCCAAGTGGGTTCCATAGTAATGGAAACAGGGACTGTCTCTGGCATGAACTGATTGGCCTGCTCTTTGATTACCTCCCCCTGAGAGGGGAGCAACTTTACCAGGCTACAGAGGAAGACAATGCAGCCACTCCTGATAAGACCTAATAGACTAAGATCAGAAGGAAGGAGAGGAGGACCTCTCCCATCAGTGGACTTGGGGAAGGACATGGGTGGAGAAAAGGGAGGGAGGGTGGGATTGGGAGGGGAGGTGGGAGGGACTACAGGGGGGATACAAAGTGAATAAACTGTAATTAATTAAAAAAATTAATGAAAAAAAGAAAGCAATGGCCCCAGCCAGGCATACTAAAGAGCTTATGCCTCAGCCCAATGGCATCTTGAGGCAGATGCCACTGAGAAGCTAGTCCATCCAGACTTCTTCATGTTAACCTGGAGAATTTTCCCACGGTGGCTTAATAATGGATGTGCCCAGATATAGGGTGGGAACAAGTGGGACAAAAACACTACGGGGTCAACAAACTGCCTTCAACATCTTCATTTAGCCACTGTCAACATTTTGATGATGATTTTTCATGAAGAACATCTAAAACTACAGTCTTTTTTTTTTTAAGTTTTCCATAGAAACTCTGCCACCTTCCTTGATATACTAGATTTTAATATCCTTCCATTGTAATGCTTCTTATTGAGTCAAATCCCAGAGTTTTCTTTGCTCCCAAGCTTACTTCCCTCTATACAGAGAATACACACCTATGTTCTGTTTTTACTTAGTGGCTACTACTTTTTCATCATTGTGACCAAAATATGTAACTACACAGTGTAAGAGGAAGGATTTATCTTACACCATGGTTTCAGAGGGCTCAGTCCTTCATGGCAGAGAAAGTGTAGCAGAGAAGCTCAGCTCATAGGAGTAAGAGCACGTGCCTGGAAGGCAGCTGCTCACGTCCTAGCATAGCAGACCAGGATGTAGAAAAGGACGTAGAAAAGTTACAAATAATTAGATCTTGCAGGCTCTTTCTCCCTTGCTCTTCCTAATTGAAGAATCATTTTATATCTAAACAGTGTATTTTTCACTTTTCAAAATTTTTTTTCATATTCTCTTTTCCCTCCCCACTCTAGATTTTGGAACATTCACCATAGACTATTGAAGCCGCATAACAATCCGTATAGCAGTCTGTCGGCTCTCTCCATTCCTTCTACGCTAAACATCAGAAGGACCTCTTCACAGAGGGCAGTGAACAAATGGCTCCCTTGCTTCTCTAGCACGGCTTCTTGCGATGCCTCTTACTTGGAATCAAGTGATTCCTAAATAGAAACCTTCTGGTAGTACCATCATTAATTAGCATCCTTGCTCAGAACATCTAAAAGAAGCTTGTTGGGGGAACAATGTGCTCCCCACAGAACTAATGAAGTTGAGAAGTTGGCTGGTTTTAAGAGGAAGAAAACATGCAATGCCTGCTGCTTACGTTTTCAGTTTCCGCTTTTCTGAAGTTCTCTGGACTATCCTCATTTATTGCCGCCTCGTCCTTCCCCCCAGAGTTATTGTTGCCTGTCATTTAGTGATCACACAGTGTGCCATTTATGCCTTTTTATTGCAGCTGGAGCTAAGGACTGCCTTTGCTCCTAAGACTGGCCGCTCACTGAAGGTCATTACTGTGTCTTTCATATTTGAGCTCGGCAGTTGTAGAATAGCACAGAATAAGTGCTCAGAAAGCACATACTGGGTAAGGCATAAATGGCTTGTCCATTTGGGGGTAAGGCGGCCAGCTATGTGGGAACTGCCTGAGATGGTGTTCCGACAGAACCCCATTATGGTACTTCTGAAGAGTTGTCCATCCTCTTTCCTCTTCCCATCTTCATCAGGACATCTCCTGTTTGTCATGGATAGGTTATTACTCAGCTCTCATTTACTTGAGAAACTACCCTAAGCCCTCACTCCACACATTTTTCTCCCTTTCTAGCAAGGTAGAGGGATCATAATATCCCCTTATATCCTTCACAGCATGGGAGGTGACATATTTTATGGCTTGCTTCTTAATCACAGTCACTTTCAAGACACCAGCCCCATGAGAGAAGGACATACATGATTCTAGCTTTCACATTACTTCTGGTGTCAAAAAGACTGCCTAAGCAGCTTCTGTGCTCAAGAAATATGAATAGAAGTATCTGTGAGTAATTAAAACAGTCAAATACTTTTTTTAAGAATCTTGGAATAGTCTTTTTCTTCTTCTTTTTTTTCCCAAAATGCAACTATAATCATCTATGAAGTTATGACAGCACCATGAAGAGATAGTCATAATAAAATACAGGATATACAATGTACTGTTCAAACACCCAGGAACATGTTTTATTTATGCTTTTGTCTAAAAATATTCCATTACTATAAAATATGCAAAAGTAGAGGATACATGGCCGGCAGTTTTCCTTACATTATGAAAAGCTGAGCTAACTAATGGGCTCCTGCCGCCTCTACTGTTCATTTTGAATGGGCTGTTCCAGCTATTTTGAGAATTATCGGTGCCATCAATCTATTTCTTGGAGGAGAATATCATTATTGTGAGAAATATGGAAGAATTTTATCTTAAAATGACAAAAGAAATTAATAGTTCTAATACAACCTATTTCTGGAATGATAGTCCCTGTTCTTTACACTTCAGCTGCTATGAGCATCAGAACACAAAACAGCAAGACTGACTGACAATGTTAACATGTGGGCTCAATAGACACAACAGAAAACAACACCTTTTGTGGAAATCGTACCATTTATCCTATCCAGATGTCTTTTTTTCAAGACTGGCACTAGAAAAGAGGGGTTGAGGAGATGAAACAAGAAATACTACATTTTTCTACTTTCTGAAACCTTTTTGAATCTTTGGTTTGTGTCACAATAGCCTTTAAGATGTACCTGTCATATGTATAGAGCTTTTTTTTTTTAATATTCTTAGGCTGTGTCCCCATATATCCTCCTAGTCTTCAGATACTTTTCGTAGAACTGGAATCCAGCATCTCTTACTTAGTTCTAGAGGGATGCTTGGCTTCTGTGTTCGTCACAGGAGTATTTTTCTATGTGGAGGCAACACAAGCAGCTCTTAAGGTGTTCTAGTCCCATGTCAGAAGATTATCACTTTACACACACTAATGGCTGCTTTTATTTATTTATAGAGAAGTGAGAGATACGGTTGGTGGTCAAAGGTGTTGAAACTGCCTTGTGTTCAAACGCTAACCCCATGGAAGTTTCCAGCAAAAAGTTTCGGTGCTAGGAAACACAATAATCCTTCTGTTTATACCTGTTGGCCTTTATTTAGGCTGGGCTTTATTTAAGCATAGAATGCCCTCTATGGGCTTGGGGGTTTGAACACTTGCTCCCCAGCTAATGCTATTAGTGAAAGTTGTGAAATCTTCAGGAGGTGAAATCTCACTGGGGGAAGTGAGTCACTGAAACAGGTCTGGAGGGTTTGAAGCCCTGCCCAAATGCCCATCTTTTCAGATGGTAAGAATGAGGAAGGAAAGAAGTGTGTAGCTGCTTCCCTTTAAGGGCACTGCTTTCTGCCAGGACTCGGCTGGTGCCACACCAACCCGCAGCATGAAGGTGGAAATGCATGCCAGATCGACATTAAGAACTGTCTTAGTCTGAGTTTTGTTGCTTGAAGAGACACCATGACCATGGCAACTCTTATAAAGGAAAACATTTAATTGGGTCTGGCTTACAGTCCAGAGGTTTAGTCCTGTCATCATGGCAGCATTCAGGCAAACGTATTACTCTAGCAGCAGCTGAGAGTTCTACATCTAGATCCGCAGGCAGCAGAAGGAACTGTGTGCCACACTGGGCAGAGACTGAGCATATGAGACTCAATGCACACCCCCACAGTGACACCCTTCCTCCCACAAAGACACACTCTCTATGTGGCAATCATTTAAACACGTGAGTCTGTGGGAGCCATATCTATTCAAACTAGCACAGGAAATATGTTTTTTTTTTTTTTTTTTTTTTTTTTCTGAAGACAAGAAGGATGCATACTTGGGGCCAGGTACCAAGAGAGACGCTTTATGAGAATATATTTTGCTTACTTAAGTCATTTCTCCTTGGCAGGTTTTTATCACTAAACTATTAGTATTTTTACAGTAGGGATCCAGGAAAAAAAAAATAAAGGATAAAGGAATTGGGGTTGTCTGCTTCTCAAAGGGCCATTATTAGGTAATGTTTTGTTCTGGCGAACTACTGTTGAGATATATTTCATGAAGGATTATTAGAAGGAAAACACATCCTTCATTATCCATTTACATAGAGGATGAGGGAGCCAAGAGACAGATGGTCTAGCTCATTGAGCAGATGAGGAAATGAGGTCTGGCAAAGGAATGCTATTTTTCTGAAGTCTTGGAGCTGGTTAGTGGCAGAGACAGAATTAAACTTGGGATCTCTTCCAGGACAGTCAGTGTCGTGTCCACTGCAGAGGCCCTACCTCCCTCAAATAGAAATCAATTATAAAGCGAGGGGATCGATTTTAAAGTTGCAAAAGAAGTTTGCGGTCAAGAAGTTGCTAGAATTTTCTGAGAATGGACAGAGCCACCATTTTTCATAGAGGGCTGCGTTAACTGACGTATATAAGTGATCCTAACAACCAGCCTTCTTCCCTCTAGTGCAGATTCCTAATGGTTCACTATTTCTGCATGTCCTTTCTTTCCTAGCTAGAGAAGTGACCCTCCCTGGCCATCGCACAGCCCTGTGACTCCATCCTCACAGGCCCTGTGAGAGCTCTCGAACATTTTGTTTACGCTTCATTGCTGCAGCATTATTACTTCAGGGACTCCTCGTTCCTCAGTTCCTGATGATTTTTTTTTAAGGTACCTGCTCTTGTAACAGCTGTGCCAGGGAGGTGGTGGTGGTAGGAGGAACTCTCTTCCTCTTCAGCTCTCTTTGCAGTTCCATCTTCACATCAAGGAGGCCTATTTCTATCTTGAGAATGTGACCTTTAACTTCTTTTATGAACACTGGCAACCAGCTCCCAACACACGCCCCGCATCACCAGCTGTCTTTTTGACTTTCCGCTTGAAGTTCTAAGGAGACAGGCATACTGGTTGCTGATAGCCCTGTGTCTTTCACTCCATGTTTGTTTTATTCTAATGCTAGGAGGTATCACATTCCTGTTTTGCCCTTTTCTTCACTAGTCCTTTCTTTGCCTCTTTAATTTGAGCTGACTTTGATTCTTCGTCCCGGCAAGGCAATCTGCTTCCACTGTGTTAGGCTATACACCACTCTCCTTTCTCTGTCTCTTCTATCAGGCCTTATTAATTCATATAATTCTGTTCTGCTAAGTGGGAAAGAGTCACTCTACAGAGCAGTTATTTTGTGCACCACCAGGTCTCCATATTATCTAATCGCATTGCCTGTCATTTGTTTTTCTCTCAACCTGAATTCCCAAATCTGCATTTACTGGCAGAAATTCCTGCTTCCTATGTAATAATCATTCTTTCTCTTTTCACAAATAGGAGTCTGCCTTACACACATTACAGGCAGAGGCAGTTGGCCCAGTTGTAGGAGTCAAAGCTTCCTACCTTGCTCATATCTGGTGCCTTTGCCATGAGATAGTGTTCCTATCAGTAAGGTGTAGGGGCTTCTGGAAAAGTTTGGTTTCTTATGGATGCCAGCATTTATTCATTCATTTATTTGTTGTTGTTGTTGCTGTTGTCTTTTCACATTCTAGCCCCCTAGAATCTGGATTCAGTATCTAGGGTTTCCATACCATTATTCAACTCTGAGAGTGAGAGCCCAGAGAGCCGGGAGGCCTCAGATCTGGAATTTGGACACTAAACAAATGCCAGCAACCTGTATTTCCAGAATTATTGTTCAAAGAAATAGGCCTCTCATGAGTTCACCAATGTTGTGGGAGCGGGGTTGGCCATTTTGTGCAAATTGCAATTCCAATTCCAAAGTCCCCCGGTTGCATTCATAACAAGGTGAAACAGCCTCCATGATGGATGTTATACTCAGCCACCCGATTTTGTGAAAGGAATGGGTTGTTGCTACAATGAAACTTTTCCTAAGGAGACACAATGCACACGCATGTACTCACTCCAGAGAAGGATCCCACGGCAGACTGAAGTACATGTACCACCAAAGCCCAACGTGGGGAACCACAGGTTTTATTGAGGTTACTTACGAGAATATGGGTAAGGAGTTACTTACAGGAGTAGAAATGACTCAGAGACAACTGCATCTCCAAAGCCCACTCCAGCATGGTGACAGCTTACAGAAGGTGGGAACCTGGAGCACACTGAAGAGCCTGCAGGCAGCTCAGCAGGCTAGAGAATGTCCTTTCCAAGTGACTTAAGTTATTCTAAACCTCTTCCAGGCAGCTCATTTGGTTTGTTTCTTCCAGGCAACTAGTCCAGTCAGACTTTCTTTGTAGCTCAGCTTCCAAGCACTTGAGCTAGAATTTCAACTTATATTGTTTACTCTTGCAGGGAGGGGCCTAATGAATCTGCTCAGTTTCAGGGACTTCCTGATGCTATATTAACTTGTTTACCTTTCTCCTTAAGGAGCTTCCTGTAGGATAGGATATTTTACTCTCAGAGGAAACTTTCCATACAACGTATGCAAAGGCTTTCCCATAATGACCCAAATTAGGGCAGTGTCAAAAGAGAAGGTAGATGCACCATAAATGCACCGGTAGTTGGTCTTTGAGCTGAACATCACAGCTTTCCCTTCACCCCAGCTGTTCTCAACCTTTGGGGACTGAATGGCCTGGGGGTCACATATCAAAATATCCTGCACATCAGCCACTTGCATTATAATTAATAACAGTAGAAAAATTACAGTTAGGAAGTAGCAACAAAATAAATTTATGGTTGAGGGTCACCACACCATGAGGAACTATATTAAAGGTTTGCAGTGTTAGGAAGTTTGAGAACCACTACTCTGAATTCTGTCTTTTTCCACAGGTTCTGATCCCAAACCACACCCTTATTAACAACCACACCATATGAACAATTTCCAGGTCTGCTTCCTGGAGAACCCAGCTTCTTGTGGTCTCTGATAAGCTGTTTTCTACATGTTCATCAGAACCCCATTCAGTAACAGGTTTCCTGCCATGCTCGGGTTGGTAATGGGTGAGCAGGAGCACACAGAAGAGCCAGGCACAGTCTTGTTCACACGTGGCTCTAGTCTAGTGAGAAGTCAGACACGTAAACAAGTCAAACTTTCTAGGAAATTTTCTTTCTGGATTTACCCATAGCGTGATATGTGCAACTATAAGGGACACATTGAAAACATACATGGAAAAGCAAAACAAAGCCTCACAGAGAACTTAAGGATTGAGAGGATCCTTAGAGGATGTGATGGTGTTTGCCATACAAAGTGGGAGGAAGGGGACGCGGAGACATTTTAAACAGAAATAGCATGGATTTCTTTTTTTAAAATGGAAAAGCTTGAAAGGACACAGAAAGACAGAAAGGACAGGTGAATTGAGAGCAGATTGCTGGAGGTGTTAGGACTTTTGGAAGCCATTGATCCCTGCTGGGATTAGGGCTACAATTGTTTGAGTACTCCAACATTACCAATAGAGACTTTTTGGCCATGTAAAATTAGATTGGATGAACAGAGACCATATGTGGATTATAAAACCATTGAAGAGCCTGGTGGGATATTTAGGCAGCAAACTGGATACTCAGGTATGGTAAGGACAATGAATAGAGACAAGATGTAATGGATTTAGGAAATTTGATAGAAAAACCACCAGGCCCAGAGTCTATCCTGACATGTACAGTGAGATGAAATCTGGCTGTTATCAAGAATCAAAGATATTGAGAGATGTGAGGTATCAAAAATATCAAGAAAACTCGAACAAGACACCCTGTGCCCATGTGTAGGTTTGTAATGTGCTGAAATGCTTCTTTACTTGAAGGTATACGTTTGTGTCCTGCTTTTCAAAGACAAGAACATAAACTACAAAAAATGCAAAGTAAAGACTCTCTGGGAAGCGTCTGTGCCAAGTAGGACTTGAATAAATTCTGCCTAGTTTACTGAGTGGCACGTTGATGCTAAACTCTTGGTGTACTCACTTCTCTTCACTAGCGTGTGGTAGAACTCCCCTTTCTCCTGGTGCTCTCTTTACAGTTTATCATCATTCATCCTCTAGCCTTAACTCACCCATTTCCTGTGCCTATGGCTCTCCTTGATTCTGTGTTAAAAGGGACGTTTCAGTTTTCCTTTCACAAGGGAGGACGTCCCAGACTGAACCAGAAGATCATAGGCTTGCATAAAAATCCAGAGGTATCGGCAGCATGATCCTAAATTTTTGAACACAGATAACCTTCTACAGGAGAACAAAACAGTCTTGTCCATTTGTCATTGAAATTCTGAAACAATAACTTTTGGGTTAAAGGACAAATTTTAAGTAACCTTGAGTTGAGGTAAATCATGTCTCTAGGAATGTGTTCACTAAGTGATGTCGTACAGTGGTGATCTTAATCCTAAAGTGTAGTTTCCTGAAAAGGTGAGGGAGAATATCTATCTGTCTGTTTGTTCATCTGTCTATGTATCTCTCTTATCCCTATCTGTCTGTCTATCTGTCTGTCTACCTGGCTTTTTAATCACTACTGCAGCCAGAAATACTTAATAAAGCAACTTAAAAGGGTGATTTATTTTAACTGGTGGCTTCAGAGATTCACCCACAATCCTTGGATTCATTAATTCTGAGCCTGTGGTGAAGCCTGATCTCATTACAGTAAAGGTTTTTAGAGGAGGAAACAGTTCAACTAGTATCAGACAGGAAGCAGGGCTCCAGAAAGAGTAAGGTATTCTGCCAGTGACCTGCTTTCCCAGATAGGCCCCACCTCCAAAAGTTTCCAGAACCTTCCAAAATACCAGTATCAGCTGGGCAGCCAACCTTTGACACATGGGCCTATGGGTGGATGTCACACAGTCAAACCATAATTTTCTATATAATCGAGGTAAATGTGAATATATTTGTATTATATTCAAGATTGAAATCTACAAATGTTTTTGATCTTAGCCATTCTGATGGGTGTAAGGTGATATCTCAGGATCATTTTGATTTGCATTTCCCTGATGACTAAGGACGTTGAGCATTTCTTTAAGTGTTTCTCTGCCATTTGATATTCCCTGCAGATACTGAGACTCATAAGCAAACTTTGGGCAGAGTGCAGGGAATCTTATGAAAGAAGGGGGAGATAGAAAGAACTGGAGGAGACAGGAGCTCCACAAAGAGAGCAACAGAACCAAAAACTCTGAGTCCAAAAGTCTTTTTCTGAGTCTGATACTCCACTCTGACCAAGGATCATTCATGGAGATAACCTAGAATCCCTGCACAGATGTAGCCCATGGCAGCTCAGTCTCCCTTCTCCTAGTAAGGGGAACAGGGTCTGTCTCTGACATGAACTCAGTGGCTGGCTCTTTGATCACCTCCCCCTGAGAGGGGAGCAGCCTTACCAGGCCACGGAGGAAGACAATGCAGCCAGTCCTGATGAGATGAGACCTGGTAGGCTAGGGTCAGATGATAAGGAAGGAGGACCTTTCCTATCAGTGGACTGGGGGAAGGGCATGGGTGGAGAAGAGGGAGAAAGGGCAGGATTAGAAGGAGACGAGGGACAGGGCTACACCTGGGATACAAAGTCAATAAATTGTAATAAATAAAATAATAAATTTTAAAAATCGGTATTTCAAAAAAAAAGATATCTACAAATGTATCTGCCTGTGGGAGCAGTATATCATGTGGAAAAAAAGGAACAAGAGAAGCTACATACCAAGGAATGAAGAAAGACTAGTCCAGGTAAGGGACATGAATTAGGAAAGGAGATGGAAAGTTAATTATCTTTCTATTCCTAATTTTGTTGTGGATTCTTCACTTTTGGTGGTGGATAAATACATAAAATTATATTTCACTGTGAAAGTGTAAAATCCAATGTGAAGCACCACGGCTTCAGAATGGCTCTTTTAGCTGCATAGAAGTTCTTTGAGATATGTGTACTGTCTAAGCTATTTCCCATCCCATATCTCAACATTTCCCTTAAGTGTTTCATAACAATAATAAAAATAGGCTCAAGTAAGATAAAAGGTTGCTGGTGCCTGTGTCTCCTTCCGTTGCCTTTTACAGAACTGTAATCCTCCGTGTCTGAAGTGTTTCCAATACTTTGTTGTAAGCTGTTGATACATTGAGTTTTGTAGATGTACCGCCTTAGGAACTGTGGGCTCTGGTAGACAGGCCCTCCTTGTAGTCATCATTCTCACCCAGGAGTAACTCCTGTGGCAGTTGCTGCTTTACTTTGCTGTGTGGCGCAGCAACATTGGTTTACAGGTACCCAAAGGCTAACTGATGGTGGCTAGATAAAGATACATGTGCCTTGATATGTTGGAATAATGAGCTTGTGTGTCTCATGATTCTGTGCATAGAGAAGCCAGGTAGAAATTGTAAGAAATTGATTTGAGATTTAAAAAAAAAAAAGGGGAGATTAGGACTGGTTGAGAAAGTGTGGCATGGTGGAGATGTTCTGTGAATAGATTTGTATCTGCCTTCTTTATTCTATTCGTTATTAGTTTCATTCATTTCTGGAAGCACTGTCATCTCTTTAGGCCAGCCAGTGTCTCCTTTTGCATGATCCTTAGATAGATCATTAGATAGTCCCTTTCTAGAATTTGATTCTTGAGAAATAAACAAGTTTGGGCTTCAGCAGACTCTTGGGCTGAATTCAGGTACCCTTGTAATATGAATCAGTGATGCTTAATGGAATCTTGTGGGTAATATTGTTTCTTGGTCTTGGATAAACATTCAGATTACTTAGAGGCCCTTAAGATGCCTATGTGAGACTTCTGCCCTGAGAGATTCTGCATTTATTAGCACAGGTTGTGCCCTGACTGTTAGGATGTCTGTCTGTCTGTCTCTCTCTTTCTCTCTCTCACTTTCACTCTTGCTCTCTCCTCCTCTGCCTCCTTCTCCTCTCCTTTCCTACTATGCCTGCCTGTCTGTCTGTCTGCTGTCTGTGTGTGTGCCTGCCTGTCTGCGTCTGTGTGGGCGTGCATGCACACATATGCACACAAATACAGAGATCTGTGCACCCTATGTGGATGTGGAGGCCCAAAATGTCTCCCTCCATTGCTTCCTATTTTTTGAGATAGTCTCTTACTGAACCTGAAGCCCTAGGAACCCTAGGAAGGGTTAGGAAGGGTTAGGAAGCAAGCCCTAGGAACCCATCCTGCTCCTCCTCCCTAGCACCCGAGTCACAGATGCATGCCACCACACACAGCTTTGTCACGTGGCTGCTGGGGATTTGAACTCAGGTTCTCATGCGTATGTGGTGTCTCAAGGTTTCTATTGCTGTGAAGGGACACTATGACCACAGCAACTCTTATAAAGGAAAGCATTTAATTGAGGCGGGCTTACAGTTCAGCGGTTTAGTCCATTAATGTGATGGTGGCATGCAGGCAGACATGGTGCTGGAGCCACAGCTGAGAGTTCTACCTCTGGCTCCACAGGCAACAGGAAGAGAAAGTCACAGTTGGCCTTCCTTAAGCATCTGAGACCTCAGAGCTCAAAGACCACCACCTCCTCTCCCCACGCTTCCTCCAGCAAGGCTGCACCTCTTAATATTGCAAATCCCTATGGTCCTGGGGGGGCCATTTTTATTCAAACCACATGTGGTAAGTGCCTTACTGTTAGAATCATCTCCTCAGTTCTTATAATTTCCAGTTTGAGGTGCACATAGAATTACTTAGAGAATTTCCTAAAGGAAAAAAAAAAAAAGCCAAAACACATCTGTTCATCCCCAAGATATTCTGACTTGGGTAGGTTGATTCCATTTATAGCTATTCTCTTGAGATTTCCTAAGTGATGTTAATTTGCCACTGTGGTTGACAGCCACTTCTTAAGGAGGAGAGGATATTTGCATTCCTTGGTGAAGAGTTGATGGATGACAAATGGCTGCATTTCAAGCTCGTTCTGGTGGTTTGTATGATGAGACCTAGTGTTTTAGGGTCATAAGTTTTAAATATAAATTACAGTCAAAACAGTGACCCTTATATGGTGGTTTCACTAGGCTGGGGAGATGGCTCAGTGGTTAACAGCACTTGATACTCTTTCATTGGACCCGAGGTCAATTCCCATCATCCATGTTCGGCAGCTCATGACCATTTACAACCCCCAGGAGATTTAGTACCCACTTCTGGCCTCTGTGATGATCTTCACACGTGTGCCTTGCAGATGGACACTGACCTATGCATACATAGATAAAAATAATAGTAAAAAGAAATTCAACTACCTTTGCTTGAATGGGCCTGGTGATAGGGCAGGATGGGAGAAAGAGGGGATGTAGAAGAGTGTGAAGTTGGGTTGGACTACGTACGTTCTTATCTGAAATAATAGTATTTTTTAAACTTTTTATGTTGTCTAAGGGCATGTAACCATGATTAAACATTTAATTTTTTTTTGACTTATGAGTCTGAAGGAATTATAAAAGAACAATTGTGTGAATAACCTCAGAAACATAGAAAATGGAAATTTTAAATTTGATAAAGCATCTCTAAAGAAATGTGTTTAGCTGTTCAGAAAAGTTGAGCTGTCAGGAAAAAAGAGACAGATTTGCATAATTAGGAGAACTAACCCCCTCCCAACACCTGTGTAGTAGTATTTATATGGGCTACATCTGATTTTTTTTTCTTTCTGTTTTAATTTTTTTTTAACCACCTAACACCTGCCAGAAATTGCTGTGCTGTTAGGAGAAATGAGGGTGGGATTCATTTTCTCAGTGGAAGCCACAACACAATTAGCCCAAGATTAATGGAGCAGTGGAAGCCTGGGGATGGGGGATGAGGGACTACTGCAGGGTTTCCCTCTGCCAGTCCTTAGAGTGTTTCTTTTGCTGACCTTCCTCAGACAGTCAGGACCAAAAAGAACATTTGGTCCTGAGGCCAACTAACAGCAATTATATGGAACTATAGTATGCCATAGCTGAGACCTTAGAGAATATCTAGACCCCCAAACCGTTGTATGAAATGAAGACATTAAGACTCAGGGAGACTGAACAAAGAAATGTTCCTACAGTCAAGTTAATCAAGTCTTGTAGGCTCCAGTTTATTGCTCTTTTGTGGCACCCTAAAGTTTAGATAGTTACCAATGCACTGACTTGTTTGTGGAACTCTGCAAACGAGGAAGCCTTTCTTGTCTCACGTCTGGCAGCGAGGGATGAAACGGTTGCTGGAGGACCAGCTCTCCCGTCCACTTGATTCATATTGTGTGTTTCTGCTGAAGTTTGTGGGGTAGAAGCAACTGCCTTGACTTTGCTGTTAAAAAACACGTGATGCCCATTAGCCTGCGGCTCAAGTTCTTTCAATGCAGGCCTAAGTAAGACCTTAGACTCTGTTACTAGGGTCAGAACAAGGAATGTGTCTGTGAGTTTTGTTTAGAGAATTTGGGGAGGAATGCATGACTTTTAATCTTTTTCTTTTAATTCTCCTGTCCTTGAGGCAGAGGTTTGACATGTGGTTCAAGGTGGATGGTACATCTGGTATACATCAGAGGAGGCTGATATTTGTATGTGAAACACCATGCTGGAAACAGAAATAATGAACACCGTTTCCACTCCACTGAATGAATGCCATCATAGACCATCATGGAAAAGAACAGGGGTTCCTTAAGCAGGCTAGGTTCAAATCTCAGGCTTGCCATTAATGCTAGTTGTGTGGCACTGGATGAGTTTTCAGTGCTTAACCTTGTTCATGTATAAAATGGAGACAGGAATAACCTTCTCATGGAAGGAACACAAATGTCTGTGTGCATTAAGTACACTAACATTGGCTTTTATTATATCTATTGTCTTAGGCTTTTATTGCTTTGAAGAAAGCAACAGCAATTCTTATAAGGGAAAACATTTAACTGGGGCTGGCTCACCGGTCAGAGGTTTACTCCATTATCAATCGGCATGGTGGGAAGCACGGCAGTGTGGAAGCAGACATGGTGTTAGAGAGGTAGCTGAGAGTTCTACATTCGTATTGGCAGGGGTCAGGAAAAGAGGGTGATGCCTCCAGGTCAGGTTCTTTCAGTGCGCTCTTGAGACCTTGGAATATGTTTGATTCCTGCCTTGAGCATCTTATCTTTCAAAGCCCACCCCCCCATGACACACTTTCTCCAACAAGGCGACACAGTGCTACTCCCTATGAGGCTATGGGGGGAGGGCATTTTCATTCAATCCGCCACCTCTATCTGTCTGTCTTTCTGCTTATTTGTGCATTTGTGTGCGAAGACATGCCTGAACGAGTATGTAGAGGTCAGAGGACAACTCTTAGGGGTCAGTCCTCTGTTTCCATCCTCTGGTGGCTGGGATTAATTTCAAGTTATTTGGCTTGGTGGCAAGTGACTTCGCCTGATGAGACTGTCTCACTGGCCCCCAAAACATTTGCTTTTGGAAAAGATCATGTTTGAAAAGCCTCTTCCTGGACAGCTTTTCCAAGCATCATTTCTTGGTATGCTTTCCTTTCTGTTACTCGGGTTTTCCATCTATGGATGTCTTCTTGTCTTGATTCCCTACCTTAGTGCAAAAGCAGAATGTCACATCACACCTTCCAGGCAAAGCACAGGTTCATCAGGTTCTGTACAAATACAGAATATTGTATTTTGTGCCTCATCTTCCTGGCATGGACATTTTGAAAGTGTTTTTCTGTTTTTCTAAAACTTACAAACTTGAATCATCATGAAAGAGATGATTGTGTAGAAACCATATAAAGGACATTGTGTCTCCTCAAGGCTCTGTGCATGGTGTACTTCACAAATGTGTGAAGACTTGAATGGATTTTACAGATCAAGCTTCAAAAGCTGGTCATTTTTGCTTTAGCTGTGTCAGATAGTAGATCAAAATCCCTGACCTGCGTAGGAAGAGAGCACAATAGCCCAGCAAATAGAAGAACTGCTCTAAGCAACCTATGGATTAGCTTTCATCTCAAATACAGTTAGTGTTTTTGTGGCCATTTGTCCAGGGGCGGACTCAGAAAGGTAGATACATGAAATGGAGTGCAGGAAGAAACATAAAAGTTTTAATTTAGATGAACTGTTTATTAGAAATAATCTGTTTCTTAGAAAGGATTGGGCTTATTGGCAGTAATAGTGATGGTAGATATAGCCAGAGTAAGAATTATGGGTTTAGCTAAGTCAAGGCTGAAAATGGAGGTCTTTATCAGTGAAGGCCCAAAGAAATTCTTCAAGATGAAATGATTGAATTTTATAATATACATACACATTGCCCTCACCCCACCAACACACATATATGCAATCTGAAGGTACAATTATGAGGACAAATGAGAACTCACTTAAAAATAGAAACTAAGGAATCTGTTATTTAACTACCTATATAAATAATGAATACAAGATTAACAATGGAAATAAAATTTTAAAATCAATCCAAGTTGTTAAATAGATGATAGAGCTACAGAGTGGAATGAAACCTTTTCAAAAGGAGCAACCTCTTTTTTTTTTTTTTTTTTTTTTTAAGAGAGAATTTCTCTGTGTAGCTCTGATTGTCTGGAACCTACTTTGTAGACCAGGGTGGCCTCGAACTTACAGAGTTCTACCTGCCTCTGCCTCCCAAGTACTGGAATCCAAGGTATGTGCCACCAGGCCAAGCTCTGGAGCAACCTTTCTGAAACCTGATAGAGACCCCTTTGTAATCATAATGCTGTGAACGATGGAATAATTATTGACAAGAAAGAAGCCCAAAAATATTTGCTTGTGGCCAGAAGCTATAGCTGGGCAGCCTTACACATCTGTTCTCTGTGTGCCAACCTTGGTGGGCCCACAGCCGTTTTTGCTGCTGTGGTGAGGTAACAAGTGTTGACCAAGTCTACATTCCTCATCATAGGCCAGACTTTGTCCAACTGAAGCTTGACGGTCATCAGAACTGTGAGGCCATCAAGGACTGTGTATCTTGAAGTGCAAGAGAGGAAAATCCAGTGACTTCAAGATGCATCAAGGTTAAGGCTTTCTTAAATAATGACGGATCAAACTCAGAAAAAGGCTCATAACAATCACACTAATAAAAAGTACAAGTTGGTCATCTCCCTTGAATTGATTCTCTCTTTCCTTTCACTAGACTCCCATTTGAAGGCACTGTGATAGCACCCTGGCCTGGTTGGCTTGTGTCAGCAGTGGGAAGTGGGAAAAGACAAGCATTTGGTTCTGTGCTATGCTGTGGACACATGTGGCTTCAGTTACTGGATTATATGAAAATGAATCCTCTGATGAAACTCATTCCAATTCTCCATGCTTTCATAAAAGAAAGGAGGGGGGAATAAGGAGGGGAAAATGGAAGCAGGGAAGAAAAGAGAGGGGAGAGACAAAGGAAAGAAGAAAGAGTGTATGGAAGAAACCACAACATCTTTCTATAACAACACTGACTACTGTTCATTTAAGCAACAGAATGAGAAAGTCCATATTTCGTGTAGGCTTGCATTGAGAAGGAGCCTCCTGCATCTCAAAGCAGAGTGTGTTAGTGTAGTATCTTTCCCCAATCGGATTTGCTGAAACATTAGTCTACTGACTTAAAGATTATTATTATTATTATTATTATTATTATTATTATTAATTTTTTATTTTTTTATTTTTTGCTGACAGAATTCTCAGGTAGCCTAGCTTGGCCTTGACTCATTATGTAGCTGAAGATGGTCTCAAACTCCTCAGGCCCTTGCTTCCACCTTCCAAGTGCTGGGACTATAGGTGTGTGCTAGCTTTCCTGGCTTCCATTTACCCGGTTTAAAAGCTGTAGTAAATTTGTATATAAATTTCACCTCCTTAGCACAGATCTATTCAGTGGCCACTCCAATGCCTGTTGTTTTCACACTTCTATATACTTAGCAGAAATACTGTATGGGCTAGATTCACCTACCAGAAATTCCTCACTGACCTAGCCCCCTTCCAAGCCCATCCTCTCCAAGAAAATGCTCTAAATTCAGACTGCAGTCCTCTATTGTTTTTTTTAAAATGTATGGACATCTTTTTCTCCCAGCTGCTTTCTCTCAACATGGTGCTGTAGAGATGTATTGAGTGTACTTGATCCTAACAGTTCATCATTTGAATATAAACTATTTTCATTTCTTCCTCTGTTTTGGACCTTTATGTTTTTACCAGTTTTCTGCTCTTAGGAATATTCTTGTACAAGTATTTAATGAAATATAATTTTTTTTATTCTCATGTGCCAGTACATAAATATGAAATTGCTAGGTCAAGCAGTAAATGAATGTCTAGATTCCTAAGAAGGTTCAGGTAGTCTTCCAAAGTAATTACATCATTTGCAGTCCCAGTGGAAGTGAATGCGATCTCCATTTGTTCTGTATCCACGCCAACATTTGATATTGTCAAATTTTTATTTAAAAGCCCAGTGGTCATTGAATCTTGTCTATTTTAATATTTCAACACTGTGTTACAGAGCTTGTCTTTTCATTTCCTAAGATCCCTCTAAAAGGAAAAAATTAAAACTTGATTAAATTTAAATGTCTATTGAAAATTAATCCTATCTCAGAAATCACTGTCTTTCTATAAGTCACAAAAATATTCCCTTCTGAAATGTAATGAAAATATAAATTGCATAGTATTGTGTATAAAAAAGAACTTCATAGTTACCAGTATGGTTTTCTTTCTTTAGGTGGCTGGAAAAAGCTTGTGGGTATTTGTGTTATTACTAGTGCTATGATTATATAGGTATTTCTATTTTATATTAGAATAAAAAAATAGAGATAATTGACAAAGAGAATACTGAAGCCCAGAGTTGTTCAGGCCCTGTTTCTTCTTGCTTGCTCCAGGACAAATGTTTGGAACCTACTGGATTTTGTTGGCTTGTGCCTTCCCCATTTTAAATAACGTTGGATTCGAAATTTAATATATATGTATGTGTATCTATATCTACATCTATATATCTATACATACATATATTACCTGTTTTCTGATAGATGGCTTAGAATTCTAGCTTTTGCTTAAGCCTATGATCCATGTCGATTTGATTTTTATTTATAGAATGAGATAGAATTTGGGATTTTTAAAAAATAAATACACAGATATCCAATTGTTTGGTGACACTTTTTTTTTTTTAATGGTACTAAGAATAGGCTTCAGGGCCTTGTGCAGGCTAGGCAAGTGCTTTGCTGCTGAGCTCCCCTCCCCCTCCCCCTGCCCTAGTTATTACAATGTTTTAAATATTCTTTTTCTCATGAGATTCTGTGGTTCCTTTGTTGCAAATCGGTTTAAAGTGCTTATGTCACTTTAATTCTGGGCAACCTGCTCTATCACCTTTAAAAAATATTATTATGTGTTCAGGATAAATCTCAAATTAAAATAATCCAAGCCTGCCAATTTTTTTTTTCAGGGTTATTTTAACCCCTTTACATCACATAAATTTCTTTTAGAGAAATTTTAAGTTTAGAAGAACTATTTCTTTAAAAGGAAAATTCTACTGGTATTTGGACTGAAGTTGCTCTGTCAATTTAGAAAAAAAAAATAACACAAGTAACTGGCTTAACATGATAAATCTGTATTAAAAAAAAACGATATAAAGTATCTGGAGAACAGTGCTGGGGAGATGGCTCAGTGGCTAAGCACACTGGCTGAGGCGCAGTGGAAGAGGATGTGCCTAGTCCTGATTCGACTTGATGTGCCTGGGCCTGGGTTGGGGAGAGGGGGCTCTCCTTTTCTGAGAAGGGGAGAGGGGAAAAGGGTAGGAGGGTGGAACCAGGAGGAAAGGAGGGAGGGAGCTTTGATAAGGACGTAAAGTGAATAAATATTTAAAGAGAGAGAGAGCACGGGCTGCTTTTTCAGGGGATCCTGGTTTGGTTTCCAACATCCACTTGGTAGATGACAACAATGTGTAGCTCCGGTCTGGGGGAGCTGATGTTCTCCTCTGACATCCACAGGCACCAGGCACTCGGGCAGTGCACTGACACACGTGCAGACAGAGCACTCATGCACATAAAAAAAGTAAACAATTTTTTAAAAAAGTATTGCTTTAGCTATGCAGGAAGCAGTAGAGGGGAACACGCAATGCCTTCTGTGGCCTCCATGGGCAAGCATAGCCGCAAGCCCCTGCCCATACATATATGCACGCATATACTTCACACATGAACGTCACTCCCACACACACAAACACAAAGGTAAAAGTTGTTTCGACGATTACTTTTAAAGTTTTCAATATATAGGTTATGCATGTTTTGCTAAATGTATTCCGAAGCATCTCCTTTTAACTTAATGTTGCTTGAATATTTAACATCATAGTTTATTATTTGGAAAATGTACATAATACAGCCCAATCACATTCACTTCCCAGTCCTCCCAGGTTTACCCCCTTCCTTGTGACCACCCCCAAAACAAAAGAAGAGAAAGAAAGGAGAATAAAAAAAAAAAAAAAAAAGAAAAATGCCAAGTTCAATTTGGGTTTCTTATATACTCAGTGGTGCGTAGTCAAACTCCTAGTGGCCAGCCCCTTAAAGATCACTGGTTCCTTGCCCTACCCTACCTCACCAGAAGCCATCAACTGTCAAGAGCTACATTTCCTAAGAGCTCTCTTCAATGGCTTCCTGTTTAGATTCTTTCCCTTTCTTCTTTCTTTCTTTCTTTCTTTCTTTCTTTCTTTCTTTCTTTCTTTCTTCTCTCTCTCTCTCTCTCTCTCTGTCTCATTGAGGAGAGGGGGTTGTCACAGCAGCCTTCCAACTCTCTTGCTCTCAACTATGAGTTCTTCAGTCATTGACACCACTCCAAAAGAAGCTTCCTTGCCGTTTACAGCTAGAGGCAGCGCAGTTCATGGACTTCACATGGTTTCTGGCTTGTCTTATATTTGAATTATCTACTATATAAAGTACAGTAAATCATATATTTCCTTTGTATCATGTAACCTTGCTGATTCTATCAATTAGTTTAACTGTTTTTGAAGTTACCTCCAATTTTCTGAGTGTTTTGGAATATTGTGTCAGTAATGACAGTGGCCTTATGGATCTATAGAATTTTTTTTTTTTTATTCATCTAGTGAGCTGTTGAACAGACACTGTGTGAATAGACCCATTTGCTTTATTTTTGATCTTTGGAAAAGTGCTTAGTGTTTCACCATGAAATACAGTACCAGACCCAAGACCGTCCATTCCGTTTTCAGTATTCTAGGAGGTTTTGACATAAAGAGGCTCTTAAATTTGTCACATGCCTTTCTATATCTCTTGCTAATATGGGCCTTTAATCATGTGTTTATTTTTCCCTTAGTCTCCCTGTACTGAGAGGAAAAGACTAGAAAGTGCTTTAAAACTTAGCCACATCCACAGGCAGCTCTCTCTTCTTTTCCCATGTTGTGCATTAGATGGATTTGTGGTCAGATGTTGAGACATTCAGCCCTCCACGGGGGCTGAACTCCACTTAGTCATAACTATATTCTCCTTTGTATGTAGTACTGATTTTTTTGCCCTGCCCTCATTTGATAATATTACAAGAACACAAAACCCTCATTTCATTCTATTAGACTGAACTCCTGAGAAGTGAAAGTTTCCCCCTTGTGTCAAAAACCACCTTTCACTGAAACATACCCATGATACCCAGAAAGTGTGTAGAAAAGGTAAAGAACAAAATAATTCATGAATTAGCAGATTAAGAGGTTTGGCTCACTTCTCTGATATCTCTTCCAAGAGCGGGTTTTGCTCAAAGGCTTCTCTCTTCCATAAGTGCCCTATACAAGTGTGTGTGATGAGAGTTTCCTACAGAACGGATGGGTATGCTATGGTTCTCTTTTCCCTCCAAAACTGAGGTGATCCCATCAGACATGCAGTGAGTAAGAAAAGGCTAGGATCCCAGCTTGGAAACTTCTGTGAGCAAGAGACTTCAAGGACCCCACATCTTCTGCCCACTATCCTGTTTCCCCCTTTGTGTAATAGCAAAGCTGTTAGTCTGTGTGACCCCTCTGGTGCACAAAATTCCACACATGTGCTGATAGAGACTTGGCTATGGGAAAGCCAGGAGGGTAAGCCAAACCAGTCAGGCCAAGCTGATCATTTCATCCACTAGATTGCTCTGTCATTTGCTTCCTAACTGTTTCACACTGGCTATTTAGAGGATTGTAGAAATCATTCCACACAGGGCTAACTATTCTTCCTCTCTTCTATCTCCAGCTCTGCAAAAGGACCCTATTAAAGACACTTTAATGTGAGATTAAGAGACAAACCTTTATGTACCAAAACTCCCCAACCATCACACAGTGGGGATTAAGCTCAGAGTGTATTCTGTAAGTCAAGTTTTTGAGTTTCTCACTGAATGTTTTGTTAGGAAAAACTGAAAATATTAATTGCAATTAAGCTTTGACATACAAATACAGTCTCATTTTTAAAGATTTCAACATTATTGACAAGATGTAAATTATTCTCAATCACAAATCTCCTATCCTGGACATCTCCTACATCATTCCCCACTTTGGAGCTTTTCTTACACACTTGCATACATACATACACGTACCTAAAGCATCTAAAACATTAACACAAGTAATAGCAAGCAAAATATGTGCTTCAGTAGATTCCCTTGTTACACTGTTCCTGTTTATCAGTGTCATAAATGGCTCATATATTATCTTGCTATGCACGTGCAATAGAAATAGATGGCAGGACTGCTGCATCAGGGACCAGGCTCCCTTTTACGTTAGCAGATAGTATGGTAACAGAGGGGTTAGGGAAGGGGGCTCTGGTGCTACACCACCCAAGTCTGAGTTCTTGCTTTGTCATTTATTAGATGCGTAACTTGGGTCTGCTTTATCACGCTACAGGACCACGTAGCTTCTTAAGAGGATTAAATGACCTGAGCGTTTGTGAAGTACTTAGAATAGTGACCAGTGTGTCCTACACTTTTAGCTCACTAAAGGCCGGGTTTAGTGTTGTGTATCAGTTAGCTGTTGCTTCATGATGCTGGAGAACAAATCTCTCCAGAAGCTGCCACATAGGAATGCAAGTCTTCATCAGCTGCTGTGTCTGTGGTGGGCTGGAAGTCAGTGGTTCGGGCTGGGTTCCTTCTCAATCTGTTTGGTTGAACACCTCTGTTGAGTCAATTTTTTATCTCCTTCTGGGATTAGAGGGCCATCCCTGCCATATTTTATTTGTGGTGACAGCAACAGTCCCAGAGAGAGAATCACCCAAGGCCTTTTATACTTGGATTCAGTCCTGACACACTGTCTCTTCTATCCATTAGTAAAGTAGATTAAAAAAAAAGACAAAGGCAAAGACTGGACAAATCTACAGTGCTCTTCTGGTGAGGGGATCTCCAGAGTTCCTTGGCAAACAGTATGGATCCATCGAGGGCAAAGAAAATGGGCTGAAATGTAACCCAAACCGAGTAGTCAGGACGTGCCTGGAATTGCATGTTCTCCTCTCTCTTTGTTGAACAGCTAACACAATGGAGAGAAGGTGGATGGAATCTCTGCTGTCCTATCTCATCCTGCCCTCCTCAATGCTTTTGGAATCACCATTGTCATTCCTACTGAGGCTGCGATAGAAAATGCCTCCTCCAGTCTTTCCTCTCTGATGGCATAAAGTGCAGAGTAATTTAAAATGAGCAAGGAGCAGACTGCATGTAGAATTTTGAGAACACCTGCATCTTATTTTAGATGCAATGGATGCTCTTGGCCTGGTTAGTGCTTGGGCAATTTGGAGTGATTAAAGAATTTTGCATTTCACAAGTGCTTCTGTGTTCAGACCAGCCAAATAAGCATTGAGCAGAAATCTTCAGGGTTTTTTTTCCCTTAATGCATTTTTAATTACTAATTGCCTCAAAAACATGGCAAAGATGTGAAGTTCCCAGTGTCCCAGTTTGAATTCACAGCAGAACAGATTTAGATGCCTCCCTGGCAAGCCTCATCAACTTGATACTTTCCTCGTTTCCTTTCTCATATTTAACAACAAAAACTCCACGCCCCTCTGCTTGTCATTTTTGCTCACATGCTGTAGGCTTGAAGGAAATCCCAAACCAATGTTCTCCTAAGTAACAATTATCACTCACTGATGTGAGGAAGGGCAGGGAATGAAAGGAGGAAGGAAGGAAGAGAATATACGATGAGGATATTTTTAAATCTATTAATATGTTTTCTGTGTCTTCATTTACTTGCGATGTCAATATTTTGGAAGGAGAAACCCTTACCTCAAGGAAGACTGGGATTTTTAAATCCACAGGCCAACAGGAGACTGTACAATGTCCTTACATGGAAGAACTTGAGATGTCAGTGTTTTACCTCAGAGCAGGGGTTCTCAACATGTGGGTCGCGACTCCTTACGGTGGCCACTTATCAGATATCCTGCATAACAGTAGCAAAATTACAGTTATGAAGTAGCAAAAGAAATTTTTATGGTTGGGGGTCAGGTCACCAAACATGAGGAACTGCATGAAGGAATTGCAGCATTAGGAAGGTTGAGAACCACTGCTTCAAAGCAATACTCAAGCCTGATGGTGCTTATAGAAATACTGCGTTAGACCAGGTCAGGAACACAGGAGAGGTGCTGGCATGGAATGGAACCGGACGTCTTTTTTAAGGGGTATGAAGGATAGTAAAAGAGCCAGAAGTACCACAAGTGATATTTATAGACCAAAATGTAGAAGAGGCCAGATCCCAGTGCCTGATCCTGAGGGAAATGAGATTCTTCAACTGTGAGTTCTGCAACAACCACGAAGGAGTCCAACACAGGAACAAGCATCCCAACCCTGCTACCAGGAGTCTGTGAGCTTCACCCTGCTCTGAGAGATGATGATTGTAGCAAAGTGGGAAGTGGTGGAGGAGATGGCCCAGTAGATAGTGTACCCAGTGTGCAAGCACAGGGACTGGAGCTTAGATCCTTTAGAACATATGTGAAAGCCGGGCAGGCATGGTCTACTCATACACATCTGCACACACACATCACAGGCATGTGAGGAACTGTATTAACACACACACACACACACACACACACACACACACACACACATACACACACACACACACGGGCAGGGTAGACGAGTGCAAAGATACTTTAAGGTAAAATAAAGGAATGATGGGATGCAGTGACATACCTCAGTAGCCCCAGCTTTTGGGGGCCTGAAGTGAGAGGATCATGTGACTTAGAAGTGTGGGGCCAGCCTAGCCCACCTCGTGAGACCTCATCATGACTTTGCAATGTGATTTGAGTGCATCCCCCTCTTGCCCTGTTCACCTCAGCAGCCATGAACATGCACATGTTTCCAGAAACTTTTAAAATGGGGAGGAATTTTGAGCACTCCGTAGTGTACAGGATTGGAGACCCTGGACTTAATGGGCAGCCTGCACCCGGCTAATCTGTGGGTGACAACAGATAGGAGGTTATTTGAATAACTTTTAAGTGGCGGCTATTATATTGGCATCTAATATATTATTTAAAATAACCTTTACTGAAAAGCCTGTGATTTAGGTGGTGATATTTCAGCATACAGACAGGAAACCAGAAGCACAGGAAGGCGTAGTTAATACAAAATGGCTGGCCAGTGACCCTACTGCCCTCCTAAGCCAGACTGAACTCCCAGTCTGTTAAGACATTTTTACATCCCATAGTTGATACTCTCCCCAAATTCTTTCCTTTGAAGACTGACACCATGCATTTCCCTTCTTTATTTCCTTCCTCTTCTAGGTCCTGTGTTTTTGCTGTGCCTTACTTTGCTTCTCTGTCCACAGTTGTGTGACGGGTTATTTGTACCTATCCGTGTGTCTGCTGTAGGGTATCACAGATCTTGTGCCAGGCTGATTCCTGTGGTTTGATGCATACTTGTCAGTCATTTCCATCCATGGCAGGGGAGAGGCCTGTGCATTCCACTGCCCACGTGTGTCGCCTCCAGAGACCAACCTGCAGTGCTGCTAGCCACTCGTGACTGGTTCCAGCACCTAGCCACCCATGCACCTCTGAAAAGGGGCAGCCAAGACACTGCCATGATTTAATCTTGAAGTTAGCTAATCTGGAATCTGTTACCACATGGTATTTCAGTCACGCTGTTCCTAAGAACCATGAAACCCAAATCTCTTCTGGACTTTTGTGACTGTTTTTGCAGTAGCCATAGCCAGACAGATTCAGTTATTATATAGGAGCTAAGGATCTTTTTCTATTGTTGTGTCTCCTAACTGAGCATATTTCCTCCTGACTGTCTTGTTGCTCTATCCTGGAAGCTTATGTGGTAGGAAAACCTGAGGATTTGATAATTAAGGGTAATAGCTGTAAAGTGTGATGGTTAATCCTAATTTCCAAATTGGTGAGATCCACAATCATCTGGGAGATTATCTTTACTAAATTAATTGAAGTGGGGACACTTACCGGGTGTATGTGGCAGCATCCCCTAGGCTGGGTTTCTAGGCTGTGTAAGAAAAGAAAGGAAGGAAGGAAGGAAGGAAGGAAGGAAGGAAGGAAGGAAGGAAGGAAGGAAGGAAGGAAAGAAGGAAAGATATCTTGATTTCCCTATCTGGATAGGCTGAATCCTTGAGCAATGAGCCAAAAATAAACCCTTTCTCCTTAAGTTGCCATCTTCAGGGTACTTTATCACAGCCACGGGAAACGTATCTACAGCAGTTTCTCTGAAGCTTCCCCAGTGTTATCAGACCCAGGAGAATTTGCAAATGCTGCTCATTTCACAGAACCTGAGGTTGAAAAGAACTCCCTGGTGAAGGAACAGAGCTCTCCTGCTCTCCTCACTCTCTCATCGCGTGGGTAAATGGAAACAGAGACCGTTCCTAAACTATCGTTTTGCACAGCGGAGCTGCCGTCTTCACTGCACATCCTCAGGAGTTAGCTTTCTTGACACCCCTCTAGGCAGGTATCACAACAGATGTGAGAGATGTGACCCTGGAAGGATTCACTGCGCTGCCTGCAACTCTGAATAATAGATAGGATGCAGCTGGAGGACGGGATGAGTGTGGCAGTGATAACAGAGGCCTAGTTCTGCTTACCTGGAGCAGCTTGCTCTTTGTAGTAGTCATTCGTCATAGAGCTAAGTAAAACGAAGGACCACCTGATTATATCCTAGAGGTACGTTACTTTATCCGACACACAAGGACTTCACCCGCTGGAAACACTTATGACTTTAGACCTAGCATGCGTGGGAATAGAATTTCTTGAAATATATATATATATAAAAGATATCTTTAAAATGTATTCTTAAATTTATTTTATTTCACGTGCGTGGGTGTTTTGCCCACATACATGTCTGTGTGTCACTTGCATACCTGGTACCTGAACAGGGTGTCAGGACCCGCCGGAAGTGGAGTTCTGATGATTGTGAGGCACCATGTGCATGCTGGGCATCAAACCTTGTTCCCTGGAAGGGCAATCAGCGCCCATAAGCACTTAGTTATCTCTCCAGCCATGAAAACGTTGTCTTTAACAGTCATTCGACAGCTCCAACCATCTGCTTTCATGATGTCAGCTTTGCTGTGTTCTCCTCTAGTTGTTGGCTTTAGTGAATTGCCACTTTTTTTTTTTTCATTTCTTAGCTTTCCTCTGTATTTGTGGCAGTGTGACTCTGTTTCCTGAAAATTTCAGTCATTTAAAAAATCTCAAAGAAGGATTATAATAAACAGCCAATGTATTTGTCACCAGGGCGTCACCATGATTCTGGACTGTAATGTTGATCCATTGATATATTTAAATGTGTGAAAATATAAATCACACATGTGAAAATGGAAATTGTGGTGTGTGTGTGCATGTGTGTGTGTATACACTGTGTATGTTTATGTTTGGATGCTGATAATACTCACCTGTACTCAGTTCAAAAAAGAAATCTGGGTGTGGAGGAACATGCTTGTAATCTTAGTGCTGGGGAACAGGAAACACGTAGATTCCTGGGGCTCACTGGCCAGCCCAGCCTAGCCCATTAGTGAGTTCTAGGCTAATGAAGACACTGTCTCAAAAAATGAAGCGGAGGACTTCTGAAGAATGACCCTGAGATTTTCCTCTGGCCTCCACACATGTACATACACACATGTATGTACCTGGGTGCTAGACACTCTCTCTCTCTCACACACACACAAAGAGAGAGAGAGAGAGAAATACACAAGACCTTCTGCTCATCTGTGACGAATGTCTAAGCAGTTAATGAGCCACAACAAGAACACCCTTGCAGGTGTCTCTTAGCTCCTGGTGATTCCACATGTGCCCTCATCGTCTGATTGTCTTATTACAGTGCTTAAACCAAGGAGGAAGATGAGAGGCCCCTGGCAGACATTTCCCATTTGCTTAAACTGCTGGCCTCCTGTGGCCTCTTCCTATTGGGCAGTCTTTATCTTGTAAGTTTGGGGGAGGAGATGGCCTCCTCTCTCCCATTAGTGTCAGGCTCCACCGATCTGTCAGTATTGGATTTGGAAGTTAAATGGACCAGAGTAGACAGAGAACTCTTTCTCTTGTAGCAGCTGCCACCAGGGCCGCAATTTCTTTACTAGGATTTGTTGAAAGGGGAGTCATTAGTCATTTTTCCGAGCTGATTATCCCTAAAGTTGGTTTCTAAGCCTCCTGAAAGATCCAGTTGGTCTACTTAAAGAGCAGCTTTCAACAGCTACTCTTCTTCACCTTTTCTCCCTCTCACTTTTCATGTCCCATCCCTCTTTCCTTGTAAGAAAGCCATGCTTCAAATATTATCATACCCTGTAGGTAGATACATGTGTTAAAAAAAAATACAGAGATTCCACAAGCAATTTAAGGAGGCATCTAAATGCTTTTTAAACATATACAAGGGTCTGCTATACTCATAATCAAGTAAGTGTTAATTGTGAAGGCATAAAAATTTTCAATTATCATAATTTCTTGTTTTTTATATAAATTATAATATCCAGTGTTGTTGAGAATGCTGGGGATGGATGCCTGAAGATCTAATGACTACCAATAAAAAGAGAAGCTAAGGAACCTCTGTATAGGAGTTGGAGCCTCCCAATGCTATTTTAGTGGTGAACATATGAAAACAGTTTCCGCTGACAATAAGGACACGATTATACAAATTCTGTTCACATAACTCAGTAGTGTTCAGCTGGTTCCAATGATATTTGCAATCAGTATTCCACGATCAGGCGTAGATCATGGGATACTGCTACTTAAATATTTAAAGATATCTATGTCTATCTGTATGGGATGGGGAGAGAGATCAGCTAGGACAGTGCTTGAAGATCTTGATTCAACTGGAAAAGCTGGGTGTGCTTGTGCAAGCCTGCCATCCCAGTTGAGAAGGTAGAGGCAAGAGAAGGCATGAAGCTTCGTATCCAGTGAGAAACCCTATCTCTACAGCTAGGATGAAGAGTGGATAGAGGAAGACCCCCAAGGTCAGCCTGTGGTCTCTGCATGACATGCACATACCCATACACACCTGAAATTATGTATACGCTCGAGGACATGCACGCTTGCATATGCCACAGAAACACACACGTGCCAACAGCAGTCAAGGGAAGGACCTTTAACTGTGGGAGCAAGATGATTTCATTGCAGTTAAAAATTGTGAAAAATATGCACAGAATTAAAAAAAAATGTATTCACTGTGAACTCTAGGTTATGAGCAAACAGGGATCTTCCGTTTTCTTCTTTTCTCTTGGTCCCCGTGTTGCAAGGCACCCTGCTAATCAAGACAGAGTCCATGTTTAAGGCTATGGCAGTCATGTTCTTCCTCACAACGTGTCTGCTAACAGCTTATCTCTTGCAATAAAGAGCTGTTTTTCTCAGTCCATTTGCCTCCTTTTGTACTCCCTTGCAACAGTGACAGCTTTGAGACTGGTTAGTCTCTGAGGTGGACTTGTAATACACGTGTCGCCATGCCGGCTCTTAACACACGTCGTACCTGTCAGATCCAGGCTGTGTGGGATTGGAGCTCGTATTGTTGTGACGCTGTAGTACCTGATCAACCACAGCCCTGAACTCGGCCACATCCTGTGCCCCTCCCCCACGCCCATACTCTCTTTCCCCCCGCTCTGCCCCTAGTCAGGAGATAATCATATTTTCTCTCTAACAGGCAGGGCCGGCAGTACATTGGCTTTTGCTCAATCACATATGCCTGGAGCTGTAGGAAGACACATTATTGAAAACATGGTTTTCTGGAACTAGTTATGCCAATTATAACTGGATTTATGGAAATGAAGGGAGCTTGCTTCATTTCTGGAGGAGTGACAAGGAGATGGGGTTTGTGGGGCATGGATTAAATTTAGACAAAACTGAGCGGCTAAGCCGTGATGATCAAAACTAAGCGCAGGTGGACAGTTGGACTCAGGGCATGGCCGCAGAGGAAAATTGGGACTGAAGCCTTGGGGTTCCCACATCCACGAGAGGACTGGTGGGAATGCACGCCTGTGGAACCAGACAGACAAACATTGCGCCTAGTAGGCTCATTAGACCAATCGGGTGGAGCCTGTGGGCAAGGTAATAGGTTATAAGAGCACAGCCTCCACATTCTGCTCTGGCTGCAGGTCTTGACACTCTGCTTTTTAAAGATGTGGGACTGTGACTCAGCAAAGGAGGCACTTGCTAACTGCTCTACAAAGAAATAGTCTCCAGCAGCTCAGGGGAAGAGAGTGCAGTTGGTCGAATGCTCCCCTTGAAAGCATAATGAGCTGAGTTTGGTTGCTGTAGAGATGGCTCAGTGGTCCAGAGCACTGGTTCCTCTTGTAGCATCCACACAGCGGCTTGCGACTGTAACTCCAGTTCCGGGGGATCCAACACCCTCTTCTGACCTGTGTAGACACCAGGCATGTAGATGATACACAGAGATGTATGTAGGCAAACCACCCATAGATAGATAGATAGATAGATAGATAGATAGATAGATAGATAGATAGATAGATAGATAGTTTTAAAGAACTGAGTTTGATCCCCGGAATCCACATTTTAAAAGTCCTAGCATGGAGGCATGCACTTGTATTTCCCAGCTCTTATGAGGCAGGGGTTCCTGGTACTTTCTGGCTAAACAGTTTCCTACTTCGAAAATTCCAGACTAATGAGAGACTGCTTCAAAAAGAAAGGTAGATAATGCCTGGAGAGTAAAACCAATGGTTGTCCTGTGGCTTCCACATACACAGACGTTCATCACAACTGTACATGCAGGAACACAGACACACAGACACACACACACACATGGAATGACAGCCTCTGACTGGATTTGCCATTCAAATCCACATGAGGAATTCAGCCGCCATCCTATGAGGGAGCCCTGTGGCCACATAGACAAACATAGACAGGACATTCATTCATTCAGTGTGAAGGAGAAGAAGCAACCTTCCACCTGACTCCATTCACGGGGTGAAAGATGTGGGAAATGCTTTCCTCTCGCCAAGAGTCTAGCTTCCCAAACCAAACATGCATGTCTTCCTTATGTGGCTATTACTCATGAAGCAACTATTTTATTCTGTTTTTTCATGTCTTCCATTCATATCTCTAATAAGTGGCTACCTACCCATCTTATAACCCCCACCATAACAAGGCCAATCCCTTAGCACCTCTCTGCATCTCTACAGAGATGTCTCCCTATCGACACACGGAGAATGAGTGTACAGGGAAGTCTGCTGTGCTGGGGAATCAGGGACAATTCAATGGGTGTTCTAGATGGACTTTCTGATAGTAGCATGTGGTGTTAAAGGGGGAAAGAAGGATCCATGTAGCTACCCATGCAGGGAATCTGCTGAATACTCCTTGTTTTGGGGAGGCTAGGCAGTAAGACAGGATGAAGAAAGCAACCCATTCCAGAGGATCTGGGCAAAACCAGTACCTCTCAGATCCTGGCCATCACATTAGATATTCTTAAAGAATATGTCCTGCCAAGTACTTGGAATTTCTAAGTTACTTACATGACTTCTACCTGATTAAGATACCTCCTCAAGACAAGTGTATAATTGTTATCATTTTACATATAAGGAGTGGGTTAATGATCTTACCCCCGACCATACAGGTTATAGCAATCAGAATTGGAGCAGTTTGGTGGACTGGGTATAGTGCTGTGTGCTGTGATTCCAGCCTTTGGAGGCTACGGTAGGAGGATCTCAATTTCTGGGCCAGCCTACAATACACAGAGAAACAGCGTCTCATGAGACGAACACACAGAAGAATCAGAGCAGTTTGGTGCAGTCTCTGTGCTATTAGCCAAATGCCCCTGGATTGATGTACCTGATTTCATTCCGGTTAACTTTTCTTATGCATTGGCATGTATTTATCGTGCTTCTGATGCATCTTATAAAGAGATTTTCATCTGAGCCTACCACCAAAATGTGTACTTTGACAACCTTCACCCAATTTCCTCTCCATCCCATGATTCCAGCTCATTTCCCTACGTAGCCATGCATTTTCATGTCCTATGTTCATATACAATTTTATGTGTCTATAAAATCTAGGACCCATGAATGGGAGAAAACGTGGTACCCATCTTCTTGAGCCTGGATTATTTTTGCTTAATGTGATGATCTCCAGAGCCACCACTTGCCCTCAAACAACACAATTTTGCTCTTCACTATGGCTATGCATAACTCTATTGTTTACATGTGCCACAATTCCCCTGTTCATCATTTAGTGACAGAACCAGGGTTGAGCCCATCACTTGGCTTTATGAGCAGTGCAACAAAGAACACAAATGTGATGTGGTGATTTCAGTTCCTCAGGAAATGTGCTCACATGTGAACCATTGCTGGGGATGCAAAGGAAGCAATATAGTTATGCATTATTCTGGCCAGTTTTTCGTTACTGTTATAAAATACCAGAGGAAATCCATTTATACCAGATGTAGGGTTGGTTTGGCTATACTTGTAGACATTTCAATTACTCAACCCTGTTTCTCTGGGACTTACTTATGTGAGGCAGAATCCCGTGGCAAGAATGAGTAATAGGGTAAGCTACTCACCTCACAATATTCAGGAAGGAGAAAAGGGGAAGGGAAGGGGCGGAGACTGGTGTTGGTCAGTTCCCATGAAGGATACAAACCTCATGACCCAGGAGCTCCCGTTAAGCCTGTATCTTAAAAGTCTCTGTGAACATCTGACGGCGTCCATCCAAGGACCAAGCACATGGGCCTACTGGGGGATGTTCAAGATGAAGACTGTGGCATAAAGCAAAAAAACCATTCTTTCCAGTTTGAAATTTATTCACCAGAATTTATCCACTCTGAAGTGGAAAGTCAAGGGAAGAGAGTTCCTGAAAACTCATCCCACTGGCCTGATGCTCTGTATCCAGACACCATTCTCTCCCTAGAGAGCCCTATGTGTTCTTCAATTCCTGTATCCTTCATGAGCCTCCAATAACCACCGATAAGAAGGGGGTAGTGACAATTCTTAGTCCCAGACTGCTGTGAATAGTTTGTGAGATGATAGTCATTAAAGCTGCCTGGGGCTGGAGAGATGGCTTAGTGGATAAGAATGCCTGCTGTCAAACCTGATGGCCAGAGTTTGAACCTTGCGACACACCTAGTAGAGGGAGAGAACCAACTGTAGCAAGTTACCTCTGGCATGCACCCACACACACTCATACGCGCACACACAGGCAGGAGTGTTACATATAATTTAATTTTAAAAAATCTGTTTGACATACGTTAAAGAATATGTTGACAAACTGTAATATCGGTCTGACTTTAAGGAGGTCACAATGGTATATTTGGTAAACCTGAAGCAACCGATGACAGCATGGCACGCACTCAACATCCAGAGATTCTTGGATTTAATGGTGGAGAAAGGAGTTGCGCTTTTGTCGAGCCTCTGGCACTGGAGATTGAACTGACAGCTTTGTGTACACTCGGCATGTACTCTTCCTCAAGCTATGTTCTTGGGCCTTTTTTACTCTGTATGTTTTTCATATAGTGTCTTATTTTGTTGCCTAGGCTGGCCTTGGACTTGTTTTTTAAGCTGAAAGCTCTATTCAAGGGACATTTACTTGGTGCAGATGGAGGCCCTGTTCAGACTATGGTTAGGAGGAGGGAAAACTACTATTTCAAAAGCTTCATGAGAAAGTATCCTTGGTTTCAACCAATAATGGATCCTGGATAGAGAGCAAAGGCCGCAGTGTGCCAGCCCCAGCCCCGCCCCCACAGTAGCTTTATTTTTTGTCATTGCATCTTATCCCTACTTCTAAAATGGAGTCTTGGTCTCCCCACTTTACACATGAGGAAACTGAGGTTCAGGAAGATCAATCGCTGGAGCTATACCACAGGGTAGCCTGCGGAACAGCAAGGGGGAAAAAAATAAATCAATCCTGTTCACCGTGGACATGGCTTCGGCTTTTAAAGGTGTATCTAAAATCTGTTGAATTGATTTAAAAAAATACGCATGCTTTTGGTGTAAACATCCCCCCTTTTTTCTTCATGCACCGTATCACTGTCCTCTGTCTGAGCGGTGTACCCCGCGGTGTGTAAATAAGAGATGATGGCTCCTCGAATGTGAATGTGGGTGGAATGGATTTGATAAAACAGAAGCATGCATAATTCAAACAAAACAAGCCCTGTCCCACTCCATCTTCGCATAAATAATTTGCAGACTCTCTGGATCTCTGCCAGCCGCGTGTCCACCCCCTTCCACCACTGCCTTCCAGAAATCTCTCAGAATTATGTCAGGCGTGGCGTAACACGCTGAAGGTATAAGAGGTAGAGTTATTGTTTTCATTTGGTATTTTAAAAATGCTTTATGAAAAGAATGGTTGGGTTTTTTTCACTTAATTTTGCCTGCATACACGTGTAGTTGGAGAGAGAGAGAGAGAGAGAGAGAGAGAGAGAGAGAGAGAGAGAAAGGTAGCCCAAGGTGCTGTTATGTATTGGTGGCAGGAGTGAAGTCTGGCCCAAGCCGTTTGAATACCTGTGTCAGACCTTTGACTCAGTGCTTCCTTCTTAATGTTCGTAGTTTCCCACGTTGGATCAATGTGGTTCTTGTATGTGGTTCTTCCTGTTATGGGACCTTTTTGGCAGATGGGTGTCTATCAGAGTTCAGTGTTTTCTTTTTAAATACACCTTAAGTAGCTTAAATGTTATGGTGACAATTAAGATGTCAAAAGCGAGACTTGGTTTTTCTTCATAAGACCATGTTTCCTTGCTGTATTTGTACTCGGTGCTTGGTGATAGAGACCTTAATTTGCTTGTTGGAGGTAGCTTTGTTGTTTCTGGCTTGCTACAGTCTCATTCTGATTGGTACAACCATCCTAGTACAAGTGGTCAATTGAGGATTTAGATGAGGTCAGTTTAAATTCAATCATCTTACCCTTGTGATGCTCTCCCTTTAAGGACGCTTCTTCCCCTCCCCTCTTTCCAGTATGGTGTTGGGAATGTGTTATGTACAATCCCATAACATTGGGAGGTATCCTTATTGGTACACCCACCAGATCCCTGTTGGTCACCTGTGAGTGAATGTCTGGGCCCGGTATTAAGTTCCCTTGGAAATGGAACCACCTGGTCAGGTATGGAACAATAAAATCTGCCGATGCCCATGGTCCCTGTCTTGTACCCCTTGGTTCTGAGTACAGGTGTCTTTTCCCTCATTTACATGTTGGCAACCTCTGACCTCAGCCCCTCTAAACTGAGGGCGCATCCTCAAGCCTTTTAAAGTTGCCCTTCCGCTGTTTAAGCTCTTCAGTTCTAGGTGAATTGGCCCAGCTGCTCTAGGAAAGCCGGGAGCACAAACCCATTGAGATTTCTAGTCCATCCCTTTCGAAAGAATGAGACTGGCATCTGGCCTCAGTCCATGCCCCACACCCATGCTCTGCAACTTTCACCCTTCGGCAGGCTTCAGTAACTTGGCAGAACTGTTCGGGTGCTTCCTATATGACTGAAAGCCACCTTCAGTTTTCTGCTCTGATAGTACCTCCTTTCCCCGGGGGAGCCCCAAGAGGCTGTCTGCTGACTGTGCCTCCATCTGCTTGGAACAATGAGCATGGAGGAAGCTCTGGGTGTCCCATCTCTGAGTCTGTGGCAACGTGACAGCGATGGATGATTTCTCCATTTGCTTCCTGATGTGATTTCTCCTCACTTTAAATATTCTGGATCCACATTTAAAAGCCACATTTTTTTTTCCTGTATAGGAATTGTTCTGCTTTGTGACAGTGAAGGAAGGGAAAAAAAATACTTTCCTCATGGGAAACTGATTCCCTGTGTTTTTCTCCCTAGTCAGAGGTTGAGGGTGAAACACAGAAACCCGATAGGAACATTTCACTCCTTTCTGTCTTCAGTAGCTCAGTGATTTCCCCCCAAGCATCGGCAGTTGTTCGGGGAAACGAAAGGGTTCTTGCTGCTGCTCCTCAGGAAGGGGTGCTAGGTTGGGGAGGACCCGTGTTAAGGGGAAATGCGTGGGTGAAGTTTGGAGACATAAAGATAACAGAAGCAACTCCCCCGAGAAGGTTCCCCACAGAAATAGCATAACAGGCAGCCCCATGGCCAGATGCACAGCCCAACACAAGGCCCCGTGCAGTGTCAGCATCAATGCCAATGTTTGCCTTGCTGCTTCGACAGTCCTGACTGCAAATCTAGAGTTCACCAGCTTGCTATACCCGACACTCTTCTACGTAGGAATTGAAATCAAACTATAGAATTCAAATCCTGTTGGTAAATATTTTGGCTGGCTGTTTCCTACTCGAGACCGGCACTTAGCCAGCATTATTTGTTAACTGAGCTGTGACTTGTTCTTTTGGATTCCAATTCACTCGTTCTTCATTACATTACCCCTTCACTGCTGACAGGGCTCGGCAGAGAGGAAAGTGGAGTAAAAACTAATAATGATCCAAACGACTAATGGGATGAGATTGGAAACCAATTGAGGAAATTACAGAGGAGAAAAATCAGCACAAGTAGGAGCTGGGGAGATAAGGCTGATAAAATGAAGACTTTCATGAAAATGTTGCCATCACCCTCCTAGACGTGAAGTTTCCCTTTGCAGACCCCGTTCTTCATGGCACACCCCAGTTCTCCCACAGGCCAAGGGAATTCATACGTGTCCACAGTGGCTTCTTCCTGACTACAGCAGAGGGCCCTGAGTTTAGCCTGCCTTAACTGCCTTCTGCTTCACTGTGGCCTTCACTGAACCATGCCTTGTACATGCTAGGTACCTGAGCTGTACAACCCGAGTTAGAAAAGAACCTGGAAAGAACATGACCTCGGCCTCCACCCACAGGTGACAGAACGGAAGTCATGGAGTGGAGGTGACACAGGTACCACATGCCAGGTCTCTGTGGTCTAAACAAGGCTTTTGCTGATTATGTTGTCACCATAATGAAATGATTTCCGTCTGGGACAACAATATATACAGTAGAAAATCAATGAAGAGCTGGTGAGAAGGCTCACTGAGTAAGGATACCTGCTGTTGAATCCACCAGACAGACACACATGATGGGAGGAAAGAACTGATTTCTGCAAATTAGGCTCTGACCCTCACACTTACTCTCACAGCATGGCCCCTCCCACAAATAAATAAATAAATATTTAAAAAATCAAATAAACTTAAACCATATTTTTTTTTACCCAGAATAATCACTATCAATAATTGTATTAAATATGTGCATATATGTATATGGTAGGCATGTTAATGCATCAATATACAAAAATAATATATATATATATATAAAAACCTATAGGTAAATATTTGTTTTAATTCTATATTAAAAGAATTAAAAGAATTATACCCTAGTTTTAAAAAGTCATTTTGCATTAGATTATAAACATCTCCCATGTTATATTTTCTTCATCAGTATGATCTTTAAGAATTAAAGAGTACTGCCTGGGGCGAAGAGTATGGCATAATTGACAAGTGCTCGCCTATCACCCATGAAGTCCTGGGCTTGTCCCTGGCACCACATAAACCAGGCACAGTGGTACATGCTTATGCTTACAGCACTTAGAAAAGAAAAGCAAGAGGACCAGAATTTTAAGTTTAAGGTTATCCTTAGCACATAGCAAGTTGAAGGCCAGCCTGGGCTACATGAGGCCCTTTCACACACACACACACACACACACACACACACACACACACACACACAC
>NW_026596120.1:14315664-14352581 GCF_907164565.1 Psammomys obesus
CACACACACACACACACACACACACACACACACACACACACACACACACTCACACACAAACAAACACACAAACACACAAAGGCTAATTGTTTGCATTCGTAATTTGTTGGCTTGTTTCTATAATGTGGATTTTGAAAGTATTTAAACACTTACCGTTACGATGTAATTTTTTTTCTCAATAACATTTCCCTCCAAAATGTGTAGTGTAAAAATCACCTTTTTTAATGTAAATCTCATCTGCACCTCATGCTTCTGCACAAAAGTGACTTACTGTAAGCCTTTTCACACTTATTAGAGGTTGTTCTTTAAAATTCTCTCTCTCTCTCTCTCTCTTTCTCTGTGTGTGTGTGGGGGGGCTAGCTGAGACTCCTAGCAGCCAGATAGATGGAACCTGATGTCACCACCTCCTGTGGCCGGGTGGGATTTCCAGTGGAGGGAGGGGGACACCAACCCACTTATAAAACCTTTGACCCCGAATTGTCTTGCCTACAAGAAATGGAGGGATAAAGATGGAGCAGAGATTGAGGGAATGGCAAACCAATGACTGGCCCAACTTGAGACCCATTGCATGGGAGAGAGCCAATCCTTAAGGTGTTAATGATACTCTGTTATGCTTGCAGACAGGAGCCTGCATAACTGTCTTCTGAGAGGCTTCATCCAGCAGCTGGTGCAAACAAATGCAATGACCCACAGCTAAACAATAAGCTGAGCTCAAGGAGTTTTGTGGAAGGGTGGGAGGGAGGATTGAGGGAACAGGAGGGGTCAAGGACACCACGGGAAGACCTACAGGGTAAACTCACATGGGCCCAGGGGGCTCACAGAAACTGAACCACCAAACAAAGAGCATGCACAGGCTAGACCCAGAACCCCTACACATATGTAGCAGATGTGCAGCTTGGTCATCATGTGGGTCCCCTAAATATCTGAGTAGGGGCCGTCTCTGACTCTGTTGCCGGCCTTTGGATCCTTTTCCCTTAGCTGGGCTGCCTTGTCTGGCCTCAGTGGGAGAGGATGAGCTTAGTCATGCTGTGACTTGAGGTGCCAGGGTGTTTTGGAACTCCTGGGGGAGCCTTCCCTTCTCTGAATAGAAGGAGAGGGGGCAATGGGGAAAGGGATTGAGGGTGGGACAGGGAAGGGAAAAAGGAGAGATCTGGGATCAGGATGTAAAATGATAAAATAAATGGAAAACAAAACAAAACAAAAAAATCCCCCTGTGGTATTCTCCCCACTCTCACTATCATCATTTGGTAATTTAAAATAAGAAGAAATAGCCAAATGTCTTTCTTTTAAAATATGCTCATTCTTACTATAAGAAAACTGAGAATATTATTTGAATGAGTAAAATTTCAGATCAGAATGATTGTAAGTCACAAATGTTTGAATTTTCTAAGTCCACACTTAACGCATTTGCACATACTTGCCTATGTACGCATATGTACAAGCATACATATAACTTTAGAATTCTCACATGTGTGTATGTGTGTGTCCATGTGTTTGTACGTGAGCTTGCTGTAACATGGAGGCCACAGGAAAACACCAGCCGCCTGGTAATTTGAGTCAGAGCTATTCACTTAACCTGGGGATCACTGAGTTGGCTAAATTGCCTAGCCAGGAATTCTCTTATTCTAGCCTTCTTGGCACTGGTATTACAAACAAGTGGGCTGTGGGTACCAGACTCAGTTTCCCATGCTTGGAGCCTTCTGAGCCTTCTCTCAAGCCCACCACTCACAATTTCCAGGAGTGACTGAAGAACTCGCATCACGCTGCCCTGTTGTCTTACTTGAGTTTGTTTTAGTTTTGTTCTGTGAGAGTCTTACAATGCTCTTTTGTCCTGTTGGCCCCTGAGCCTGAGCCTCTAGTGGTTGAGCCATCTCTCCACCCCTATGCTGTTTCTTTGTGCCATAATTTTCTTCTAAAGTCTTTAAGAAATGACTGAAAACATTAATCAATGTGATTATTGCTGTAGATTTAATCTGGCAATTTTAAATTTCATTTATTTATGTTTGTGTGTTTATATGTATATAAGCATAGACAGGGCAAAGTGTGTGTATGTGTGTGAAGGTCATAGGACAATCTGTGGAAGCTGATTTTCTCCTTCCACCATATGTGTCCCAGAATTGAACTCAAGTCATCAAACTTGGTGGCAAGTGCCTTTACCTGCTGAGCCATCTCACCAGCTTTTAATTTATATTTTAAACGTTATTTTAACTTGTCACTTAATTTTTGAAATTGTTAAGAATTATTCTTATTGCAGTTGTTATTTTTGTTTTCTTTGGGAGGGGTAACGTGGCACAGAGCACCCATAAAGGTCAGAGGACAACTCATGAGAGTCAGTTCCTCCTCCTACCATGTGGGTTCGTGAGATCAAATTCAGGTGATCAGGCTAAGTGCCAAGGGCCACTTTGTTGGGCCTTCAGGAATTCTTTCTTTCCTTTTTTAAAATACATTTCTCTTAATTCTTTTAGAACTTTATAGATGTGATTTGGTCATATTCACACCAAACTCCTCCCATATCCACTGTCTTCAATTTTACCTCCCTACCCACCCAACTTTGCATTTTCTTCCTCCTCCCCCACACTGATACCAATGATCCCAGATCCTCATGTGGGGAATTGTGTCAGACCCATCTCCCAATTAGGGCTGAACACTCTACAGTCTCTTATTCTCCGAAGGTTGAGAGTCTCTCTGTTAAGCGACATCTGCTTCAAGAAAAAGCTTCTCTAATGAGGGTTAAGAGATGAACTGATTTATGGATACAGCAGTGAGTTATTAAGAAGCTTTTTAATACTGTATCCATTTCACAGAATGATTGCATTGGATTCTCCCCAAGGACCTAAATGACCTGTCTAGCTATAGACTCTTGGCTCTGTTAACAGGGCCAGCTGGGGGTTCCATCTCCTGGAGCAGCCATAGATCCAATCAGAATGTGGTTTGGATACTCCCATAACATTCATGCCACTATTATACCAGTGGGTATGTATTGCCAGATACCTCAATCTCATATCTCGCAGGATTCATAGCTGCGTGATATTGACTCTTAGACACTTTACACTAGCAAATGAAAACCCCAGTACCAGGAATGAGTTACCCCTTTTTGAGTTGTTGGCTAATGGGGTCCTATGACACCCCAAGTATTACAGGCTATTGTCAATATTTTTGTTTACCCTTGGAAACTTGATGGTAAGATCATATTTCTGATTTTGTGTTGTATAGGCTTTTGTAGTAAGACCTAATGATTGTTTGGATTTCCTCAGTGTCTGTTGTTATGTTCCCCCTTTTCATTTCTGATTTTGTTGATTTGGATGGTATTTGTCTGCCTTTTAGTTAGTTTGGCTAAGTGTTTTTCTATATTGTTGATTTTCTCAAAGAACCAGCTCTTGGTTTCATTGATTTCTGAATTGTTTTATTCATTTCTAATTTATTGATTTCAGCCCTGGGTTTGATTATTTCCAGCTGTCTACTCCTTTTGGGTGTGTCTGCTTCTTTTTTTCCTAGGGCTTTCAGGTGAGCTTTTAAGATGCTTGTATGAGATGTTTCAAATTTCTTCTTGAAGGCACTTATTTACACAATGGAATACTACTTAGCAATTAAAAACAGAGCAATCATGAAATTTGTAGGCAAGTGGTGGGAACTAGAAAAGATCATCCTGAGTGAGGTATCCCAGAAGCAGAAAGACACACATGGTATATACTCACTTATAAGTGGATAATAGACATGTAATATAGGATAAACACACTAAAATCTATACACCTAAGTAAGCTAATCAAGAACAAGGGCCATGGGTAAGATGCTCAATCCCCATTCAGAAAGGCAATTGAGATGGACATTGGAAGAGGGAGAAAACAGGTAACAGGACAGGAACCTATCACAAAGGGCTTCTGAAAGAGTCTACCCAGCAGGGTATCAAAACATATGCTAATATTCATAGCCAAACTTTGGGCAAAGTGCAGGGAATCTTATGAAAGAAGGGGGAGATAGAAAGACCTAGAGGGGACAGGAACTCCACAAGGAGAACATAAAAAACAAAGATCTGGGCCTAGCGATCTTTTCTGAGACTGATACTCCAAACAAGGACCATGCATGGAGATAACTTAGAACCCCTGCACAGAAGTAGCTCATGGCAGCTCAGTGTCCAAGAGGGTTCCCTAGTAATAGGAATAGGGACCTTCTCTGACATGAACTCATAGGCTAGCTTTTTGATCACCTCCACCTGAGGGGGGAGCAGCCTTGCCAGTCCACAGAGGAATACAAAGAAGCCAGTCCTGATGAGACCTGATAGACTATGGTCAGATGGAAGGGGAGGAGGACCTCCCCTATCATTGGGCTAGGGGAGGGGCATAGGAGAAGAAGAGGGAGGGAGATTGGGCAGGGATGGGAGAGGGGGGCAAGCTGGAATACAAAGTGAATAAACTGTAATTAATAAAAATAAAATAAAAAATTTAAAAAGACCATATTTCTGAAAATAGAACATATTTATGTCACAGAACAGGGAGAAATAAAGTTGTTCTTCACCTAGAACTTATCCCTACAGGTTAGCTTTCATTGTACAAGAATCATTATTAAACACAATTTTGTGTCACATTTAGAAATAGCTTTGTTAATCACTTCTTATGCATTGCTTAGTTCTTATTGGTCCCCTTAGGGTGACTGTTGTTTTATGACAAATTAATTTCAGTTGTTCTAATGAAAGTACTGTTTCTAAACCTCAACCAACAGAAATACATTGTAATATATTTCTTGTCATTTGTTTAATGTAATTTTATGATTAACATAATCTTTTCAGTTGTATTTTTTTCTACTATAGGTTGCAGTGGGACCTTTAAAATATTCACATGCCTAGAGTGAGTCAAAACGAACATCTGCTAACTTTGTTAAATTTTTTAATAAAATAAAATTTAAGGTTCTACATTTAAATTTTGGTCATTAATTTATTTATATTGGAATAATTTCAGACCAATATGGAACTCATGGTACAGAAATTAGAAATTGTATATCCATAGAAATTAAAAGAGCTAAAGCCTGGGCTTGAAGATAGGAATGAAAATGAGCATATGTTTCTTCTGGGAGTCAAGCAAGTGTTCAAAATGGTGGTGATGATTTTACTAACTCTGTAAATTTCCTAAAAGCCATCAGTTGTATGCTTACAATGAATGAAATGTATTATGGAGTATGTTACTTCAATATAACATGTGTGAAAAACCTAGGACCGAGTCACAGCATTGAAGGAGAAGAGAGACTTAAAAATGTGACTCAGAGAATTTCTGTCTCAAATCTCTTCTCCCTTCACTATACATACCTTTTTTTCTCATTGATTTTCTTGAATATTTTACATGGTTTTCCAAGCTATGACTTCTGACAGTAATAAACATTTGCGGGGGTTTCCCTCCAGACTTTTATTTCTTTGTTTTGAAATTTTTATATTTAAGTTTTTATATCAATATATATTTTATGTTGAGCATATTTCCCCTATAATTCATTCCCTTCTCTTTCCTCTTCTCTACCCTCCTTCTGTTAATCTCTTTAGTCTCCACTGAATTTTTAGCACACATTAATTACACAGAATAGTAGGTTTCATTGTGATATTTTCATACATGAATATTTCCTTCCTCTCCCAAGATGATATCATATGCAAATAACCTTAATGCAATTATCAAAGCTGAAATCTGACTTTCTACAGATCTTGGTGCCATACAGTACTTGGATTTCACTAAGCTGTTGATGTGCCTTCTTCCTTATTGTCTCTAAATTTCCTCTCTGTCTCTTTCTCTCTCTCTGTCTTTCTTTCTGTGTGAGTGTTTGTGTGTATGAAGGTGTATATAGCTTTATGAACTTTATTACCTGAAAAGCCACCACCATAACCAGGACAGAGAGCTTTTCTGTCACCACCTGCTCTAAACTAAAGTACCCTCTTTCATATATATTTACACACTTGATGTTTCTGCAGTTGTGGTGGTGGTTGGCATGAGAATGGCCCCATCGGTGCATGGATTTCAATGCTTAATTACAAGGGAGTGGAACTGTTTGAAAGGATTAGAATGATTGAGTGGTGTGGTCGTGTAGAAAGAAGTATGTCACTAGGAGTAGGCTTTGAGGTTTTAAAAGCCCATGCCAACCCAAGTCTCTCTCTTTCTCTCTCTCTCTGTCTCTACCTATCTCTGTCTATCTCTCTGTCTCTGTGTGTCTCTCTCTCAGCCTACTTCTCCAGCACCACATCTCCCAGCCACCATGCTCCCCGCTGCCATGCTATCTGCCATGATGGTAATGAACTAACCTCTGAATTTGTAAGCAAGCCCCGATTAAATGCTTTCTTTGAAAAGTGTTGCCTTGATTGTAGTGCAACAGAACAGTGACTAATGTAGCAATAATAATCAAATGTAACATTTTCACAGTTTATTCACTTTATATCCTGATTGTAGCCCCATCCCTCATCTTCTCCCAGTGTCACCCTCCCTCCCTCTGCCCCCTCTTCCCCTCCTCTAGTCCACTGAAAGGGGGGGGTCCTCCTCCTCTACTATCTGACTCTAGCCTATCAAGTCTCATCAGGACTGTCTGGATCCTCTTCCTCTGTGGGCTGGTAAGGTCACCCCACCAGAGGGAAGTGATCAAACAGCAGGCAAGTTCATGTCAGAGACAATCCCTGCTCCCCTTACTGAGGAGCCCACATAGAGACTGAGCTGCCTATAGGCTACATCTGAGCAGGGGGGTCTAGGTCCTCTCCATGCATGGCCCTTGGTTGATGCATCAGTTTCTGCTGATCCCCTTGGCCCAGAGATTTTTTTGGCTTTGTTGTTCTCCTGTCCCCTCCAGGTCCTTCTATAACCCCCCCACACACACACACACTTCTTTCATAAGACTCCATGTACTCTGCCCAAAGCTTGGCTGTAAGTCTCTGCATCTGATTGATCAACTGCTGGGTAGAGTCTTTCAGAAGATATCTGTGGTAGGCTCCTGTCCTGTTCCCTCTCTACTGCTTCTTTTGGTGTCTATCCTGTTTGCCTTCTGAATGAGAATTAACATCCTCCCTAGGGTCCTTTTTGCTGTTTAGCTTCTTAAGGTCTGTAGCCTTTAGTATGTTTATTCTATATTATATGGCTAATATTTGCTTGTGCATGAGTATATACTATAAGTATCTTTCTGGTTCTGGGTTACCTCACTCAGGATGCTCTTTTCTAATTCCATCCATTTGCCTGCAAATTTCATGATTCCCTTGTTTTTAAATAGCTGAGTAGTATTCCATAGTGTGAGTGTACCACAATTTCTGTATCCATTCTTCGGTTGAGAGACATCTAAGTTGTTTCCATATTCTGGCTATTACAAATAAGTTGCTATGAAAAGAGTTGAGCAAATGTCCTTGTTATATGGTGGAGCATCTTCCAGGTATATGCTCAGGAGTGGTAGAGCATCAGATGTATTTCTAAAGTGCTTGTACAAGTTTGCATTCCCACCAGCAATGGAGGACTGTTCCCCTTTCTCCACATCCTTGTCAGTATGTGTTGTCACTTGAGTTTTTGCTCTTAGCCATTCTAATGGGTGTAAGATAGAATCTCAGAGTCATTTTGATTTGCATTCCCCTGATAACTAAGATGTTGAGCATTTCCCTTAAGTGTTTCTCTGCCATTCAATAGCTTTCTGTTGCAACTTCTTTGTTTGGTTCTGTACTCTATTATATGAATATAAATGTACTAATAGGGAGACTTAAGGCAGAGTATTTCCCATGGAGTATTAATACTGAGTTAATAAGTTTATGGATTGTTTGCTTCTTATGGGTTTGTCAAAGAACACCTTTTTCCACTAAAGAAACATCATCCTCATTATTATTTGGAAAGTATGATAGCAACTTTAAAGCTCAAACTGATCAGATATTTTACCCGTGGGAAGGGTGTCATTGATGTTTCTGAATATTTTTCACACATGTCCCAGAATTTGTAACTCAAAACTAAGTAGGCTTAAACAGCTAAGAGAAGTTAAACTGATATACATGGACAAATAAATGATGGAGGACATGCAGTGTTCAACTTGATTCAAACATTGGCATCAGAGGCTGAACTTAAAGCCTCTCCTTAGTTAAACGCTGATGTGCTTGAAAAGTTTTGTTATAGGGTAGCTTCCAGTTCAAGTTTGTGTATAGATGGCTTAAATAAACCAAGCTACATTCAAGCAGAAAATGGGACACAGAAGAACATCTATCCCACCTCCAGAAGAGCTGGGGTTTTGTTTTACTACCCTGAGTCCTATTATTCTGATCACAAAGTATATTAAAACCTCTTTAACAAGACTGTGACATTTCAAATGGATGACCTGTTTTCTTCGTTCAGTGTCTTAGTGTGATTCAAAGTTCACACATTACAGCTAGGTAAAGGATATATTTAAGGAAATATTACAAAGTTATAAAAACAAAATAGCCCCTCTCTTCTGCTGTCCAACCCATTACGGTTGCTTACTCCTATACCCAGGACTCTGGCAACCTGTTCTCCATCATTGCAGCTTGGTCATTCGTTAATTATATGGAAAGTGAAGTGAAATTAGCGTGTAACCAGTTGAGATAGACTCTGCCCACTTCAGAAGAGAACCTTTCAAGTTCTTGTTTATTAGGTGTTTATGCTTTTTTATTGCCACAAAATAATTTATGGTCTAGACGTCCAACAACATATTTACTTTGCGTGGAGGCTTTTGGTTTGTTCTGTGTTTGGAGCTCTGAGCACTTACATATACTGACTTTTGTATATATGCCAGGTTTCTATTTCTCCAGCCTAAACTGTCAGGACCAGGCTTCTCAGTGGTAAATGGTTTGGTTTATAAGAAGTTACCTTTTGTTTTCCAGAACAGTAAGGCCTTTTTTTTCCATTCCCAGCAGCAGCAGGTGTGTCCATATATGTGTAGACTGAATGAGCTACCCTCTCCCCAGCTTTGCACTGGTTTGTTTTTAACAAGCAAGCCAACTTTGTATTTTAGATTAAACCTCACTTAGTTATGGTGTATTATTCTAGTTATGTATTCATCAATATTTTGATACTGTTTCACATCTGTGATCATAAGATATATGGCTCGAATGTTACTTTATTTTCAGAGCCCTGAAAGTGCCCTTCTGGCATGCCCAAATTGCATATGTCACCCTTGGGTGGTATTTTATGCTGTTTCTCCAGCTCCCATAGCTCCCTTGTGTTGATTGTGCTTAGCTTCTAGCATGGGCCACTTCAGAGGGAGCCTAGGACTTCATATGCTAATAGAAGGAAGCCTTCCTTCTGCTTTCTATTCCCAGTGGTCTTCTCCCCACTTTTCAGTTGGAGGACAGGGAAGCAGAGAAATGCTGTCCTTGTTTACACTGGCTTAGTGAAGAGCTAACAGGTCCCATACTACTCCATGCTTCCGAATCTCCATAAAGCCAGTGCCGCTGAGGCGTCCATTAACACTTTCCTACAGTCACCTGCCCCAGCAGGACAGGTTGCATTAGCAATGCTCCTTTGCATGGGCCCTTAAATGGAAAGCTCATTGAAGAGATGGAAAGTAAGAGCACCATCTCATAAAACACAGCCCTTTGGGTCCCACTTCTTTTGGGTGGCGATAGGATATAGACAGTCCTTCCTGGCAGAGCCTCCCTGCCTCTGTTCTCTGTAGAGGGAACACACCTGATAGCTTCACTTTGTATCCATCTCTTTTACTCTGAGTCAGTCTTGTGTTTTACTCTGCATGTTAATTGCTCAAGAAATGTTTTGAAAAATTATGGTACCTAACCTATCCATCTTCCTTCATGTCCCAGACACAAAGAGTACCTGGGGCATCTTCTTGTGTCTTTTTACACTGCCTTATTAGAGACCTCTCGAAGTAGCTTTAGACTGTAGGAACAACAGAACTTTGTAGACGTATCTCCCTCTGCTAAGATCATCTCAAAGGGACTGGCTTCCGACGAAAGTGATGGGTTCTCCTTGGAAACCATACCTGAAATACTGCTCAACCAGCCTACTCTGGGCCCAAGACTGCTAAGTTACACACAGCTCTGCCTCTTGCCCTAAGTCTCCCTCTTTGTAAGCATAATGCTCATGGCAGTACCTTGAAGACTGGCTTCGGTGTCATTGAACCCCCTTTTCTGTTCTTCCTCAATATGTCATGTTGACTAAATCTCCTTTCTCTGTTTTGCACCACTGTAATTCTCTTTAATGGGTGAGTTGGGTGGGTGGCTGAGCACAGTCTATTAGGCTTTCAGAGCTGGGTTTTCACCCTTAAATTCCTACAACTTTTCCTCTCATGGCTCTAAGCTACAGGCTCCTTTGGCACCCAGATCAAGCTGAATGTGAGCCAAAAATATGAACGACTCACCTAATTCTTTGTTACCGACCCAACTAACCTCTTCTTAAATATTTATTCATTTATTTATTTATTTATTTATTTATTTATTTAATTTATTTTTTTTTTTAAGGAGATCATTTCTCTGTGTGGCCTGGCTATTATGGAACTTACTTTGTGGATCAGACTATCCTCAGACTCACAGATCTGCCTGCTTCGGCCTGACTGCTGGAGTTAAAGGCATGCGACACCACAAAATACGCATTCTCATTGAGATGGAATCACATTGCTTTCCCCTCTTCCTCCATCCCCTCACATTGCTCTTCCACCAGCCCCTGCTATATCCCCAACTCTCAAACTGATAGCCTCCCTTTTTATTATTCTTATCTATGTATGTCTGTGTGTGTGTATGTAAGTATGTATAAGCATGTATATAAAGATGCAACCGGGTAAGTCTGTTTTCGTTTGTGTGCACATGGTTTCAGGGATGACCCCTCTGCAATAGACAGCCAGTTAGAGGCTCATCCCTGGGAGAGCTAACTCTCCTTCTCCCAACAGTCATATAAACAAGACCAGAGTAATGGCAATACCAGTGGACATGCTAACATGGAAGGGGAAATTTTTTCAGGGCCATTGACTCAGGTGGACCCAGGGTTTTAATATAGCTTAGCAGGTGCCTGGGACAATGCTCGGGTCACCTCCCAGGAGCCACTTATGCACTTATTATTAATGAGACAAAATTTATTTTGTGTTAATTTTTATATCTTCTTTTAATTACCTTTTCAGTGTTGGGCAAGCTTCAAGTGAGTTCTGAATGTTAGTTAAGATGACTATTTTCTATATTTCTCCATAGCTTGTCAAATGGGTTCAGTTGCCTTTTTGTTTTATAAATCTACAGTTTTATTCCTACATTTTATATCCTCAGATCAGGTCATTTCCTCCTTCACTTTACATTTAAATTGTTGTCTATTTTTAATTTGTTTATATTTCATGGTGTGAAATGATATGACTTGATTATCTCCTCCAAATAATTTATTGTCTCAGCAGCTGTTTTAGGTGGTTGAGCCTTCCTCTCTGCCTCTGCTAACAAACATAATTACTGAAAGAATAAGCTTTCTCTCTTCAAAGAATTTCTTTCCCACCCACACCCTCAAGCCTAACAAACAAACTCACTCTGGATTTAAACAAAAATAAATAAATAAAAACCTCACTTCTCTCATGAAAGGTGACATCACAATTCTTTGTCTTCCCTCTTCTAATCCTCCTTCATCAGTCTGCAAGAGAATAAACAAGCAAAGGAAGCAAGCAAAGAAACAAGAACCGAATGTAAAGGGAGATAATTAAGTCTGCCTGTCCCATGATACTAATAAAGGAAGAAAATGCAGGGAGATGAAGATTATTATAAAATCAAAAAAATCATTTAAGCCTCGGAATTTCATTGTAGTTTTCATCTCTATGTTTTTCTTGCTAGCTTTGAAAGACACACACAGACATGCACACACACACACACATACATACATACAGAGAGAGAGAGAGACAGAGAGATGAGGGAGGAGGGAAATGTGAATATTTATTGTCTTTTCAAAACATGGAATTAAAATTGATGTTTCATGAATAAGTAAGTAATCGCATCTTTCTTGAGCTGCAGAGATTTCTTGTTTATCTGGTGAGTTCTCTAAATTATTGAAATTATTGACTTCTTCAGTAGTTACTTGAGAACTACATTAGCCTCTGGTTCTGCCCCTGCTTCCTTGCGGATGGAGAAATATATTCCCATATGTCAAAGCTTCTCTTGCTGGAAAATATATATCTCTCTCAGTAAAAGCAGAAACTATATGAGACATGGGGTTGTGGGAATTCGTTGGAAACTGGTGTTCTTGAGGTGGTGCAACCTTTGCAGAGTTCCCTGGTCTTGACCTTAAACAAGTCAGCAGGGCCAAGTGCTGTGTGCCCCAGTGCCAGCCCAGTCCTCCTCTGACATAGATGAGACGCTTACCTGAAGAGACCAAGAGAGCATACTGTTCCCAGAGAACTCTCGCTCATCACCCAGCATTTACTGTTACCCTCCATTTGAAACTGTCCTGGGGAAGGGGTTTATATGCAGATGTTGGTTGCTAAAGGAGAGAGAGAGAGAGACCTTTTCTTTAATGCTGCAGCCACTGGCAAGCTCTCAGCCATGCTCATGTAAACAACCCTAGTGAAAGTCATTGGATCATTAAGAGAGAGAGAGACATAAAGTAGAAGAGAGACAGGTGATGAAGAGGAAGCCTATCAGAGAACCTAGAAGGGGGACAAGAGAAGGTAATGAGAGATGAACTTGAGCAAATGGATGTTATACATGGATGAAAATGTCATAATAAACCCATTATATATATATATGCACAGATGAAAGTAATGATATGATAAAAATAAGCTGCTCTGGCTTATTTTATAACGATAGATAGATAGATAGATAGATAGATAGATAGATAGATAGATAGATAGATAGATTAGTTGGCTTAAAAACAAGAGAAATTTATTTCCCATAGCTGGGGGTCTGGGGAGTCTGGGGTCACCCATAGTAGTTCCTTGTGGGAGGACTGACTCCCCCTGGCTTAGGCACAGTACCTTGCTTCTATGTCTTCACAGTGGAGAAGATGTCCACGGCCCTGGGGTTCTGTAAGGTCATTGATGTAACTGCTCATGTGTCTCTTTCACAAATTACCTTGCCAAGGCTCCAGCTCCTAATAACATCACCTTTGGGGGTTAGGATGTCAACATACATGTTTTGAGAGACCATAAACACCTAAGTCTCTTTCATTCTATTTTTGCTTGTCTCTGTAAAATCACTTCCTTCTCACAGGCAATACACTATCGTTACATCCTAAAAACTCTGAAGTTCCTACTTCTTCTGATCTCATCCTGACAGGAGTTTTAGTCCAGCTACGAACTTGTTAAATCAAAACCAAAAATATGCACCTCTAGAATGCATTATAGGGACAGACAGAAGAGATATTTCCCATCCCCAAAGAAAGAACTAGGGGGAGAAAAAGTAACAAACCAAAGGTCAAAGCATGAAGTCTGTGGGATCTGCAGTGTTAAAATGGCTGTGTGGTGTAAGTCTGCGCTAACCACTGTATGACTCTAGTGACACTGGTGACTTCAAGAGAAATCTGGATGCACCGAGTCTCCCAGTGAGGCATTAGCTTCTTCAACTTCTATCCTGATGGTGTTAAAGACGTGTTTGGGTTGTGTTTTCGTACTTTTCCTAGTTCTTTTATGCATGACATTATTGATCTCTCCGCAGACGAAGGAAGATGAACGTTCATAACTTTTTGTGTTTTCTGTTTTCCACGAGATGAACCTCACTCATACTGAGAGCACGAGCATGGCGTCAGCACCTCACCAGAACTCAGAACGTTTCCAGTTTCTCCTGATACTCCATGCTAGCTAGGAAGAAACAGAGCTTCCTAGGTGTCGATATAAAGCTTATGTGTTTAGTTTTATCTAATCTATCTAAAGAAAAAAAAGTCCAATCTCCATCCAAGTATGGGTAGGTAGGAGAAGATGGACGTGGGAAATGTCTTGTGTTCGAGGGACAGGAAAAGTGCCTGAAACAGTATGAGGCTTTAGTAGCATGATATAGTTGCTCTCCTTGGGTTTCTTAGAATCCACTCTGTACCATAGATCCTTGCTTCTGAGAAAGAAAGGCGGAGCAGGACTGTGGTATCCTTATAGTGTTCACAATAGCTTCTTGCTCTCAATTTTGAGTTATGTCTAATAATATTACGTCTTAGATAAACTATCTAGGATAACGGTCAATTTTCTCTCTCTAAAAGTCTTATTCTGCCATATGGAGTGATGCTTGTGTGCCATCCCAGCAACTGTGATGTGCAGGCGTGATGATAAGAAGTTCAAGGTCATCCTCAGCTACATAGTTATTCAAGGCTAGTCTGGGTTACATCCAGTCTTGAGAAATGAGAGACCACACTGTATAAATAACAACAAATCCACAACAAAAGCCTTCTATGCTATGTAAGATAATTTTTACCTGGAAGACCACATAGACATCAACAGCTGACCTAGAGCAATGGTATCAACAGTAGTGTTCGGTATATTTCCTGAATGTTAACTCCAAGCACTGAAGTTAACTTCAAAAAAGACCTTCATTTCCGGAAGCTTCTATGCAAGGTTATTCTTTGTACAGCCAGTACTCCCGCCTACTCTATGCTGAGAATTGGACGCTTGGGATAGATCAGTGAAGATAAATAGATACGAGTTTATAGACTTTGCCTTGGCAGAGATAGGTGGATAAGAGAGCCAATAAAAAAACAATCCAATCAAGCCAGTGAGGTGGCTCAGTGGAAAAAGGCATTTACTGCCAAGCCTGATGACCTATGTCCTACCCCAGGACCCATACGGTAGGAGACAGTTTGTCCCCAGACCTCCACACATGTCCTATAGAATGTGCATATGTGTGCTTAAATACACAAATAATAAGAGTATGTATGTATGTAAGAATGAGTAGGCAGACACTAGAAAGAATGACGTCAGTGCTTTGAGATACAGAGGACTGGAAGGCAGGGGATTTCCAGGCTTTGTCTGCAATGGTCAGAGCAGGTTTTGGTACGGAGGGATACTGAACAAAAGTACACAGAAGGGGCATCCAGAACACTTCCAAAGGGTGAACTTTCCTGGAACATTCAGGGAGAGCAAGGAGGCCTGAGTAGCTGGAGCAGAGAGTGTAACGAGGTAGGGTGGGGAAATGACTCTTTTTTTTCTTAAAAGAATCATATTTTGAGCTGGCTGAGAAGACTCAGAATGAAAGCAATGAGGTCAGATTGACCTGTATTCTAAACACACATACACATTCACACACACACACACACACACACACACACACACTCAGAGAGAGAGAGAGAGAGAGAGAGAGAGAGGTTGACAGCACAAGGTAGAGGTGAGCAAGATGGATATAATCTACATGTTAACAGTTTCTTGATTGTATATGACAGAGTTTATCAACAGGAGAGAGTACAGCAGAAAGACATGGATTAGAGTTTTTTCTGTTATATCTCAAATGCATGGGAAATACACAAAAGTAGAAAGAGTACTGTAGGCCAGAGGGAGAGATGGAGAGTGAAGAGGAGGGAAATCCAAGGTATGCAAGCAAGAACCACAGCAGAGCAGTCAGTACACGCAAATTAGAAAGAAAATGGCTAGCACAGGATCAAACACCCAGGGAGGAATTTCTGTCAAAGGCCATCAATTCGCTGGTGGACTTTGACCCCAAGGCAGCTTCATTTTAGTGAATCGTCTAAGCCACAAACATACAGCTAAGTCGAGAGAAAAAGAAATCTTGCAAAGACTTGGTTTGTCCCTATAGCCCAGCAGACCTAAATGATGGCTGTCTCTACCTGTGAGAGTCCAAACAGCATTGATGTGTGTGTGTGTGTGTGTGTGTATGTGTGTGTGTGAAGAAATGTACTCATGTTCTGTTCATAAACGGTCCTGATGGCAGTGATATATGTGAAGTTATTTCAACAACAGATGACACCTGGATGCGGCCAATTTCTCCACGTCTACTTGTAAAAGATGTCACTTCGGATTTAATATCATCAACATTTGTCAAGCCATGTCACACTGGGCCCTTTCCTCCTTTATTTGTTGGTTATTTTTAAATAGAGTAGTTACTGTCTTGCTTGTAGGGCTGTATAGTTAATATTCTACGTATTTTTTTTTCCTTGCATTTACTGCCTCACAGGTTACACATTGGAGTTGAATGTCAGGACCATTGTAACTTGACATCTTGTGCTGATGACATGGGTTGTGGGTACCTGGGGGTACCTTAACTGTATCCGTGAAATGTCAGTGACTTGGCAACACTCACCACAGGAGCATTTACCAGTCTCAGGCCAAGTACAGGCACGGAGATCACATCCTAAGCAGGGGTAGCATTCCACTGGAATGATGTCCACTTCTGTTTTAGAACCATAGTTTTGGCAATAAATGGAGGCAGGCATTAAAGTTATATTATCTATGGACATTAAAATAAAGATTTTTTTGTATAAATTCTCAAGAAGTACACAATTTCTCAAGAAACACACTGTTAAGTTGGACATGATGGCTCATGTCTATAATTCTAAACTACAAGAGTCTGAGGCAAGAGAATTACCATGAGATCAAAGTCAGTCTTGGCCACATAGTGAATTGCAGCTAACCTGAGCTACAGAGTTAGATTCTGTCTCAAACAAGTAATTTGTGTATGTTTGTGTGTGTGTACACCAAGAGATAAATTTAGATAAGAATTAAAGAATACAATGTGTGAATGCAGTGGTTCTTTTTCTTTCTATTTATTGAAGAGGAAGAAATATATCCACACCTAGAAGAATATATCCACCACATCTAGAAGAAAGCTGGCATCAGCTTTGTAATACCCACACTGGAAACAAACCAAATGGCTTTCATCTTGAGAACATATTTAAAAAAAGCAGCATTTTCACACAATGAAACAGCCCTTGGCAACCAAAAGAACAAACTATAGTAATGCAGATACATAATACAGATGTATGTCATAGACATTTTGACTAAAGGAAGTACTTTAAAGGACACTGAGTTGGGTGGGAAGGGAGGAGAGATAGATCTGGGAAGAGTTGGAGAAGAGGTTAAATATAATCAAAACACACTGTTGAAGGAAGTTCTTAAAGAATTTATTTTATTAAAGTGCACGCTTTTTTATTCAATTTACATTAACCAGAGGTGGGCCAAATTAAAGTAATAAAGACTAGTAAAGGAATAAATTTGTCTGGATGACGGGAACACCTAAGCCTTGATTTTTGTCTTTGGCCCCCTGAGTGAGAAAACAAAGCATCATTCATTTCTTTAAGAAGAATTCACTGTATTGGTGCTGGGTCCCAGTGTATGCAATGAACGGTAAAATGCTTACAGAGCCCTAAACTTACAATCTAGTTACGGCTCCAACATGCACACCAATGTGTTTCTTTTTTCATTTGAATATGTCTTATTTCATATAAATGTGTGTACGTGCATGCTCACACGCGTGTGCATGTGTGTGTGATTGTAACCAGGTACATATGCCACAGTGCCTGTGTGGACAGAAGACTACTGTGAGGAGTCAGTTCTCTCCTACCATCTTGTAGGATCCAGGGAGCAAACTCAGATTGACAGGCATGTGCCAAGTTCTTTTACCCACTGAGCCATCTCACCAACCCTCTTTTAATTTAAACAAAAGAAGAAATATCTGGCTGTCTACACTTGACAGCAAATTCAAAACAATAGAGTTCTGATGTTTAGTCTTTTTTTAAATTCTGCAACATGTGGTCATATTGAAATATTTTTGCCCTGTGGCTGATGAAATTCAGCTGTCCCTCCTGCCTCACCTTTAATGAGAGTATGGTTGCCACATGATTTTGTAACCTCAGAAAATTTTGCCTCTATTAGAATCGGTGATCACCGGAAGTTTCTCCTGAATCGCTGGCTTGCAGGGAGGTTTTGAATTGGCACATGCTCATTGGAAGGGAAAGCCTCATCCTACCTGTAGTCAGGAGGTACTGTACATGTCAATCCCAACCACAGTGGAGATGCTTTTGGTACTGATGCAACACTCCCGAAAAGGCCAGTTTTCAGATTAGATTCTTGCCAAGCTAGTGGCTTACTAACAGTGCCCTAGTGGGAGGCTGAGGGCACTGGGGTCAATGTAAAATACAGCTCTGCTACTTACAAGCTGTGAGACCCCAGACAGGTTGTGACCCTCCAAACACAGGTCAGTGGAAGTAACCCAGTGACCTCTGGCGTGGCTGGCATGGCTAGCATGGCTGGCATGGCGTCCTCTAAAAGTGTAATGAGGATGGAGAACTATAGGAAGCCACCAGCCGATGCAAGGGACAGGGTAGGCTTTCATAAATGTTAACTTCCTTCTTCCTCTTTTTCCTAAATAAGAAGAGCTATGATGTGTAGAAACAGGGTAATTATGTTGGAAATCCAAGACTAGATGGAAATTATTTTAAACGGGGATGTTTTCAAAATGATCTCAGGTAGATGGATTTTTCTAGGACGTTGGGACTGACGCTGTGACATGGATCTGTGCTACAGCTATGCAGCCTAGATGCCACTAACAGTGTGAGATTGTGTTGGAATAGGCCTTTGTTTCACTGTGTGGGTCCCAAAAACCAGCCGACCTTTCCCCTTCAGGAGAAAAGGGCATTGATTTTGATAACAGTGAATTTAGAAGCAGTCTTCTCTCCTTAATAAATCAATGAATTCTGGGTTACATGGGTATTTTGATAGCGGTGGATTTTTAGGAATAAAAGAGAGAAATGATAATTTTCTAACCCCTTCCAATTTTACAGCCATCCATCTCTGCAGTTCTAAAGACCAGGACAAACAGCCTGAGGGACACACAAAAATACCCTCTTTGAGGGACTTGAAAAGAGTCAAGTTCCAAATTGAGTTCAGGTACAAATAGTACCAATACCTTTGCTATAGCCTAGCTAGTGGTTAAAAATCTAAGAAACTTAGATTAGAACTTGAAAGCTCTATCATTTTACATAACTGTTCCATGCACGGACCTGGTGACTTTTTAACTTTCTTGTAAATTAAGGTTTCTCTAGGTTTTCTGAAGTTGGGAATTAATTTGCTTCCCCCTGGTTTTCTAGGAATATGTAAAATGCCAATTTCCTTGTTATATTGGATTTTTACCTAGTATAGCTTACTTCAAACTATGCCATTATTAGTTATGTGATATAGAAACTCTCTTATTTCCCAAAGGACTCTATCAAATATAAGTGGGAAGCATAAGGCTGCAGAGGTCACATAGAGATCTGACAAATAACAACCTGAGAGAATTGGGGCAAACTATAGTTTGGATAGTCTTTTTTTTTTTTTTTTTTTAGCATGGTATTTTCTTTTTTTAATTATTTTTATTTTTATTAATTACAGTCTTTTCACTTTGTATCCCCCCCCGTACCTCCCTTTCTCCTCCTCTCCCAATCGCACCCTCCCTCTTCCCCAACCATGTCCCTCTCCCAGTCCACTAAAAATGGAGGTCCTCCTCTCCCTTCCTCTGACCCTAGTTTATCAGGTCTCATCAGGAGTGGCTACATTGTCTTCTTCTGTGGTCTGGTAAGACTGCTTCCCCCTTGGGGGAGGTGATCAAAGAGCAGGCCAATCAGTTCATGTCAGAGACAGTCCCTGTCTCCATTACTATGGAGGCCACTTGGATACTGAACTGCCATAGGCTAACTCTGTGCAGGGGTTCCAGGCCAAATGAGTGGTCCTTGGCTGGAGTATCAGTCTCAGAAAAGACCCCTGTGCCCAGACTTTTAGGATCTGTTGCTGTCCTTGTGGAGCTCCTGTCCTCTCCAGGTCTTACTATCTCCCACTTCTTTCATAGGATTCCTTGCACTCTGCCCAAAGTTTGGCTGTGAGTCTTAACATCTGCCTCGATACCCTACAGGGTAGAGCCTTTCAGAGGCCCTCTGTGGTAGGGGAACCCTCCTCCACTGCTGGTGGGAATGTAAACTTATTGAACCACTTTGGAAATCAATCTGGCACTTTCTCAGACAATTGGATAGTCTTAAGGGGAGAAAATGTCCATGTGTCTCTGTCTACAATGGAAACCAAGGAATGTCTGCTCTTTGTCTTCCCTCTAGAGCAGCCATGGGCAGCTACATGTGATTTTCCTCCAGACCATCTGTCTGAAAGAAACCAAGTGGACAAGCACTTTTGAGAGTTGGATGAACAGATCAACAGAACAGATACCATTAACCCAAGCTTCTCCCAGTAAGGGAGTTAAAGGGCTTTGGCTTCCTAGTTCTCTAGGGCCTGGTGGTCCTGCTAGTTTACAAATGAAGCCAGCTACCCTTCAAAGAAAAAAAAAATATCCCTCTTGTCTAACTTAGCCAAATCTGGGACCTATTGTTTGCAACCAAAATTCCCTAAGTTTTCTAGACTTTTCCTCTAAACTTGTCTCAAAATACAGTATGTCTATTAGTTGATCTGTTGGATGCTGGGAAAGGATCCTGGGGATGAAACGGACCCTGGAGATCCTATTATCTGACCTTCTCCATCTGCAGCTCTCTGTGGGGGTATGGAAGAGACACAACTTGATTACACCTGACGCTGTCAGACTATGGCAGCAGAAAGGTTAGCTGAGTCACCTTTCTCAGCAGAAGGAAGGGAAGGGAGCAGTTCTCATGAGAGCACTGGTATTTGATTGTTGGTGTGCTGAGGTGATGTTAGACAAAGAGGTATGAGGTGACATGCTGAAACATGCCAAGTAGGCTAGGCTGGCCAGCAAACCCCAGGGCTCCGCCTGTCTCCATTTCCCCAGGTCTAGGATTATAGTGTGTGTCTAAGGATGGTACTCAGGTCCTCATACTTGCAAGGCAAATAGTTTGTTGACCGTACCACCTACCCAGCCTCACAACATTATTTTAAAAACTAGAAATGGCAGCACTTCTCATCATAATTGGCTTTTTCTAGATACTAGAATTTCTATTAGTTGGAAAACTAGGGTTTGCCACGAGTACATAGTCTAAGGAAAGAAAGCAAAGGCTGTCCACCTAGCATAGAATGGATATAGAGATTCAGCATGCAGACCCCTCCCCACCACGTTCCGTGGACTCATGGACCAGCTTCTGAGAAAGCTGGCAGCTGGACACCCCTTCAAAGATTGCTTCCCCTATAGATTCCCTTCACCCAGGCCCCGTCCTTCACAGGGAGGTTACACCTACTGAGTGACTGATCGTGGTGTGGGCAATATTCTTGGCATTCTGTTCCATGCTTCCAGGCTACATTAGCTCCAGAGATTCCACCAAGAGAACATCCCCAGGCTTCGGAGGGGACTTTGTCACAAAACAACCTCTTGTGACCCATCTTTCTTCCTTCCTTCCTTCCTTTTGTTTTTCAAGCTGTTGGCTTTACAGGCGTCCTGACTCTTAAGCTCAGAGTGTGCTTTCAGAAGAGGACAGCCAACCACACTATATTTGGCATTCTACCTTTGACATGTTTCAGAATATTACAAGTCACCTGCCCGCCCTACCCCCTATTTTCGAAAAGTGAGAGAATTGAGGCTCAGAGAGGTAAGAAAACTGCCTGAGTTAAAACATTAAGTGAGAGATCTGGGATTAAAATCTAGATGAGACTGACTGCAAAGATTCAGTCTCTTGGGAAATTATTAATGGATCTCCTTCCGGCTTGAGCAATGATCTCACCCTGAGTGAGCAGCTGGACTCTGTGCTTTGGGCCAGGTCGGAGTCACGTCGTCTACATCGCCATTTCGGTCTGCTCAAATGAGATTTTTTTTCCCCCTTTTTCTTTTATTTCTGGGTGTCCATCTCTACTCCTGGAGGACCTGCCTATTGTTTTAACCTAAAAATAGAAAAGCATTAGCTTTTACACATTTTCAAAAATTTCAATGTAATTATTTTAAAACAGGCCTCCGAATTTTTGTTTTCTCTCTATTGGCAACCACGGTTGCCATGGAGTTCAAGTAATAGATTGTGATGTTTAACACTGAATTAATTACTACTTCTCACCCCCAGAGAACATCTAATTATACATATTCATGCCGGGAAGGGTTTGATTTTAAGGAGAGAGAGAGGCCTTCAGAAGAAATACTTCTTTCATTATCACTCCTAGATCTACAAATGTGTAACAACAATGTCTTTTATCATGCATGTCTTACCCATCCGATAGTGACCCTGTCCCGTTAGTTTTGAACAGAGAAAGGAAATTAAGCACAGATATGCCTCATATATACCTTCTCTCAGCCTTTCCCTGTGGTCATATGTGTCACGAGGTTGTAAAGTATTACTGGAAGCAGCATCTACTTTGTGGAATCAATAAAGTTGGAATAATGTTATCTATACATTAGAGCGGATTCAAGATTACATTAGGTGTCTGTGAGGGGGTGTGTGGCTACCTGCCAACCCCACCCCCACACACATGCAGAGGTTAGAGCAGGATGTCGGTTGGGCTTCCTCTATCATTCTGTGCCTTAGGAGAGAATTACCTTAGGACACGGTCTGTCACTGAATCCAAAGCGTGTGCTCTTTTGACTAAGCTGGATGGCCAGCAAGTTCTCTGGATCTGCCTGTCTCCAAGCCCCACTGCTTGGGTTAGGGTGAAGTGCAGCCACACGTGGCTTTTTACATGGGTCATGGAGATTGGAACACAGGTCCCCATGTTTACAGAGCAAGAACTTTTACACCCTGAGCCATCTCCTCAGCCCCACGTTAGGCTTTAAGCAAGCTTGTTTGGCACTGAGCTTCTTTTCTCATACACGGAGGTCTATGAAAGTACAGATCCTAACTCAGTGAGTTAGGGACAAACACCCCATCCCACAGGTTCTGAGTTACTGACAGCCTTCCAGTTCAAAACAATACTGCTGGTCTGTGGAATTATGAGAATTTAGAAAAAAAAATGTGTGTGTACATGCATGTGTTTGTGTGTTCATATGTGCGAAATGCATGTGGAGCTATTAGTATCAGTCCCTACCAAGTCCATACCGTATACCCTGTGAACAGAAGCGCACAGAACTTTGCACCCATTCCCCAAATACAGAAACTGAGGCACACCTCTAAATGAAAAGAGTATAAATAAAACAAACACCGCCTACCCACATCTGAAATGCTGTCAACGTTTGTTTTGTAAGAATCCTGGCTCTTTTCAGGTGGGGGCTACGTCCTCATCTTAAATGCACCGTGTCGCTTCATACGGTTTCAGGCGAGCAGAGCCCGGGATAGCATTGGGTTTCTCTGCGGCTTATCGTAGTCTCACCCCGTGATGCTTCTACTTTTCTGTGTGGGCTGCTGCAGGCCCTGCTGTTACTAACGGGAGTCATCCAAGCGTGTGCTGGGGGAAAGAGCAGAAATCCTGTAGCGTTTTTATGAACTCAACTAATAAAGCAATTTCATGTTTTGCTGAAAAGAAACTATTTCTTAACACGGACAGCATGACATGGAGGAATTTGTGCTTTTTGATCCACTTATCAGTCAACTACTTCTTAAAAAATTGAATCTGGGGTTCTCATTTGAAAAGGGAGCTGTGGCTCAGACACTTAGGAGACCCGAGTGGCTGAAACCGTATGAAGCGACACGGTGCATTTAAGATGAGGACGTAGCCCCCACCTGAAAAGAGCCAGGATTCTTGCAAAACAAACGTTGACAGTATTTCAGATGTGGGTAGGCGGTGTTTGTTTTATTTATACTCTTTTCATTTAGAGGTGGTGAGAAAATGCTTTTCATTCGGGGAAGGACGTTTCTGCATCCCTCGTGGATTAAGAAGAGGGCTTCCTTCTGCCGACTTCTACTGCAAACATCATCAACACCATTTCCGATTTCCCAAGCCTCCTGGCTTCTTTCCTGAAACCTCTGGGTTCTTCTCCTGGCTTGCCCCTTTTGATTTCTTCCTTCTTTGCTGCTCTTTGGTGCTCCACTGGCAAGCTCTCCTTAGCTGCTGCCATTCTGGCTCTGGGCTCTGGCTTCACACCTCCTTGCAGCCTGCAAGGGAAACAGTGGTAGCACAGTCTTCCAGCTGTGCCTTGACTCAAACCCATCCCACTCTCTCAGCCCCTCTACCACCCTGTCTGCTGTCTACAGCCAAGGATGGCACAACTGTCACCAAAATCTTGCTGTCGCCTCCCTCTGCCTAGTGATTCATGTGGTCTTCTCTGTTAAAGGGGAAAGGGGGCTAACCTCAAAGGCTGAGAGTGGACAATTGCCAAAGGAACCATCGCAGGACCCAGCACTCTCAGGGGACAGAGGTGCACAGTAGCCAGAGAAGCCATGATGCTGCTGATTTACGTCTTTGTCAGGTTTCACACCATTTCTAAAGTCTCCAGAACACATAGCTTTTTCAAGGATTGCTGTCTGTCCAAGTGTATGTCTTCAGGAGAGGGCAATGGTTACGTCTTTGTTCTTTCTTTAAAAGAAAAGATGCCTGTGAGACAGGACTCCCATAAGGTTTAGGTCTCTTGGAGCCATATGAAGATGCTCATTCATTAAGAATCTGCCTGAAAGTTCAAGATGGCCTCTGAGGAAAGAAATGAGTCTGACTTGGGTCCTATTCCTCTTCCAGTAAAATCCTTAGGTCCAGACTCTCCAGAGCTGTATCATACAAAGGCGTGGCTGAGCCCGACATTCATCAAGCCAGAGAGCATCTTGCTCTGAAGCAAGTTGACTCCTGTTTCACTCCTGTATTGGTGTTGGGATTAGAGCCTAAGTCTAAAACCACACAGCTTTTATAGTAAAGAAAAAAAAAAAGACCCTATTTTCTCCTTGGAAAACATGTTAAGGAAAAGTAAATGACAGATCACTTCTCATGTTAGTAACTTTCAGAAAATAAAAATAGAGTAGAATGAGTCCCACCCATCTCCATGCCTGAATGTCTTTCTGAGTCAACTTCTCTGTGGGTTCCTAGACACTAGATTTGTCCCCTGCATATTCTCAAGCATAGAGCGACTGAGGATGCTTTTCTGTCTTTGGCTTTACTTAAAATGCTGTCCTTTTGTCTAGTTTCAGGATTCCATGGCCTCCTTCTCTTTAGCTCTCTCTGAGCTGCCTGAAGATACTTTCTGATTCTCATGCTAAATAGTTCTTCCTTCTGATCTTTCCATCTCCTGGATATTTTTAGACTGCAAGCTTGTCCACCTCCACCACCCACCGTGGCTCCCTACTGGGTCTGCTCAGACAAACTATGCATATTTAATTCTTCTAATCTTCCTTTAGCCACCAGACCCACCAGTTTCTTAAAATTGTGTTGCTGTTCTTTAGACCTCCTCTTGATTGTTGATGCCCTGCGCTCCTGCAGATAGAATTTCTGAGATGACATCTGAGGACATTGCCTGAATCTCATCTCTATATTTCGTGCCTCAATTAAAGTCAGGGAATGCAGAAAGGAGTCCTACTGTAGTCATGAGTGACATTTGTTATTATTTCCAGTTCTGATTCTGGACACCAAATAGTATTGCATTTCCCAGGCCCCTGTAATAGTGGGCCTCCCATTGTGACTAATACCAGAAAGTGAAGGGTGATTAATGGGTCACTTTCAAACCAATGAAAGGCTCCAGGGAGTGGTTTTTCTCTCTGGAACAGCTGCTAATGTTTGAGGTAGCGGCTTCTGTGTTGGTCTGAATCCTGTGTAATAGTGAAGGTCCTGTGTAACAGAAAAGGTCCTGCTAAATTATGCTGCCCCTGTAGCCAGAGGGAACATACCCTTTAGGAATTTTACAAGTTAAGATTGGAACTCTATTTGTTGTTATCAAACAGCTAACTCTGTCCTCAGAGAGGACACAGCTACACCTACGCCTTAATATGAAAGGTATGCTACACTCCCTTAGACACAGCTCAGTCAGCCCTGAGCCATGTTTGAAGCAATGACCTTCCATGGCTCTTCCGTACTCTATCTGTGGGTCTGATTCCACTGGCCTCTGCACTGCAGGGTAAGGGCTGTGTTGTTGTACTCCTGTCAATGCTTCTGGCAGAGCTTAGACCTGAGCAAGTCCTCACAACCGAAATATGCTGTGGAACAGAATGAATAAAAGATGGCGCATGCTCTCAGGTATCCAGGTCCACAAGATACTCGATACTCATCATCACGACTGTGGGGCCCGGGGCAGAGCTCAGAGAAGCTCGAATTCTTTTGTTTTTATTTGAAGATGTAGAAAGTGTGCTTTGGGCTAATCAACAAAACAGCAGGCACTTGTACTTTTGGTTTTGCCCTTGAGCCTGGATCTTTGCCTTGCCTGGATATTCACCTTGCTTTGCATCAAATAAATATGTACTGAATATTTATCTTTGACTGACTCCCTCTTCTCTAGGGTTTGTTTTACTCATCCCCTCTCCTCCGGAAGTTAAATGTCTTTGCTATGCTTTCTTCATAACCTCTTTAATTTTATAGATTCTTTGACCAGAACTGTAGTCCCCAGGCCCTGTTTTTCCTTCAGTTTGGCGACCTTAATTTTCCTCTTCTTTATTTTCCCTTGGGAACCACAAACACCAAAGCCTAATTGCAGTCCTGGGTGATTTAGACTCTAAGTCATGGCCCAGGGATAAAAGTCTTTAATTTGTTCTTTATTGACCTGAAGACACCCAGGCAGACAGCGAGCTGAAATTCCTAGTGAGTGCAATTGATTTCCAAGCTACCCTTCATGGGCAGCTCACTCTGCCATACTTGACTAGCAAGCAGTACCCTCCAACGGTGTCTTTCTGAAAAGTCATGTCCCTGCTTTGGTCAGTCAATAGTGTTGTGAACTTGGACAGGTGGCTTAATCTCTTTGAGACTCAGCTTTTTTGATTGGACCTGTTTCTAGCTATCATATAAAGATGAGGTTACATAAGATGATATAATTAACATTTAAGCATTTGAGTAAAAACCTGACAGGATGTTGTTCCTTCTGAAGAAATAGGTGTCCTCTTTATTTTGGAATGCGTTCAACTTGATTCACTATAATAATTGTTAGCTTGAAAAATAATCTACATAACAACCTCCCTCTGGGACATTCAGGGACCTAAGAACTGTTATATCTGGGCTAATTTGAATAGCATTCTCACAGAAAGGATAAAAGTCAGGACTGGGACAGAAGGAAAGCGTGGAATGCCAGACTTGGATAGAAGGGAGCTTTGAATATAGCAGAAAGCTGAGCTCGTCCTAGGACAAATTCCTTCTCTTTTTATGTCCCAATGTTCTAGCCCAACATACTTATTTTGGTTATTTATAGGAATTAGCATATATGTGCATATATACTTGTTGAAGCATCACGCACACACACACACACCTGCATGCATGTGTTCACTATATATCACTTGATAAATGAAGGAGAACTACACAACCCAAGAAACTACTGGTCTCAAGGTCATGGGTATGTGTATTCATTGCCTCCAAAATCTTCTTCTCTTTCTTTTTACCATTACTATAAATTGTGTATATGTGTGTAAGAAAAGTGAACATCAAACCTGCCTTTGAAGCAAATTTTAAATGTGTAACATGGTACTGTTACCCAGAGGCCCTGTGCTGGCTCTCTAACAGATCTCTAGAAATTATGCTTTCTATAACTGAAATGTTATATTTGTTGACTATCACCTCCCTGTTATTTCCTTCTAACCCTGGCTATCAGCATTTTCTTCTTTTCTTTATTTCTCCATGAGAACCATATTTTGGAGTGTGGGGTGTGTGTGTGTGTGTGTGTGTGTGTGTGTGTGTGTGTGTGTGTGAAAAAGAGATTTTGGAGACACATGAATAGTCTAAAATGCTGACTACCTGGCCCAAGCTAAGCTCATTCAGTGATGTCATAGCATCATCCAGTTGAAGCTGTTTATTGCAGTTCTATATTAAAGTTCACAAATTTCTATAATACCTACTGGATGACTATGACCTGTTCTTACTTGCTCAAATAAGCATTGCTGAGTATTTGTCCAATTTGAGAATTTCTTTTTAGCACATGCTCCGTCTGGTTTTCATTAACCCTGGTGTATTTCCATTTCAATCTTATTCAATTTCTGTGACCACACAGTTGTGGTTTGACACTTTATCTTGGGATATCTTACTTGTTTCTAAGTATTTATTGAAGCTTTGTAGATAAGGGGAGAGGTCATATTAATTTTATATTGCTATTATATCAAATTACCACAATTTCAGTGGCTTATAAGTATAGAAAAACACCCTTTGCTCTAGACAGCATGTTCACAGAGTTCAGGACTCCATAAAGCTTCAGTGTTTGCTTGGGATGGAGAAACTTTGTGTCTACCTCTTCCTACCTACACTCACCATATCCATCTGCCTGCTAGAAATGTGCTGTGCCGCCAGATTCCCAGGGCACTGGTAGAATGGACATCAAGTCCTGACCGCAGAGTTCTCCCAGGCCTCCCTGAATTTGCCAGGAATGCAGGTCCTTTGCTCTGGCGGTACGCACCCTTTTCTTTTTTTTCTCCTATCACTTCATTTTTAATCTTGGAAACCCTCTACTTTATAGGCAAGAGGACCCCCACAACTGCCTTCATCTCTGCTTTGTTAGTGACAAATTTTGAGCTATAAACTTTCCCCCACCCAGTCTGCTTTCTTGGATAGACGTAATGGTTTGAGAGGCAAATCCAAGAAGACTCGATGGTCATTCTGTCTCTCATACCAGATCCTACATCAGAGGGGAAAGACATGGGTCAGACCATTTGCTGGACATCAGAGCAGGAAATTCACTGAAAAGCACTGTATTTTTGTGAGTTCTAGACAGCCTGTATTTAATTTCTTTCCCCTAGACCTGGGTCTTCATATCTGCTGCTCAAGGTGACTGTGTTTTCATGCCCCAGGTTTACAACTATAAAATTACTGTGTTCTGATTAATATCTCAAGGTGAAGTTCATACTCTAAATTAAATGTCATTTAGTTGTGTGTGGAAGGATGGCGTCGGGCCAACAGAAAGGTTCTCATTAACTTCCAAGATGCTTTTAGAAGACCCAGATGAAATTTCAAGTATCTAATTATATTTGAGACCTGCTTGGCGATCACCATAGAATATTCAACGCCTGAGTCGCCAGGTAGCGTGACTCCAGTTGCAAGCCCATAAAAGGGAAATTACTCTCAATCTTATGACTTCTCAGATTTTGCTTTCCATAGCAGGCTAGGAGGACATCATCTGCTCCACTCGTTCTTCTTCAAGAGTGACCGTTTGAGTGTGGCGTCTCGGTCCTCTTTTCTTGTGTCTGCTCATCATGTCAGTACAGTTCAGGGGGAGGGAAGCTGACATTTGAAACAAAGAAAGGACATCATCATCTGTCTAGCTCTTAGAACTTAGTTATCAGATAGTAGAAAGTCCTGGACCATGTGAAGACACCGGTCGTCAGTGCTCTGACCTGATAGCTAGTCATCAGCAAGCACCAGACACAGAAACGAGGAAGGCTTTAAAGTGAGGCTTACTGCCACCTGGCTACTACTTCAGGAGAGGCCCAAGGAGAAATCTACTAACTGAGCCTCCCCCATGCTCAGAACTGCACTGCACTTGCTGATAGCTCCCTTTTGCCAGTGGTGAGGATTGGGACCAGGGCCTTGCACATGCCAGGCAAGTACCCTCCTACCGAGATGTATCCCCAATTAAATGATGGTGCTATGCCATTATACCCGGGGTGATGTTTTTAGAGAAGAAGCCACGGGGAACTGGAACACCACATTGGTCAGAGACAGAATCAACATCGAATTAGAAGGCATAAAAACTTTTTGGAGTCCCTGCTCATAGTTTTTGTTGATGCTGATTTTTCCACCTGTCTCTTTATCCTGCCAGGACATCTTTACACAGTATCTTGCCCCATGCATCTCCACAAGATTTTCCTTCAAATTAGCTATCCACAATAATGTCTCTCCCCAGGGCACCAAAAAGGAAGCTGTGGACCTTCTAAAAGAATGCACATTTCTCAGTTTTGTAGCATGGTTTATTCCTGAACTAATTCTATGGGTTTGAGGATAGAAAACCCACAGAATCGGTGACAAGAATTCTTACGGACTAGCCTCAAGGCAGATGAATCTGTTAAGTACCTAGGATCATGTTCATTTGGAATCCAGACTCCTCCTGATATATTCCTTCAATATCACATCATCCAAAACACGCTGGCTTAAACAAGAACTATTCGATACATCTCACTGCTCTGTGGGCCAGCAGCTTATATTGTGCTCAGCTGGGCTGTTCTTCTGGTCTCAGGACTTGTACTTGCTGACAGAAGTCACACATCTCTAGTGCTGACAGGGAACTTCACCTGTCACTCCTCTGATGGGATCGACTGAGCAGTGTGGTAGAATCAGAGGCAGAGCTGGTATCAGACACAGAAGAGATAAGGGGTATGGCAAAGGAATTAAGGTTTATTGTGTCAAGAGTCGGGTCTTATAAATTCAGATGCTTAGAGGTGCAGGTAAACCTGAATTAGAACTTCAATCGCTTTAGCTTTGACGGTAGTGATTGGTGAATGAACCCAGAGCATTACGCACGCTGGGCAAATTTTCTGTCAGGAATGAATGCTGCCTGTTCAAGAACAGATTATTTATGCTGTTCGTTCTTTCCATAACCATCATCTTGGTCTCTGTATAATAGCCCAGCAATTAGAAGTACACACTTATCCACTCTTCTTCTTACTAAACCCTAATGTTGTACGTCTCATTTCTTTTAACTAGAAACAGAAGTGCAATCAACATTTCCAAACGCAATGTGTTCTTATTAGCTCTATATGAGCTTCAAGACGGTAGAGAGCTATCTGTGTGTCTCTCATGTCAAGAACAGTGGCTGGTCAAATAGTAGGGAAGGAGGTCCTCTCCTATCAGTGGACTAGGGGAAGGACATAGGAGGAGAAGAGGGAGGGAGCGTAGGATTGGGAGGAGATGAGGGAGGGGGCCACAGCCGGGATACAAGTTGAATAAATTGTAATAAATGATAATTAAAAACAAAACAAAACAAAACACTAAGAAACATAGTTAGGCATATATTCTGTGTCAGCCACTGTTCTGTTCTGTTTTGTTTTGTTTTGTTTTTGGTAGAATGTTTCCCATACTTTAAATTGTTTACTAAGAAGAAATTCCCAGACAGCTGTTCTCTTAAACAGAAAAAATATCTTAGGAAAAGCACCAACACATAGATTTACAACTAGTGTATCTTGTTGGTGAAATGTCCCCTTTATTTATGTGTAGTGGTCCACTTTATCCCTCCTGGCTAATTTTGGGGTTTAATTCTACTTTACTAGATACCAGAACAGTTGTGTCCACTTTAAACACCTTCTTGCTTGATATATTGATTTCTTTCCTTTGGTTTTTAGCCTGAGGTGCCTTTGCCGATGGGCTTCATTGAAGATAACAGATACTGTGTCCTGTATTTCAAACCAGTCAACTAGTCTACATCTCGATAATGGAAAGCTGAGGCCATCTACATTTAAAGTTACTATTGAGAGGGACTTCTTGTAAATTTATTGGTTACTTTTCTAGTTTTCTGTATTATTGTTTGTTCATTTTCTCTTTCCTTATTAGTATCATTAGTTCATTGATGTGTCAGGCATTTAGTTCTCATATTTTCATATATTTCTCTCTTGACTTGTTTTCTTCTTGTGCTCCCATGATTGAAATTGTCTTTCTCTTTCCACTGTTTATAGTTCCTTAAGTATTTTTTATAGTGCCAGTTGAGTGTTCACAGATTGCTTCAGTTTCTGCCTGTCCTAGAATGTCCTTAAGATTAAATCACAATCATATGATCATCTAATCAATGCCTAAATTCAATAAATAGTTCTTAAAATAAGAAATGCAAACAGCTAATAAATAACTGGAAAATATTCAACAGTCTTAGCTTTCAGGAAAAATGCACATTGAATCCACATTGAGATTCTATTCCACACCAGTCAGCTTGGCTATCACTAAGAAAATCAATGACAACAAATACTGGCGAGGCTGTGGGGAATAAGAAACCATTATACACTGCTGATAGGAATATTAACTAGTATAGCCAGCATGGAAATCAATAAAGAATTTCCTCAAACATATAAAAATAGAATTACCATATGATCTGGCTGTATTAATTCTGATTATGCACCTCAAGCGCTGTAAGTCAGCATAGTATAGAAATATTATTACTAGAAATTTTTGGGATCTCTCCTGGGGCACCACATTTACTGGAGAAACTTTTCAAAGTTCAAAGTCTCATTAATAAACAAATTTAAGGATTGGTACCGAAGAAAGCTTGAGGACAATTTTACTACCATTTATAAGAATAAAACCTGGTGCTGGAAAGATGGTTCAGAGGTTAAGGGCACTGGCTGCTCTTCCAGAGGTCCTGAGTTCAATTCCCAAGAACCACATGGTGGCTCACAGCCATCTATGATGAGATCCCGTGCACTCTTCTGACCTATAGGTAGGTGTACATACAGTCAGAACATTGTATATGTATAAAAGAATAAAACCCATGGCAAGCAAGCTGTACATCTCAACAGCTACCAGGAGGAAGAAAACGGAGAAGAGGAAGAAAAAAAAATCCATCAGAGAAAGATTGACAAAACCTAAAGTGCTAGAGAACACACGCACAGCTTAGTAATCCTTACACATCTGAAAGATAGGGACAGAAGACAAGAAAGTTACACCTCTCTGACTGAGGACTCTGAGAGACAGACCCAACAGAGCTTCATGGGACAAGGGTCCCTTAGCAACTGCACTAGGGAGGTTCTGGGATAGAATAGTACAATCTGTCATTTAAAGGACAATTATTCCTCTATCACTAAAGGGACACATAAAAGATGAATCTTTTTAGCATGGCTTAAGGTAAGCCAGCCTTCCTCAAGCCAGCTGATTGAGGGACACAACTGAACTAAGTAATTTTTTTTCACATTTTCCACAATAAACAACACTATATTAGAATGATTTGATATAATTTTAAACAGAAGGACAAAGAGAAAAGTTTCAGGTTCCAGAACCTCTCTGCGGACAACAATTTTGAAAAAGAAAAAGAAGTCATTTTTATGTAAGTGGGTCAGTTGGACAAATATATCCAGTGACTAATCATGTCTAATTGCTGGTCAGTGGAATTAAAAAGAAGTTCATAATCACAGCCTCAAAAGAATAACACCTGTTGTGCTTTTTGAAATGCAAAACTGGTTCTTGCTACTTCAATACACAGAAAGTTGGTGGAATAATCTTAAGAGAGAGAACAATGGCACATTTTCTTTCTTCTTTTTTTTTTTTTAATTTCTTTTTTAAAGGGCCTTAGCAGAGCCCTAACCTTTAGTGTCATTGTTACAATACTTGCCTATACATGTTTACTGTGGAATTATTCAAATATGTAAGATAGGTAATTACCCTAGATATCAATCTACAGATGACTGGTTAAAGAAAATACCATACACAGAGCGGACTTCCATTCAACCATGCAGGAGAATAAAGGCATGGTGTTAGCAGCAAATAGATAAAACTGGAGGTCATCACGTTAAAAGAAATGGCCATCTCAAACAAATGCTATATGTTTTTTTCTCATCTTCAGACTATAGATTTAAATATGTGTTTATGTGGGAGGGGCATGAGAGTAGAAATGGGATTATGAAGAGAAAAAATGTCAAAGAAGCAAGAAAAAGAGAAAATAATGAATATATCTACGTGGTAACTGAAGGTAGAACTGTCTTGTGGGGGAAAGGCAGATGTAAGAGGAGAGGGGGATAGGCGAATAAATGGGGATACATTATAATGACACACACATATGAAAGTTCTGTCATGAAACCTGTTAACTTGTATGCTATTCTGCTTTGGTTGCAGTCTCTGTGATAAACTCCATGACTAAAAGCAACTTGGGAAGGAAAGGGTTGACTTTAGATTATAGGCTGCAGGCCATCATCAGGGGAAGCCAAGGCAAGAGCTGGAGGTTGAAACCAATAGAGGGGCGCTGCTTACTGGCTTGCGCTCAGCTTTCGTGCTCAGCCATCTTTATTGTACAACCCAGGCCCAATTGCAAAGGGAGGACAACACCCAAACTGGACTGGGCACTCCTACGTAAATTAGCAATCAAAAAATGCCACAGGTGTTCTACAGACCAATCTGATAGGCTTTTGCTCTACTGAAGTTTCTTCCATCCAAGTGACTCTAGTTTGTGTCAAGTATATATGCTAACAAACAAAAAAAAAACTAATACAAAAGATAAAAGGTTGGTGTTATGGTGCACACTTTTAATTCCAGCACTCTGGAGGCAGGAACAAGATCCCTATGAGTTAGTTATAGATATAGTGAGGTCCAGGATAGCCAGGGTTACATGATGAGACCCTACCTCTAAAAACCAAAAAAAGAAAAGAACATTATCCAACAAAGTGCCTAATTATAGTCCCATATGCATCCACTCTAAAACCAAAATATTAAACCTAAGGCAACATCCTGAAATACCTATCCAGGACAATGGTCTCTGAGCTACTGGCATGTTATAGTAATTTGAGGCCCTGAGTTATCATGACCTGGTCCCTCTTTGTGGTCACTAGCAAGCAGCATCTTTGTCCATGTCCATAATGTATCACTGTGATTCAGTCCTGTGCCTTCAGACACCTTAAGAGCTCTGGCAGAGGTTCTGGGATTGGCCTTGGGTGAATACTTTGTGCCTTCGTGATGCTGCTAATGAGCTCAGTTTAGATGCCCTGCTCATGATGTCATTCACAGTCTTGCTGGGAGACAGGGTGTGTTGTGACTTAGGCCTTCACATTTAATAGCACCTGTCAGCACTACCAGGAGCCATCGGAGCAGAGTTCAGCCCAGAGCCAGCCTCTGATGGCTTCCTCCCTGCACCTCCATTTTAGACTGTAAAAGAAACAGCTGGGCAGTTGGTTGACAGCTTTTGCTCTGGTAAACGGAAACACCTGTCACTATCTAATGTTCTGCTCCCCAAAACTAGAGGTTTTGGACATTTGTATAATAAGCCCTGTCTTCCTAGCTATTTCCTACCTTGATCACAAAGCATTTCTTTGCAATATCATTGTTTTGCAAAGGGAGCCTTCCTTGTTCATTATTTTTTCTCTCTTAATATATATATATATATATATATATATATATATATATATATATATATATATATATATATATACAGATATATATGTCTATACATGTATATATTCTGATTTGACATGAACCTGGCCTGCTTTCTGTCCTTTCCCTAACCTCTCATCCTACTTTCTTGACAGGTTATTATTGACATCTCGTCTGTGGGTCCTATAGATGCTTCCCTCTCCCTTGCATGCCTGCTTTCCATTCCCACTGGCTTTTGAATTAGTTCTTTTTGATGTCTGGTATAGATTGGCGACAGTGTCACTAAGACATGTACCCACACTAAGCACATCCCTGAAGCATTCCATATGTATCTTCATCAGCCCTCAAACCCAATAGAATGCTACTTAAGCATGCCATAGTTTATGCTGTGTGATGTTTTACACCGTGATTCGCTGCATTTGAAAGAGCTAGCCTGTGACTGGGTGGTCATCTTTGATGAGAACACAGAACCCAGAGCTCATCAGTGTCTCAGGTTGTCCTCTGTTGACCCATGACTTTAGTGAAGACCTGTTGAGACATCTGGGTTTGATTCCACTTCTTTTTCTGTTTAGGGTCAAAAGGCAACTTTTCTTTTGCCTGGGTTTTATAGACTCAGCTCTTTGGCAGGGGTATATAACGTCTGCAGGGATTGGACAGGGATTCATTGGAAAAATGCAGCAAAGTGCAAAAATAAACCTGACCCCATTTCAATCAGGAAAGCAGCAAGAGCTTTTTACAAAATCCCAGGCACAGCCTGGGTATGGATTGATTGTCCTGCTGTGGCCATTACCAATAGAAACAGGCCATTTCTCCAATGCCCTTGGAACAAATGATATAGGCTACCTGCACGTGCCACCGGGGAATTACATTTAGATAGCACAATCTAATTCAGGGTTCTGGATGCTTATGTACTTGACTTAAGGCCCTGCTGTTACACCAAACTCCGACCCTTTCTCATCTCTACTTTCTCTTCTACATCTGAAGTGGGAGTTGTCAGAGAATCTTTTTGGATGATTCCACACTACAAAGATCCCTAAAAGAGTTCTCAGACCCATGCTCTTTTCCTTTTCCACCCTTACTGAAACCTCCATGTTTCTCATGGAAATTTATGTAGTTGCTCAGGAGGCAAGACTGCCTTTGGCCTGCTACCAGAGCAGCTCCCCAATGTTCAGTCATACCAATCACCTCCTCACAGAATATAAAATCTCCTTTATGAGCCAGCTACGGTATCACATGCCCATAATCCCAGAAATTAGGAAGCAGAGGCAAGCGGAATTCTTTGAGCTCAACTTTGGCCAGACAGTAAGTTCTAGGCCTCCTTGGAATATACAGTGAGATCCCATCTTAAAAAAACTAAATTAATTAATTATGAAATTGCTATCATATACTCAGGATAACATTCAGAGCATCCACTATGAACCCAAGATATACATGAATAATATCAGTGTGAAACGCATTGTGAGAGTCTCATACAGGCTGAGGTCCCATAGAATATACCACGCTAAGTAGAATGTAAAGCCAACCCTGTTTTCTCACTCATGAAATATTTTTGATCCATCCTTGCCCTGACAGTCTAGGCTTCTATGGAATAAATATATTGCTATATTTAAGGTCAGAATTCTGAGTATTGGCTGCTATTTTACCTGTAGGGAGTTGATAGAATGTGACAGAATTATCACTCATCAGACTTTTTAAACAAAGTAGGTTTTTTTTTCCTACTGTGTAGTTCTTGTGAATCTCCAACTCCACAAATTTTGTCAGATATCCATCCTTCTAATCATCTTCAAGCAGCCACCTTGTGCTAGGTCTTTTCAAAGAGCTGATGTAGCTTGCTGTGTAGTGGAGGTAGACATCTCTAAACTGGTTTTTCAAGGTGGGATCAGGCTCTAATTGTTTGGTGTTGTGAGGGCTGCAGGAAACACCCTAATGGTTACATTGGGGTCACAAACTTTAGGAAAGCTTTCTGGAAAGAGACAGTAAATTAATAAATTTATACATGAACCCATACAATGCAGCATGTGTGTCGACTGCAATCCAGAGCTAAAGGTTCTTGGGACCTAAAGCCTGCTCCATTCTTCTTCTTTTCTTTTTCTTTCTTTCTTTCTTTCTTTCTTTCTTTCTTTCTTTCTTTCTTT
>NW_026596120.1:14352591-14410459 GCF_907164565.1 Psammomys obesus
TTCTTTCTTTCTTTCTTTCTTTCTTTCTTTCTTTCTTTCTTTCTTTCCTTCTTCTTCTTCTTCTTCTTCTTCTTCTTCTTCTTCTTCTTCTTCTTCTTCTTCTTCTTCTTTTTCTTCTCCTTCTCTTCCTCCACCTCTTCCTCCTTCTTTTTTGCTTTTTACCTTGATGGTAGAGAGGAAGCAGGAACCTTAGTTGCTGGCACCAGCCACTTCTTACTGAGCCTAGGTGATCTGCAAATGCCATCCTTGTAGTATCACTGTGGCCTGCCTTCTAGGCACTGTACCACACAAAGAGAGCTAGTCTGCCAGTGAGAATAGTAATTGTACTAAGGAACACTGAGTGCAGGAGAAATGGGCTTCCCCAGGGAAGAACACACCAAGCAGCTCTCCAGTACCAAATGGTCATCCCTGAAAACATACATACAAGTATCATTATACAGACTGAGTAGGTTTACTCACGTATTTACAGGAAAAAATGATGGTTGTGTAAGTCTAATGTTAGAAAATCCATCTCAAGAACTGAGTGGTGGACAAGAGGGAGTTCATTGTTGAAGACAATTCCAGTTGAGTTCATAATGAAATTCAGAGACTGAGAAGGAATGGCAAAACTTTATAAACAAATTGAAATAAAAAAGAAACGAAACACTAGAACATGCATAATCTTACTTTTTAGCAAAAAGCACAATTTTTGTGGACAAGTCTCACCTAAGGGACAGACTTAATGAGACAGGACAGAATGCAGGCTGACAAAATGTATGGGAGAATTCTATGCCTAACTCCGCTTTGGGGTTTGTGCCTTTGATATATTCACTATGATGGGCCTACTTAGAACAACAGCTCTCTGCATTGTGTTGGTTTAAACACGGTATTAACCTTACATGAATTTATCTTTACTTTGCGGAGAGGTCTTGATCGAGCCCTCTGTTTCTTCTCTAACTCAGTTATATCCAGTCTCTCAAGAGATGACTTGAAAAGTGAAAAACACACCCACAGTAACATTCATGACATTTGCTCCTTGCAGAGGGAGTTTTTAAAGCTCTACAAAGTGAGTAAGTACATCTGAAGATCTCTGAAAATGCCTTGGCTGTAGAGCTTGGAGAAGAGTGTCTTTAATTGACTGTGGGACACACAAGTTCAATTTAAATTCTAAAGTGGAATCGAGTTAAACCTTGCACAGTTCCATCATATTGATTTTCTTTGGATTTTGACTTAAAAAATTAAAGAGGCGAAATGTTAACGAAAACAATGACGTTGCTATGTGAAATCTGAGCTATTGGCACTAATGTCTTATGACCAAATGTCACTGGTTTCCCACAATTCAATGTTCATTTACATGCCCCAGATTCAGCTAATGACTTGATCATGTTGAGGAGAAATTTGGAACTATCCTTTGCTTTCAAATACTTGCCTCATTTGGAACTTTCAAGTTCTCCATGAGTTGCCACATTGGACTCAACCAAAAGACGTGATCTGCCTGGAATTATCTTTGCCAGACCCACTGGCCAGATCATATGATAGTTCTGGTTGTGAATTTTCACACCATCTCTTATACATCTCTTACATTAGGCCTACACCATTTGTGTTTTTGTGTAATTACCTGGTTTTATGTGTCTGTCTAGCTTTCATATGATACACTTTGGAGTTGAAACCCTGCCTAACTTATCTTCTCCTTGTCTACAATGGCCAGACCATGAGTTAATGTAGATGGTCCTGGTGGTGACTGAATCAATGTTCTCCACATCTCTGTAGCTACATCATACCTAAGGTATCCAGTTCATGCTCTTGAACTGTATCTCTGACATAACTACAAAGCAACTGAGGTCATATTTTCCATAATTTGCCACTTTCTGAGCATTAGGAGCCAAGTACGTCCACGTCTTCCCATGGAAACCATTAACCCAAATGTATTTGAAGATCATGTTTGTAGGTAGGTAGGCTCTAAAAATTAGGTGATGTCACAAGACTAAAGCCTTAATCTTGTAAGCCTGGTGTCCTTATAAGAGGAAAAGGCAGCAGTGACCTCTTAGGACCAAGTTCTCACAAGGAAATAAATTATCTGATATGTGTTGGACCTTCCAGCTTCCAGAATATGAGAAAATTTACTTCTGATGCTTCAACCACCCTGTCTGGTATTTTGTTTTAGCATCTGGAGCTGACTAATGCTCTAAGCAATTTCATTTGCTTGGTGTGCATTCAGACAGGCTTCTACACAGCTCAGTCAGTGGTTTTGATGACAGAAGCATTATTGTGTCACATCCAAACAGTATGATTACCTATCAGAAAGCAGCTATTCTATCATTATTAAAGAACAATGATCTTTCATTTCACCACTGGCAGCGAGTGATCAGCAATTAACCCAGCTTCTCCACCTTCTCCATCTGAAGACTCCAGGAAAGTCTGCAAGGAGAATGCCCTCATTTCCATGTTCCCTTCCTGTAGCACAAGATAAAATCTTGTGATAGGTGGCCCTCCTGGGTCCAGAGCCTGCTGAGATGTATGCACGGCAAGCTTGCAAATGAAGTAAAATTCCTCAAACTTTTCAGCAGAATGTCCAGTGAACACTATTGGCTACATTCTCAGAGGGAGGTTTCTGCGATAGGATGAACACTGGGCTGAATTAGCCGGTGGCATGAGGTTAGATACCAACTTGGTTCATACATGTTCAAGAGTTCATGGGCTGGTCCTTAGAAAACTGGACATATCTTGTCCTGCCTGACCCAGATGTGTTCTTCCATCAGAGTTCAGGAGACCTTGCTCAAGACATAATGAGTTGAATATAAACATTAAAACCTATTGAAGCCCCAAGCACCACAGATGATGAAGGTGTAGGAATCCTACTTTTAGTTCATCTCTTCTTGGTAATAACATGCATGGAAAAGTAGGCTTAATGGGGCTAGAATATTGGTCCTGAAATCAGACTCCTATGGCTTATGGATGCCAAAACTACTGTGACCTACAGAGTTTAAATTTTTCAGTGTGGCATGAAGCTGAAGTAAGACAGGCCTAGAAGCCAAAGGTGATTGGCCCAATAAGGAATTTGAAAGGGGACAATTTTGCCCTTTCCAAAGAGTGAGAGAGCAATCTTAGGTCAGAAAGGGGAAAAGTTGTTACCTTTGCAAAGAAAGTTAAACTTACCCAACATAGATGAAAAGAATATATGTGTATTATCCTAACAAGAATGGAATGGTACCTCAGGAAGGCCCCTGTGGGCTGCCTCAGTGATCCACTGTTGCATGGATGCTCTTTGAGTGGGAGGTTTCCATTCATTTGCAAATGCAATGACATTTTCAGCTTTTTGTACCGGGAACAGAAGCACCTTAGGAAGCCCAGGTTGAATGCCTTCCCCCTAGAGAGCAGCAAATGAGGTTAATCTATTTATTGATGGAGGGTCTGGGGGTAGGGACTGAAGGAGCTTGGGTAGGAAAGGACCATGTTGTGTGGCCACGACCGATGACTGAGAGGAAAGGTTTCCATTTGTGTCCTTCCTCCAACATCATTATTTTCTCCAAACAAAACAGGCATAAAGACTCAGAGAACATGCTCCCCTTTGTAGAAAGCTATGAGGTACTTGTGTCCTCTTGACCTGAGGGAGCAGGCACAGAATCAATGAATATGTTTGTAACTAAGCCCCTGGGGATGGGATATTTGATGGCAAGTTAGGAATTCAATTCAATGGAAACTTTGATAAGGAGGGAAGGCATTGTGGTCAAACCACCTCCTTGTACAGCTAGTGAAACTGAAGATGGCTCCTGAATGGCTTAATGTAGCTGAAGTTGCCTCACAGAGTGGCTTTTATATTCACCTAACACTGGACAGATGTGATGAGCGTGAAGAAAGGATTCCCTTTACAGACATCTCCAATCTTTTCTCAAGCCAAGAAAAGTCAAATACAAAGGGATTGGTGCTGAATTTGTGCATCAGCTTCGTGGGCAGGAGAAGGACCCGTGATGAGCTGACTGGTTCTGGTGGAACCAGACACTATGGCACTGCTCTGCCCTGTGCTCTGTTGATTGTGCCTCCCATTCTAGTTTAGTTTCTGGACCCAGCCATCAGCATGTACAAACCAGCCCAGTGTATGAATAACGATAGTCTCCAGGGATCGTGGAAAAGCCCGAGATCAAGTGATTAATGGTTGATTATTATGCCATTTCACTGGGAGATTTCTTTTGGGATAGATTCCTTCATCCTCCCATAATTAATGAAACTGAAGCTGATTCCAGAGTGAAAAAAAAACCAAACCAAACCAAACAACCAAACAGACAAAAATAACTGTACTACCCAGGTGTGGTAGCTCATACCTTTGATCACAGCATTTGGGAGACAGAGGCAGGTGGATCGCTGTGAGTTTGAGGCCAGTTTGGTCTAACTGTTTACCAGGGCAGGGAAACAGAGAAATCTTATCTTGGAGAGAAAAAGCAACAACAACAACAACAAAGAGAAAAATAAAAGACAGTACCACCCCAGCTATGCTCATCATAATCGGTACCCTTGAAGAAGTGAGAAATCCTCCCTCCCTGGTTGAATATGAGAATGGTTTCCTCTGGGTTGACCAGCTACCGAGCTTAGAACAAGGCCTTGATTTCACACCCAAAGCTTTCATTCCATGTACACTTTTATGAGACTCAAGCTATGGATTCCAACATAGAAACATGGTGCCAGTCTAAAACATCCACAGAGTTAAGAGAGCATATAAAGGGGAAGAAGAGGTTAGGAACACTTGCTGCGCTTCTAGAGGATCTGAGTTCAATTCCAAGCACCCGTATGGGGTAATTAAAAAACACCTGCAACTCTAGTTCTAGGGAACTAGAGGCCTGTCCCTCTTCTAGTCCCTTCAGGAACCTAAATTCACATGCAGGTTTGCAGGAGTGCACTTACGTGAAAATAAAACTGTTTTTAAAAAGGATGTACATTTGTACAAGGACCGTTTATACATGCAAGTCCTGCTAGGTCCATTATTGAATCGATGGACCACAGAGACATTCCTTTAGAGTAACTTTGTATTCAGGCATCAGAGTTCAAATTCCCTCTACTCAGTCTCATTCTTTAGACCCTTGTCAACTCAAGTCCTAAAGGAATAGCTTCCAAAACTGACTTGCATTTTCACTGAGTAGAAAGGCAACTGAAGAATGATTAGAAGGATCTGCATGTGAGGGCCTACCCCAGGATGAGTGCCATTCCTTAGAGGCCATCACAGGTAGTTTCTGCTTGCTAAGAGCCTGATAAGCCCAGTGTTTATTAGGACAGCCAGGAGACTGAACAGCAACTGCTGGCAATAAGTTCAGAAAAACAGGACTGGGAGTATTTGAGTGGCTGGTGAACTGGTGGCTTGAGGGTTCTGATCTCAGGTGTGTAGATATGAAGACTGGAACATCTGTTGTCCTCCCCAGGACCCTCTTTGAAGATGTGGTGTTTGGACTAAGAACAGAACTGAATGACAAAAGCAGCCAGCAAATGTGGGCAAAAGCATGCCAGAAAGAGAAAATAGCTACCTCACAGGTCCTAGGCACCCACAGGATTTTAGTATGCTCAAAAAACACCAACAAGAAACAAACAGAAAATCAGTATGTTTGGATTTTAATGACTGAGATAATAAGTGAAAAAACAGGGCATCGGTCAGAGGTCAGGCCAGTGACTGTCAGCTCCCACTATATGCCTGAAGTGCAACTATAGGAATCCACGTGCAGTTAGCCTGAGGTGGAACCCATCTATTAACAGTGTTTTTGCTGTTGCTACTGCTCTCTCATTGTTATTTTAAGTTCTCCAGGTGATTCTAATTACATACTAAAAATCACTGATGCATTGTTCTATCATCGAGGTAAGAACTTTTGAATTTTATTTTTAAGAACAATGGAAAACTGGCTGAGTGTGGTAACTCACTCCTGTAATCCCAGCACTTAGAAACTAGGGACAGGAGAATCATTAGTTCAAGGTCAACCTCAGCTACGTAGCAAGTTCAAGGCCAGCCTAGGCTATGTGAAACTCTAGGAGTGGAAGGGACAAGACAGAAATATAGGAACACACAAAGAATTCTAAATAGGTTATGTGGCTTGGCATTTATGATTAAAATGACCCATGGAATGGACTGAAAGGTCAAGGGAGGCAAAGAGGAGGGAAATTTCATGCTGGCCATGGCAAACACTCATGGAATCTTTATCTAGTGGATAGAAGTGTGAAGATATATGAAACAGTGTGAAGATGTAGTCCTCCATTCACTATATTTACTTGTGGATGGGTTGGATTTTAGAATACAGAAAAGGATGGATGACTTACAGAGTTCTGGTTGGAGTAACTCTGAATATTGTGACAATTATGGAAGTCGAGGTTCTTAAGAAGTATCTTTGTATGGGGAGGAGGAAAAAACATTCTGATTCTTGCATGTTATGTTTGAGATGCATGTGAAATTGTAATGGGCGGTGATGGAGGTTGTCTTCAGGACTGTATAGCTCCTTCCCTGGCATAAACAGAGACTTAAACAATCAGTAGACACAGGGGACCAAGCTGCTGGGAAGTGGAAATTAACAGGTTTTTCCACTCACCTTGAGGGAAGCCTAAAAGTCTGCTAAACTGACACTGGCTTAAGCACTTACTAAATTTATAGGGTCCCTGGCTCCTCCCCTTTCCTTCACTGGTCCCGTTTAGATACCTGCCCTGTGACTTCCTGCCTTTTCTCCTCTTCACACTGCCTTCTTGAACAAGAAGCTGTCCTCTCAGAAAGGACACCTTTGTGTTCATTGTCTACATATGTCCCTCTAACACTGCCTCAAGTCCCCTGGTCAGCATAGTCACTTGAGGAATTTAGAAAGGACATTAAACCTAGGTAGAGGATTTGAGAGTTTCTGTGGACATGTCTTTGGTATTTCAAGCCACGAATTGGGATTGCCCTAGAGCAAAAATGGACCCACTTTTTGGGGAGAGGGGGATTGTCATCCTCTAGGACAGTGGGTTTCAACCTTCCTAATGAGCTGCTATTAATATAATTCCTTATGTTGCAGTCTCCCCCAATATAAAATTATTTTGCGACTTTATAATCTTAATTATGCTACTGTTATGAATATCTGATATGAGACAAATGGGTTGGGACCCACAAGTTTAAGAACCTCTGCTCTAGGGGATCCCAGGCATACAGGTACTTTTGAATGAATTTAAATTGAAAATAGAGGCTCCATGAACAATATCCTAGTATCAAATATCTTTCTTAAATTAAAAACAAAACAAACAAACAAAAAAAAAAACAATAACAATCCTGAAGCTATGGGGAATTGAACCAAGAGTTTGTTATATGTAAACTCTAGCCAATTTATTTTTCTTTTAAGAAAGAAATGGCAACAGCTGTGAGCTGTGGGAAGGGGAAGAGGTCAAGAATAAAGACTTCAGTAATGTCTTCTCAGGATCTGTTTAATGTTCTGATAGTCAAAGGTAGATCTACCAGATAAGTCATTAGAATCCTTGCCCTACCTCTCTTCCCAGGCTGGCCCTGGCTCCTAGCTGCTCCCTGAGCAGAACAGTCTTAGTAACTATTGGTTCTTTGGGTCCTTTAATGATTATCTCAGTAAGGAAACTGCCAGTTCAGTTACATTTCAATATTTGAAATAGCAGCAGGATACCTCTAATAATGAAAATGATCCCATTTGTTGGAGAAGTAATGGCTGAAATAATAGGAAAGCCTGGCCTGCCAACAGATGATGCAGGGGACATGAAATCACACACCAGCAATGGCCACGGGGCACATGTGGCCACGAGAAGTCTCTCTAGTGACTCCTGATGAGTTTTACATCCCAGAAACATATCAGTAACTTGACTTCCCCAAGTGGCCTCTGGAATGGCCTACCTCAGGTAACCATCTTGAATCTTGGGAAGAAAGTCCCGGGAAGCATGAAGATCCCCAGTGAATAAATGTGGGTTTGACTTGAAGATCATCAAATTCCATCTCAGCTGTTTACGAGAAACAAGCTGTCCAGTAGCAGTTCAGTTCTCTCACTTTATTTCGTAGAAGAATTTGTCAGAACTGGGGTGCTGTCTCTGGTAAGACTCTCCATGGTGTGTCTTATAAACATCTTCCAAGGAGCCATTTAAGGCACTGTAGGCACGGGGGAAGCAGATGACTATCCTGGCTGAGGAATCAACAAATCTTTCTCCAAGTTATGTCTCCTATTATTTTCTTTTCTCAAAACTTAAGGTGGTCATAATTAACTTGTCACTTGCTAGACTGTTTAAAACATTTTTGATGATAGATCACCATGTGATTTTTGATGTACAACTTGGAGGGAGTACAAAAGTTTTACTGGCAGAACTATTCCGAAACTTCTGTTTGTGTCTATTGACCCACAAGAAAGGTATAAGCAAGCACACATTTTATTTATTTTAGCCCTTGCTCCTAGTCACCCACAAACACATGAAGAAATTGTGGAAAGGGAAGCCACTTATCTCTTTAAGAAACATTGTTAATGAACTAATAATAACTCACGAATTTTTTTGTAATCCATTGTTTTGAGCAACTCTGCTCTCATAATTATAACAATCGTTTAATCCAAATGAAATGCTTAATACTGAGGCTGGCAGAACTGCGCTTCAAAAGATTTATGTTTATAAATTTGTTTGTCACAGATACATGAAAGGCCAATCAATAAAACTCTTTAAGGTATAAAATTACATGTTCTTTTCATTTGGCTTCAATGTCACGAGTAAAGTAAAATGGAAGTACGCTTTGAAAGGGGATAGTAAAGGCTATAAAACTCCTGAAGGAAGAGCTTATCTCTGTATATTTTTTTTCGATCAATGATATGATTAAAACACTGTGACAGCAACTGCCAGTCTTTAGAGTACCAATAGGCAAGAGAGTAGTTAAAATATACTAAATCCTATATTATTTGCAACTGATGAAACACAAGATGAAATATTTTAGATGCCAGCTTTGAAGTGTTTAAAGGAGTCACTGGCTTTTTAGAATACTCTAATGGGAATATATTTAAGAAGGGAAGCCCAGGCTGACCTGGAACTGGTGATCCTCCTGCTTCTGAATCCTTTAGCAAATCCTACCAATGTATGCCACCACAGAGCTAAACAGAGAATTCTTAATAGAGGAATATCGAATAGCAGAAAAACACTTAAATGTTCAGCATCCTTAGCCATCAGGGAAATGCAAATAAAAATGACCCTGAGAGTTCACCATACACCCATCAGAATGGCTAAGCTGAATAACTCAAGTGACAACACATGCTGGAGAGGATATGGAGAAAGGGGAACCCTCCTCCACTGCTGGTGGGAACATAAACTTTATACAACCACTTTGGAAATTAATCTGGCGCTTTCTCAGACAATTAGGAATAGCGCTTCCTCAAGATCCCACTATACCACTCCTAGGCATATATCCAAAAGAAGCTCAAGTATACAACAAGGACATCTGTTCAACCATGTTTGTAGCAGCTTTATTTGTAATAGCCAGAAGCTGGAAACAGCCCAGATGTCCCTCAGTTGAGGAATGGATACAGAAATTGTGGTATATCTACATAATGGAATATTACTCAGTGATAAAAAAACAAGGAAATCATGAAATTTGCAGGTAAATGGTGGGAACTGGAAAAGGTCATCCTGAGTGAGGTATCCCAGAAGCAGAAAGACACACAAGGTATACATTCACTCATAAGTGGATATTAGACATATAATATAGGATAAACATACTAAAATATGTACACCTAAGGAAGCTAATCAGGAAGAAGGACTCTGGCTAAGATGCCCAATCCCCATTCATAAAGGCAAAGAGGATGGACATCAGAGGAGGGAGAAAACAGGGAACAGGACAGGAGCCTACCACGGAGGGCCTCTGAAAGGCTCTACCCTGCAGGGTATTAAGGCAGATGCTGAGACTTATAGCCAAACTTTGGGCAGAGTACAGGGAATCTTATAAAAGAAGTGGGAGATAGTAAGACCTGGAGAGGACAGGAGCTCCACAAGGACAACAACAGATCCTAAAAGTCTGGGCACAGGGGTCTTTTCTGAAACTGATACTCCAGCCAAGGACCATGCATGGAGATAACCTAGCACCCCTGCACAAATGTAGCCCATGGCAGTTCAATGTCCAAGTGGGTTCCATAGTAATGGGAACAGAGACTGTCTCTGATAATGAACTGATTGGCCTGCTCTTTGATCACCTCCCCCTGAGGGAGCAGCCTTACCAGGCCACAGAAGAAGACAATGCAGCCACTCCTGATAAGACCAAATAGACTAGGATCAGAAAGAAAGGGAGGAGGGCCTCCTTTTTTAGTGGACTGGGAGAGGGACACAGGCGGGGAAGAGGGAGGGGATTGGGAGGGGAGGAGTGACGGAGGTACAGGGGGGATACAAAGTGAATAAACTGTAATTAATAAAAATAAAAATAATTGTAAAAAATAAGGCTAGAAAATATATCTTAGAGCATATATATATAATGGATAAAGTTATTGGCCTTGCATTTCCTCTTCAGCCAAGGATACAACTATGTACTCTAAATAAGTTTTCTTGGGACACTGAGCAATGGTAGGAAGAATCTTTCAGCAATATAGCCCCAGGAAATAATCTTTAGTCAGAATAATTTGAAATGATCACTAAGAATTATGTGTGCACACTTCATATGTGTGTTGCATATATGTGGAAAAATATGTAACACAATTTCCCATTTTAGCTTTTTTTTTAAGTGCACAGTTTGATACTATCAAGAGCCTTCACACTGTTGGATAGCTACTACCCATATGTAAATAGTATGTGTTTAAAATTACATAGGGCCTCAAAAGTTACCATTGACAAGTTTCATTTACTGATGGATGCTCTTAGAGCAAGCTAGGCCTAGAAAACCTTTTCCTCATTTTCGGTGTAACTCTGAGAGTTCCGTTTACCCTGTGCTGCCAAATAGATCCCATGTGACAATATTCCTTGTCCTTTGAGTCTTAGAATTTAATTTTGAAGATGTTATCAGAGATTAGAGTCTTTGTGTTATTTTTTTTTAAGCCTGTAATGACTGTGTGTTACTTATCCAGTAAAAGATAAAATGACAGGGTAAGATCTGACACATTTTCCATAGGAGGCGAGCTGCATGCTCGGCTCTCAGTGACTGAGGGTCAGTCTTTAACACATCAGACACGCCATTAGGACTGCAACTGCTGAAAAGATATTTTTATTCTAGGACGCCATCTGTTACTTTTACCTTCACTCACATATCTGTTGTAGCTGGGACCGTCGGTTTTTCAGTCCCATACTCATCAAACATTGATGAAATGCCATCTTTATGCGAGGTCCCCAGCATGCTGGTCCTGGACTGCAGAAGAAAAGCATAATAACCTCGTTCAGGACCCGTGGCCTACTTGGCAACTTCAGATTCTCCTGAGTGGTGTCAGTGCTGTAAAGGCATATGGTAACTGAACCATGGAGAGAAGTCGAGGGCAAGTTTCAGAGAAGAGTGGTCCAGAGAGTGTCAGAAGACTAGTAGGGATCAGATAAAGAAGAGTGGGACTTGTAGACAGGGGGGCACCGTTCCCTGCCACTCCCTAGGCTCAGGCTTGGCTTGTATTTGAGAAACAGTCAGAGAGCAGCACTAGGAGACTTGAGAGAACAGAAGAATCTTTGGGGAACATGAGCTCTGTCTCATGCTCCAACATCTCAGTGTCCCTAAAACTCTGAGACAGCAAGACTTGTGTGTTTACTTTTCTTGTGAGCATGGCATGGGGGTGAACAGAGCTTCTCACAAAAGGTCAGAGCAACTCAGGGAGAGAAGTACATAATTCCCCTGTCTGGGTGGCAGCAACTGTGAAAGGATCTTGAGCTTTAAAAATGTGCATTGTGAATGCGAGGCAGTGTGGTTCTACCAGGCTGCCTAAGAGGGAGGGAGAAAGCAGAATTAGGAAGAAAAACTCACTTGCTTCTCCCTTTTCTTATCACTCTGTTGCCACTTAAGGGTTTGAGGAGAGGTCGTCAGAAGAAGGAGATAGAAGGAGAAAGATACAGGGGCTTGTGGCAGGTTCCTAGGTTGTTTCCTGTTTTCTTCTTCTTCTAATGTCCATCCTCTTTGCCTTTCAGGATGGGGATTGAGCGTTTTAATCAGGGTCCTCTCTCTTGATTAGTTTCTTTAGATGTACAGATTTTAGTAGGTTTATCCTATGTTATATGTCTATATGAGTGAGTATATACCGTGTATGTTTTTCTGCTTCTGTGACAGCTCACTCAGGATGATCCTTTCCAGGTCCCACCATTTACCTGCAAATTTCATGATTTCCTTATTTTTCATTGCAGAGTAATACTCCATTGTGTAGATGTACCACAATTTCTGCATCCATCCTTCAGTTGAGGGACATCTGGGCTGTTTCCAGCTATTACAAATAAAGCTGCTACAAACATGGTTGAGCAAATGTCCTTATTGTGTACTTGAGCCTCTTTTGGATATATGCCTAGGAGTGGTATGGCTGGATCTTAAGGAAGCGCTATTCCTAGTTGTCTGAGAAAGCGCCAGATAGATTTCCAGAGTGGTTGTACAAGTTTACATTCCCACCAGCAGTGGAGGAAGGTTCCCCTTTCTTCACAACCTCTCCAGCATGTGTTGTCACTTGAGTTTTTCATCTTGGCCATTCTAATGGCTGTAAGGTGAAATCTCAGAGTCGTTTTGATTTGCATTTCCCTAATGGCTAATGACGTTGAGCATTTCTTTAAGTGTTTCTCTGCCATTCGATATTCCTCTACAGAGAGTTCTCTGTTTAGCTCTGTCTGAAATGCTCTGCCCTGCAGACTATCAAAGCAGACGCTGAGACTTATGGCCAACTGTTGGGCAGAGTGCATGGAATCTATGTAAGAAGTGGGAAATAATAAGAGCTGGAGAGGACAGGAACCCCACAAGGAGAGCAACAGAATCAGAAAATTTGAACACAGGGGTCTTCCCAGAGACTTATACTCCAACCAAGTACCAGGCATGGAGATAACCTAGAACCCCTGCACAGATATAGCCATGGCAGTTTAGTGTCCCAGTGGGTTACATAGTAATGAGAAGAGGGACTGCCTCTGACATAATCTGATTGGCCTGCTCTTTGATCACCTCCCCCTGAGCGGGGGAGCAGCCTTACCAGGTCACAGAAGATGACAATGCAGCCACTCCTGATGTGATCTGATAGACTAAGATCAGAAGGAAGGAGAGGAGGACCTCTCCTATCAGTGGACTTGGGGAGGGGCATGCGTGAAAAAGGGGGAGGAAAGGTGGGGTTGGGAGGGGAGGAGGGAGGGGCTTATGGGGGGATACAAAGTGAATAAAGTGTAATTATTAAAAAAAAAAGATACAGGGGGCCTTCTGCTGTTTCTCCTGGATTCACCCTCTTCTTAGGACCTGTGGCTGGATGAGAGCTTGCCCTTAGAACTTGTAAGGTGCCCTGCACAGAATGGTGACTTGACCTCCTCCATTCTGCCTGCATTGCTTTTCTTTGTACACAGGCCTCTCCTTCAAGAGCAAGACTTCAGCAAAGGCAGGGCTTTCTGATACTCTAGACCTCTAACACAGAGCTTGGCACATAGCTGTCCTCGAGCGCTTGGTTAGCTGATTTGTCCCTCTTTGATGAGTTTTGCACCAAGTGCCTCAGCTACATAATCATGACAAATGCTGTCAGAGTGTGTAGCAGGTCGTGGGATTTCTCTGTGCTCATTACTCTTCAAAATGCTTCCAAGACCTGGCAAAGTGAGTGATACCATTATCTCTTACTATATGAGTTGTCAGTCACAGAAAGGTTAAAAAACTTGGCCATAATCCCAATTCTACAGTCAGCAGCAAAGAATGGATTTGAAACAAAGTAGTCTGGGTCCTGGGTCCTGGGTCCTGGGTCCTGGGTCCTGTGGCAAGACTACTTGGGGAATGCTTGTAAGCTCATTTTGCAAAGAGGAGAATGAATCTAAGAGTTCAAGAATGTAATTGTTTAGTCTGGGAATTTGAATTAAGCATGAAAGTTTCCAAATTTTTTGTTTCATTATGTCGCAGAACAATTTGTACCTTCTCAGCACAGTAATAGTTAAGGATTTTGACTATTTTGAGAAGGATGATAGAATTAGGGCATACTTCATTCAAGGAGGCAGGATAAGTAGCCTGAGATCAATGACAAGAGCAGGGGACAGAACTGTGGCAAAGTTTCATTTATTCTAAGTGTTTTGTTCACAAGCCTTGGGGTGGGGCAGAGGGGCCACAGATAACTTGAGGAGAAGGAGAGATGACCTAGTTGATTTATCTTTAGCCAAACTAATATATATAGAATATGAATATCTTGAAGTGAGAAAGAAATACCGAAAAAATAGTCATCATTCCGATATAGTGATTAATTTCTATTTATCTAGAATATACATATTCATAAATATGCTTTTCTTTGCCTTGTTTATATTTGAATTTCTTCAACTTAATATTATAACCTGATTTCAATAAGTATTATTCAACAGGGTGAATTTTAATAGCTGCATAGCAAGTGAGTAAACTAATTTATATCCCTCTGAGTCTTTCCTTGCTGGGTGTTTATCACTGTTTATATCTCAGATAACTCCTTTAGGCTAAATATTCAGAAGGCTCAAGAGCTTTTTATTTGTGTTACCAAAATGTCCTCAAGAAAATTGTTGAAATTGATTCCACCACCAAATCTCTATCAGATATAAATTTAATCTCACTGACCTCTGCCAGGGGAATTATGCTCTCAAGAGCTGCCACTTAGATAGATGCAGGAGAATCTTTCTCTTCAGTTTTAAAATTAAAACCCATTGATTAACAAAGGGGCTCACCCTTTTCTCCAACCCATTACTCACTTGTTTTCTTTTTAGAACGGTGTATCCATATCATTTGCCCCTTTTTCCCCGTTAGGGGATTTTTGTTAATCCAACCAATGTGTATGAATTCTTCATGCTTAATTTGTTACTATTGTTCCCCATGGCTCACTTTTCTTTGATTTTTAAATGCTTTCTGACTTATGGAAATTTTAAAGTGATATAAGTACTCTTGGTGGATCTCGCTTTTGCTTCTAACCTTCAAATATCTCAAAAATCAGAGTCATACCTACCAATGTCTTCTGAAATTTGTGACTTCAATTATATGTTTATAATTTTCATATATTTGCTAAGTATAGGTACCAGTGAATAATGTTGCTTTTTTTTTTCAGCTAAATGATTGTTCAAATAATTATTTGAAGGGACCACTCTTTTCCCTTTAAAATTTATTATAATTCTCTTCTAGTTATTTTGTTTAATAAACATCTACTCCATCTTCATGATCCAAAGGACACTGCTCTATGTATTGTGGGGTCTATAGATAAAAAATTCCAAAGTCCTCCAGGAACTCATAAAGAAGCATGGGTTGTGGAGAGGGAGCTACCAACATAACTCTTGAACCAGAATACAGAAAGAAGGGAAGCAGCCATCTTAGAGACCTTAGTACCTAGTACCTTGGTTAGGCCGATGAACTCACGTCTAGGTTTAGATCTGAGACAAACAAATACATCACAGAGGCACAGTTAGCTCCCTTTGTGGAAGGTTGATACCCAGCTATTACCATCCATCAAGCCAGCGATGTGAAGTGTAAAAGTTCACTGTGAGGGTCTAAGGTGGAGCAGCTCTGATGGTATTTGCCCCAGACCCAACAGCAGATTGGCTAAGAGGTCATCCTTCCTGCTCCTTTTTGAATCCTGTTTCTTGCCCCATTCTCCTAGGCACTAATCCCCATGCCACCCCACCCCCAAAGCATCAGGATTCTCGAGTTCAATTCAACATCTGCTTCTACAAAGCCCATCTCTGACAACCGCTTCCTCCCTCCACGTGTAATGGTCTTGGATATGGTGGAAGATTGGCCCTTCCTGGGTGCCTTCAGAGTAGTGATTACAAAGGGATGTGAGACACCAAGAAATCAGTAAAGACCTGGTGGATGAATCAATTAGTAAGTCATCTGAATTTAAAATGTGTGAAGATACAAATAAAGAGGCAGAAGTTTGAGTCGGTAATAAGGTATGCAGGGAAGCTCCTTGCAATCAGAGAACACGGTGGCTGATGCCCAGAGCTCAGAACTCAGATCTCAAAGGCAGAGAAAGACATAATCTCTCCATGTCCAAAGAGTGTTTTCTATTTTCCCAGCATGCAACAAGTGTAATTTCTACATGGGTTTTACATTGTACCACCTAACAATTACAGGGTATGCTATGCGCTAGTCATCACAACAGATACGTCCTAAATATACTGTCACATTGAAAAATATTAATCTTCACAGTGAGCATTGATGGCACCTCCACTTTCTTTAGGAAGTACACATATCCTGTCTAAAGTCTGACCTGGAATATTACTTCAGTAGCTAACCCACTACTCTACTCTAGGTGCGTTGGCCAGGAACCAGCTGAGTGACCTTAGAAAGTTGCTTTGACTTCAGTTTATTTCTCTCTAAAAATAGAGTATACCTGTTTACCATGGCTGCTTCTGTGCTTAAGTTGAGTGATAGGATATATAGCCCCTTGCATGTGTCTGCCACAGAGAAAACACTCCACTAATGTCAGTTGCTGATATCACTATCTGTTGACACTGGTTGTTTTTCAGGATAGTAAGATGCTGTTGTGGACAGTGGGAGTCCTGTTGCATTGAAGTGGATTTGGGAACTGTGTAGGATGCACGCCAGGCTTTTTTTTTTCCCCAAAGCCTGGTAGTTTGGAAGATTCAGGCTAAATACTCCCTTTAGGAATTGCAAACCACTGTGCTGGCCACTTTTATGTCAACTTGACAGAAGCAGAAGTCATTTGGGAAAATGCTCCCACCAGACTGGCCTGTGAACAAGCCTGTGGGCCATTTTCTGGATTGATGATTGATGTGAGAGAGCCCAGATCACTGTATGCTGTGCCACTCCTTGGCTGATGGTATAGGGTGGTAGAAAGCAGGCTCGGCAAATGCTGAGTAATGGGGAGTAAGCCAGTAAGCACCAGTGCTCTCCATCTTCTGCTTTAGTTCCATCTCTAGGTTCCTGCCCTGACTTCTTTGAATGATGATTGACAAACTATAAGATGAAATAAACTCTTTCCTCCCCAGGGAATAGACACCCACCTGTTATCAGATTGTCTTCTATACAGACTTCCATAGCCTCAGAGAAAATGCAGAGGCTAAAAAGCAGCAGCATTAATCAGGAGCTTGATCTATGTATTACACTTATAACAGAAGTTGGAGCTGATTACTTCAGGGAAGGGGCTTGCTATTAGAAACCACCATATCAAAATATCTAGAATTAAAAAATTCTATTCAATTTTATATAAAACATTAGTGCTCATACCAATGAGAAAGCACTGCATGGGTATCTATATTGAGTTAATAAAAGTAAGGCTTAATTGGCAATTGGAATAATTAAAAGTAGGAGCTAGTTGTTTATGAAGTAATGTGGTTCCAACATAAAGAATAGTAGGCAGGAGGCTCACTGCTTGGGATCTTGATATTGGTCAGTTAAATTAACCAGATCACGCTGAAGAACATTCCAATCCTGAGAGTCTACGACCTTAAATATTTCCTCAATCCATATTGCTTGTCCAGAGGATGTCAGCATTGACTTTGAAACTTAAAAAAAAAAATAAGACAAAATGAAACAGTTTCATTTTGATAACTTGCAGATAGTTTTCTATGAGAAGTTCTGTTATTTCCAGGTGGTGTTGGGCAGTCTGAAGGACATAGAGTAAACCCTATTGTTCCCTGGATGGGTGAGTGGGATAGGAGCTCTCCTGTCCTTTGGCCAGAATGTCTAGGCAATGAGCAGGAACTGGGAGGCAGCTCAGGGTCCCTGGAGCTTAAGGGTGGGGGTAAACAACCAGAGGCTTTCCAGAAGACATTGGTCCCCAAGGAACTGACCTGATATTGCAGCTCAGACTCCAGTTCTGACACCAGAGTGGAGAGGAAGAACAAGCCAGGCTCCCTGTGGAAAACAGTCTTTGAAGAACAGCTGAGAATCAACCCTCAGTCTTGTTTAGAGCGCCTTGTTTGACCACAAGGTCAGAATCCTGTGAGTCTACACAGGCTTGTTTCCTGAACATAGAGCCTTGGAATTCCCTGAAAGCATTGTCAATTAATCCTATCAATATTTCACTTATGACTTTTTGGTACTGCAACAGAGAACAATACTGTATCCCAGAACGCTCCATGCTTCCTTTCACCCCAACCCAGGAACAGATGCTGAGTGCTTTCCATCCCACATTCTCACCTTCCTTTGTGGCCAAGGGCAGGTCCTTATCTTAAGGGGTTTGAAAGATCTCTAATAATGATGTTGTCTAGGCGTTGCTGCAAAGTGTAGGGACAATAGGACTAGATCATCTTGGGAGTATGTAGCAAGTCTCGGGGACTCCTAATGATGTTCCCCTGGGAGGGAAGGTACATGCCTGCTAAGGAACAGAACTCTTTACACATATGCAGTCTCCCTCTGGTCTTGTGTCTCCAATGTGATCCTTCCCTTAGAATGTCAGCTCTTAGCTAGCCTCTGAAGAGGTTATCTTTCCCTTGTCCTACTTATAATAAGCCTTTTTAAACATTTGAAATTCTCAGGCTTTTAAAACTCAATTACATAACTAACTAACCAGCTAAGACAATTAGCTTTTCTACTTCTGTGATAAAAAAAAAAAAAAAAACAACCCTTTTTTTTTTTTTTTTTTTTTTTTTTTTTTTTTTTTTTTTAAAGCTTTCATTTTGAACTTAAGCTTCCGAGGGCTGGAGTCCATGATGGCTGAGTGAAGGAAAAATCAAGCATTTGTGTCATGATCCACAGCCATGAGCAGAGAGGGCACACTGGGAATGGCATGGGTCTTTTGAACTCTCATAAATTCAGTCCCAGTGGCCCACCTCCAAGCAGTACACAACTTCAAATCCTTCCCAATCAGTTCCACTAACTAGGAATCAAGTATTCAAACATGTGAGCCTACAAAGGTCATCCTCATTCAAACCACCACACTAAGTAAATTAATAAATAAACAAAATTTCCGAGATGCTGTTGCCTCTCATTCAAATTCTATTTATAAACTCCAAGCTGACCACTGACCTTTCTCTCTGCATTCCTGAAGTTACAGCCCTAACTGAACACACCTTTTCTTGGAAGTTCTGCTCTGTGCTAAGGAGGGCTTGGGTCTAACTCATTATAGAAGACTTATATGTGTTACCAGAATTCCCGCTTACCATCCTTCCTTTTCTCAAGGAGAAATAAGGTGAAACAGTCCTATAGTAAGGCTGAACCTTGCCTATAATACAAACCCCTTTCAGGAAGATAAATATGAACATTTCCAAAAAGATTTCATCTCAATTTTGATTATCTGTAGGTAGGTGTATCTGCTTGTAGGCAGGTGCATGTAAGATGAGATGCCTACAAAAGCCAGAAGAGAATATCATACCCCTTGGGTTATTGTCAGGTGTGAGGCACCCTACATGGTTTCTAGGAACCAAACTTGGGTCTTTTATAAGAGCATTATATATATACACCTTTAATCACTTGGCATCTCTCCAGCCTCAGCATATCCGTTTTACAATGCATGTTGGTGGCCAGCAAGGTAGTTCGGCTGGTGAAAGCACCTCTCATTTGACCTCACAACCCGAGTTCAAACCCCAGGACCCATGTGGGGGCAAGTGAGAAGCAATGTCCACAAGTTGCAACCTGCACACCTGTGTATACAGACTAAATAAATACAAATATAATTGAAACCTGCATGTTGGATGATTCAAACTCTCCAGGCAGGGTGTAATCCAATGGCTGAATCTCTGAGGGAAGGAAGAACATGCATTTCTAGCCAAAAAAGAGAAAGCTTCTAGGTTGCCTTTCTGTGCTCCTAGATTGGAGTAACTGTAACTAATATAAAATTCCAAACATTAGCCCGACACCTTCTAATTCAGTCTATACATGTCTCAATGTCTTTGTTAATGTTTACCAGGTCCCCCTAACTATCTCTATGGCAGGTAGAGGATGAAGATGGGGAGCTAGTTTCTCCCCTTGGCAAGGCCTTTAATCAACTGTCAACTCCTGATGACCAAGTCATTGTTGAACAAGGTGCAGTGGATGGGTTGTTTTACATGAGACAACCCCATTTCCAATGGTCTGTCTAAAAAACGTTGGCTTGTAGAACTGCCGACTGCTTCTAGTCAAAGCGTTTTTGTTTGGGGCCTTTCCCGAACTGGCATCTCCTTTATCTCCAGGGGTAGTGCTCTTGCTTGGCTTCCCTTTATCAATTTAAAGCTGACGGCGACGGTTTTGTCTGAAATGAAGTTCCCATTATCACAGTCTGTCCCTATCTATTGTTGGTAGTGACAGGATGCTGAAATGAGTGTTCAGCAAAGATGCTATCTGCCTCGTCCCTCTCCAGTAGCAGGGTATGGGTTCTCAGAGCCTGATATCTGGACTTTTGACAGTTCCTCGGGCCATGAAAATAACCTAAGTGCCTGGATCCCCCTCGACCCCCATTGGAATCCTGGTCTGACTCTTGTTGCTTAAGGCCCTTATTGCTTAAGTCTTATGAGAAGAAATACAGCTCATTGTTGGCTCTGATTCCATACCCCTGAGAGATACAGTAGGAGATAATCAAATCAGATGTACAAACCTGTAATCCCTCCCAGAGGGAGGGGGAGTGGAGACAGGAGAATCAGACATTCAAGGTCATCCTTGGTTACAAGCAAATTTGAAGTCCTGTCTGGAAAGGGAAACAAGAGACAATGAACTGCTATCAGCTGAGTAGGATGCTTCATTCCTTTGGAAACCTACTGTTTCAGTGAGAAGCAGGAATGAGGTGGTGAGCGTATCAGGGATCCTCCAGGGCAAACCCATGAGAAGTGCTCACAAGAAAGGTGTCTCGGGCCCAAAGGAGGACACCTGGACTCAGCACATGGATGTCTGTGATGCTGCACATAACTCATCATGCATGAGGGTTGAAGGAAGCTGACACCCTCTTTAGACTAGCGCTTTATCATGTGGTTCTTTGTAGGGTGTGCATAGCCCACCAAGGCATGCCTTCTTAGTACATTCTGGCCTACGTATAGAAAAGCCATCATATCATGTTATTGAGCTGTCTTCCCCCTTCAGTCCTGAGATCTGAGATTTCAGAGACAAATGAAGGAAAGGGGGAGGGGGAATGGAGAGCCCTGCATCCTTCTTGACTTTCAGATATAAAATTTCCGATTATTTTTTTTTAATTGTTCTGTATACCTGTGCATGCGGTCGGCAGCAAGCCTAACCCTCAGAAAAAAAGGACCTGAGGATCCTCAGATTTCTATTGTTCCTGTCTGGTCACCTCTCTCTCTCAACTGTATTACAGCTGTAATCTAGAGAAGCCAGATTAAATCCAATTTCACTTCCATATAAAGATGTATCTATTGTGTGATTAATCTTGACTGTCAACTTGATTGGCTGAAGGGGTGAACCTGTGGGTCTCGACCCCTTGGGAAGGGGATGGTCAAACAGCCCTTTCACAGGGGTCCTCTAAGATTGTCTGCGTATCAGCTATCTGCATCACAAGGCATAAAAGTAGCAAAATAACAGTCATAAAGTAGCAATGAAAATAATTTTATGGTTGGGGTCACCACACCATGAGGAACTGTATTAAGGGGTCACAGTATTAGGAAGATTGAGAACTACTGGTCTAGAGGATTTGAAAAGTACCTCTTAGATAATGGCTGTGGATGGGTTTCAGGGACAGATCATGTGGGCTCTGATCTTGTGGATGGTTTACTTTGTTAATGGATCTAAAATTTCAGTAGATTAATGAAAACCGATAGAACTATGGTTAAGTAGGATCTACTTAGATGAGGGACACCCAGGGTATGCCCTTAGGATCCATTGCTTGTCATGACCCCTCCCTGCCACCATTTCACTGTCCCTTTTGTCTGCCATGACATGAGGAGCTACAGCCCATCATTCACTCCCTGTCCCTAGAGATTGGTACCTTGGAATCCATAAGCAGAACAAGCCTTTCAGCTTGCAGTTGATTGTGTCCAGTGTTTTTCCACAGCAGTGAAATGTCTGATAATGCACAATAGCATTTAAAGTGATGAAAGTGGTTACAGCCCTCCCTCCATCTTTTCCTCCTTCCATCCTTTCTCTTTATCTGCCCTTTAGAAAATGAAGACATTTTCTAATGTCTTCAAATATGTTTTGTGTATAAACTGCCAAAGACAATTATTTTTTCTTTTCTTTCTTTCTTTCTTTTTTTTTTTTTGAAAACAACAAAAAATTATTCCTGAATTCAGATGCAAGAATAATCAAAGGGTTCAAAGGCCTGGGACGCTATCAGACTGCCACACTCCATGATCTTCACCCTCTTCCCTCCTCTGTAGGACCAAGACCATTTCACTCCTCATCAGGGCTTTCCCTGGAAGTTAAAAGCAACAAAAGGCAAAAGATACACACAAATACAAAACCCAAGGATGGAAAGTGGCTGACCTAGCTATTTATTTTATAGCCTTGGGAAATAGTCATCTAGGTAATAAAAAATAAACATTAAGCCAAGTGAGGTCAATGGCTGAATCATCTCTGGCTTTCATCTTTCCCAATTCCTTATCAGAATAGACAGTTTAATGCACATTAGGCTGAAACTTCAAAGATCCTCTTCAGCAAAAGGCAGCTTTAGGGTTAGTCTTTGAAACAAAGGTCTTCTAAACAGAACAGGAGCAACGCAGGTGTGGACTCACAGAGACTGAGGCAGCATGCACAGAGCCTGCTGGGGCCTGCACCAGATGGGACCTAGCGCTGAAGGGAAAAGTGGACGCAAGCCCGCATCCCTAGCCTGGAAGCTATCTCCAATGATAAGCTCTTGCAAACAAAACTTTGGTTTTGTTTCCAAAGGCATCTCACCCTGGCAGCAAACTTCTCTTAGGGGCAGGCTTCCTGCCCTTCAGTAGATGGCCAATGAAATCAGACTCGGTGGCACCTTCGGAGGGTTCTTGTCTCATAGCGTCACGTCAGAGCTTTTTCCCCCTTACTTTTAAAAAAAATTATCTTTCATTATTTTTTTCTTTTGGGAATATATTTTTTAATTTTTTATTAATTATACTTTATTTACTTTGTATCCCCCCTGTAGTTCCCTCCCTCCTTCACTCCCAAGCCCTCCCTTTCTCCCTCTTCTCCAAGCATGCCTCTCCCCAAGTCCACTGGTAGGGAAGGTCTTCTTTTCATTCCTTCTGATCCTAGTCTATGAGATCTCATCAGGAGTGGCTGCATTGTCTTCCTCTGAGGCCTGGTAAAGCTGCTCGCCTCTCAGTGGGAGGTGATCAAAGAGCAGGCCAATCAGTTCATGTCAGAAACAGTCCCTGTTCCCATTACTGTGGAACCTACTTGGAGACTGAAATGTCATGGGCTACATCTGTGCAGGGGTTCTAGGTTATCTCCATGCATGCTACTTGTTTGGAGTATCAGTCTCAGGGAAGATTATGCTCAGATTTTTTGGTTCTGTTTGCTCTCCTTGTGTAGCTCCTGTCCACTCCAGGTCTTACTGATTCCCACTTCTTTCATAAGATTCCCTGCAATCTGCCTAAAGGTTGGCCATAAGTCTCAGCATCTGCTTTACTAGTCTGCAGGGCAGAGCCTTTCAGAGGCCCTCTGTGGCAGGCTCCTAAACTTGTTCCCTGTTTTCTCCTTCTTCTGATGTCCACCCTCTTTGCCTTTCTGGGTGGGGATTGAACATTTTAGCCAGAGTCCTCCCTCTTGATTAGTTTCTTTAGGTGTACAGATTTTAGTAGATTTGTCTTACAGTATGTCTATATGAGTGAGTATATACCGTGTATGTCTTTCTGCTTCTGGGACAGATCACTCAGGATGATCTTTTTCAGTTCCCACATGCAAATTTTATGATTTCCTTGTTTTTTTTTTTTTTTATTGCTGAGTAGTATTCCATTGTGTAGATGTACCATACTTTCTGTATCCATTCCTCAGTTGAGGGGCATCTTGGTTGTTTCCAGCTTCTGGCTATTACAAATAAAGCTGCTACAAACATGGTTGAGCAAATATCCTTACTGTGTACTTGAGCCTGTTTTGGATATATGCCTAGAAGTGGTATAGCTGGATCTTGAGGAAGCGCTATTCCTAATTGTCTGAGAAAGTGCCAGATTGATTTCCAAAGTGGTTGTACAAGTTTACATTCCCACCAGCAGTGGAGGAGAGTTCCCCTTTCTCCACAACCTCTCCAACATGTGCTGTCACTCAAGTTTTTGATCTTAGCCATTCTGATGGGTGTAAGGTGAAATCTCAGGGTCGTTTTGAGTTGCATTTCTCTGATGACTAATGATGTTGAACATTTCTTTGAGTGTTTCTCTGCCATTTGATATTCCTCTATCGAGAATTCTGTTTAGCTCTGTTTTCCATTTTTTAATTGGATTATTTAATTTGATGCTTTTTAACTTCTTTAGTTCTTTATATATACTGGATTTTAGCCCTCTGTCAGATAGAGGATTGATGAAGATCCTTTCCTAAACTGTAGGTAGTTTTGTTCTGACGACAGTGTCCTTTGCTTTACAGAAGCTTTTCAGTTTCATGAGGTCCCATTTATTGATTGTTGCTCTTAGAGCCTGTGCTGTTGGTGTTCTGTTCAGGAAGTTGTCTCCTGTGCCAATGAGTTGCAGGCTCTTCCCCACTTTTTCTTCTAACAGATTTAGTGTGTCTGGTTTTATGTTGAGGTCTTTGATCCACTTGTACTTTAGTTTTGTGCAGGGTGATAAGTATGGATCTATTTGCATTTTTCTACATGTAGCCATCCAGTTAGACCAGCACCATTTGTTGAAGATGCTATTTTTATATATTGTTTCTTTCTTTTTATTTTTTCTCTACGGAGCCTTTGCATATATATTATGGCTTCTGGTTCTGTATTTTTATAGGATTCTTGAGTGTGCGAATGAGTGGGTTCTTGCATCTACATCTGTTTCTTGTGCCTTTTCTTGAGTTCTTTTCCTTTTATTTATTTTTTTGTTTTATACAATTCTGATATGCTTGTTTTTGTTTTAGCATATTATTATATTTTATTATTATTCTTTAGAAGCCTATTTTTTCTTCTAATGAGAAACAGAAAGGGGATGTATCTTGGTAAGACATGGGGAGGAACCAGGAAGAGTAGAGGGAGGGGAAACCATAATCAGGATATATTATATGAAAAAAAATTATTTTCAACAAAAGAAAAAAAACACAAGCTTTTTTGTAAAGCACTTTATGGTTTTCTATTATTATTAACCAGACACACTTAAGAGCAGTCTCTAACAGTGTACTTCTGTGAGCTGAGGGAGGGATGTGGTAGGGAAGGGATAACATGAGCTGTCTTTAGCTTAGCTTCTCTTAGGCTTTTTTCCAAACATTTTTATTAATTCTTTGAGAATTTCACACAACACATTCTAATCCCCATCTCTTACGCTTAACTCCTCCAAGATCTGAATCCACCTTTCCACTCCCACCAAATATCTATCTTTCTTTCTTTCTTTCTTTCTTTCTTTCTTTCTTTCTTCCTTCCTTCCTTCCTTCCTTCCTTCCTTCCTTCCTTCCTTCCTTCCTTCCTTCCTTCCTTCTTTCTTTCTTTCTTTCTTTCTTTCTTTCTTCTCTCTCTCTCTCTTAGTTAACAACCCATGTGATCTAACTCACATTGTCCACATACTCGTGAGTTGGGGGCTAGCCACTGGAGCATGATCAGACTACCAGGAGCTGTGTTGAACCAAGTTTGCTTCTGCCCTCCAGGTTTCCAGGCACCATCGTACACTCATGGACTGGAAAGAATGAAGCTTAGACAGGCCAGTGGTTTACAAAAGATCTCAGTAGGTGGTGAGTGCAGGAGAAGCAGCCTTCTCTGGGACAGTCTTCAATGAAACAGCTCTCTTTATTGAGAGTGAATAAGGGATATAAAAACCTTGAGGAGTGGGTTGGGATTTTTAGGGTGAGTTATGTCATTGGCTGGGGCCAAAGTGCCGTGATTGCTTCATTTGCATGAAGAGGTGTTTCAGGTGATAGGTGGACATGTCCTTATAAAGAGTTAGGAAGTTTAACCTTACACCTGGCCACCAGGCTATATGACTACCTCAAGAGTGGCAGAGGTCGGGATCATATAGGCTATGTGCACCTGGACATGCAGGCCCAGAGCAAGGAGGGAACAGTTCTTCTCCTGTCTGTCTCAGGATGAGATTTTTGGGTTTTGGACAGTCTCCACCTCACTCTTGTTTCAGACTGACTCCTTCAGCAGTACAACTTCCTGGCTCCACAGAGCCACACCCTTAAGGAAAACTGGCTCTCCCCAGAAGCCAGCCACCATCCACAGAACCTCAGTTAGGAGAGGGGGCTCCCGATCCCTCCTCTCTCCCTGCTAAAGTATTGACTGCCTTGACCTTCTACAGGTGTGTAGGCAACCACACAACCACGCCATTATGAGTCCATGACTATAGCAGTCCTGTCATGTCCACTAGACCCGGATTTGTTCCTGTCTGTCTCTTGTGATCTTTCTGCCTCCTCTTCTGTAGCCTTGAAAATGGGTTGTGTGATACAGCTGTTCCGTTTGTGGCTCAGCACTCCACCGACACTCCCTGCATTTTGACCGGCTGTGAGGTTCTGCATTAACCACCATCTATAGCACAAGGAAACTTCTTCCATAAGACCTGAGGCCATTCCCTGAAGAGACCAAGAAAAGTGATCCGAGGGAGCCACCAGACCACATTGCCTTGCTAATTACGTGGATCTAGTGGTCAGTCAGACTTGGGTTTATCTCTCTTTTCAGTCACTGCACCAGCTGAAATGGTTTTGACTGCAAGCAATAGAATATTCAGCTCTTTGTTAATTATTAATGGCCCTGTGAGCACAAGTACTTTTATCCTTTTCTTCCTTCATCCAAAGCATGCTGGCTTTCACATTCAAGCTGGTCCCACACTGAAGCAAGACGGCAGCCAGAGCATGCAGCATTTTGTTCTGACTCTCCCTTGTCCAGCAGAAAAAGGAAAAAAAATGAAGCCTTTCTATTTGTCTATCTCTTTTTTATTCAGGACAGGAAATACACTGCAGATGATCCCCAATAGACTGTTCAGCCCAGTGTATTTTTCCTAGGACTAGAGAATAATATTACCATTTTGGATTTTGATCAATCCTAATTCACTTCCTCATAGGGGCTACCTTTTGTGAGGGATTTGCCAGCTAGATAAAGCTGGAGATATTTTCAGCAAGGAACATGGCTATGAGACAGGTTGTCTGGTAGCCTGGTGATATCTGGCCTCAGCTTCCTCATCCAAAAACTAAGGAAGGAAAGTCAATGTCACACAAGTAGTATCATGCCCAACACAAGGCAAAATCAGCAAGATACTCAGAAAATAACTTTGTAAATCATCTTCACTGTCACTTTAAATCCTTGGAATATTTAATAGAGGCTTAAGTTTTTACATAGGAAATCTGCTCTTTTTATGAAGTAAGGGGTCATCACTTGTAAGGTAAGGGGTCTCCTGTCATCAAAACTCCAAGGAATCTACTTCTTCATCTTATCAAGAACACAGATTCAAACATTGCTTTCTGAGATACCAATGTAGTTATGAAAGAATTTAGTCCAGGACAGGATCCACTTCAGTAAGGTGTTTGTCTAAAGAAACAAAACATTCTTAGGAATATAGCCCAATGGGAAAGTACTTGCCTAGCATACACAAATCCCTATGATTAATCCCTGGTACCGACACACCTACACACATACACACACACACACACACACACACACACACACACACACACACACACGGAGGAACAGAGGGGAGGGCACAAAACTGAAAGAGATGCTACAGTATCCTAAAAAAAGAATAATCCTAACAGTGAATGGGTATTTTTACATGATCAGTGAATACTACTTCTATGGACAGTTGTTAAACAAACATGTTCCTGAAAATGAAGACTCTTGTTCAATATTTCTTATGTTTCTCTCTACGGAGATAAGCCATGGCTTGTTCTTCTCTACTTCATTACCTCATTTGGTAGGTGGTGAAAGTACGAATTGATAGTGGAGGACGTTTTGCTTATATTGCATTCTATGACATTCAGTGTCGCTCAGTGTTGTGTCTAAATAATCCTCTCCATATATAATAAAATACATCTCTTACTTAAGTCTAAGAGGCTGAGGAGGTTTGAATTGGATTTTACATAAGTGAACGCTGGTTAGTCCTTAGGGGATGCTGTCTCCAGTGGCTGTCTGTCAATGGTGTAGATAGGAATGCCTGAATCCAGGCTCACTTCCACTTACAGAGAACAGTTTATGGACCCCTCTGACTCTGGGATTTCCTCATACATGTTAATGATGTAATCCACAAATCACAAGTCCTAGGAAGGAACAAAATGCCAACAGGAGCACAATGTGCTAACATGTCACACACAGTCAGTTCTAGAATAAACATCCCTCCCCATCGAATTGCCAGGCCATCTGCAATTCACAAATGTGACTAGAAAGACCAGGCGATATTCCATCAACAGTTTCTATTTCCTGGAGAAAATGATGGCATTTGTGGCTGTCTGAGGAACCTAGGACAGGAGGAGATACAACCTAGGATTTTGATGCCCTCAAGGAACCCCAAGTAAATTCCTTTGACCATGACTAATGTGGAGACGTCACCTCATAGCTCACGTACAGTCAACCTCATCTGAAGGAAGTTCTACCAACACATTTATTATGGCAAGACTACTTTTAATTCCAATCAATACAATATGTTCCTTCTATGCATCCATTTGTGTAACGTAAATAAATAAATAAATAAATAAATAAATAAATAAATAAATAAATAAATATGCTAGGCAAATATCCACTGGTAACATTTTAGAGATCTATTTGATTATTTCGTGGACATTTTATGTAATAATCTGTCCCCTGAACCCTGTGGATGGAACCTAATGACACAGAAATCAGACATGCATCTCGTTTTCATAGACTTTAAACCTTGGTGGGAATAAAATCTGAACAAAATGATGCATTACTAAGGATGTATAATGGAGGTAAAGACTTCCTGGATCAGACATTACCTTCCTGTTTATAAATAGGTTTTCACGTGTTCTCATTTGTTTGGTAAAAGGAAACACCAACTTCTGAAAAGATGTGTGATGGCCCTGTGTGTGTTTTTTCTTTATGATGCAGACAATTTTTATACACAGACAAGATGGCTAAGACATATGGACTGCCAGATTGAACACATCACTATAGACCCTCACATACAGATGGCCACAGAAGTTAACAAGGTTTTTCTGTATCTTCCACAACCCAGAACAGCCACCATCACTCTCTCCGTGTTTCTGCTTATATATTAAGTTCATTTTAGAGATCTCTCCTGCGTTTGCTATCTGATGATCTCACCTACTACTTGAGAATATTCAAGTGCTGGAAAGTTCTGTAGGCACCAGAGCGTGTGTGTGTGTGTGTGTGTGTGTGTGTGTGTGTATCTGATAAAACCAAAACCAATAGATGAACACAGCCGGGATGTGAATAATGCTTCCAATACTCAATGAGAATCCACGCCCTCAAGCCGTGGTTTGAATATTATAGTATGTTTTACAATAATTTGCCCTTCCCTGGTCATTGGCACTGTGAGATATTTGAAACACCTCTTTCTATCGTGGAAAGTGAACTTAGCATTTTTCTTGAAGTAGCAAATTGCTCTCAGGGTGTTGGAGATAGACTTTCTCCTCAACTAATTTGGAGCTCGAGCTCCATTCCACGGTCTCATTCAGAATTCATGTCCAGTCTGCTCGCATTGCAGGGAAGTGTGACGCTGGGTTCCCAGAGCAAAGGATAAAAACAGCCAGCTGCAGCAGCCGGAGTCAATGCTCTTTTCCTAGACCATTGGACAGTTGATCCAAGGGAGCCAGCCCTACCCTACTTGGATGAAGATGTTTAGTCAGCATCCCTCTGGACATTCTGACAAACGCAGTTCACGGTTAACTCAATGGTGGCCAGTACAAGGTCTTTTAAGCTCTGTGATTTTCTTTTTTAATTGAGAGATTCCATTGGATACCCGAACAGCATTGGATGGAAAGAAAAAGAGATGAAATGCATTGCTACCCAAAGGAGAATTCTTAAGTCAATTTGTGACGGTCGGAGTACCCCACTGTCTCCACTGTACTCAGTTTAGAATGTCTGGGAGTCTGTTTTCACTTCTAGTTCTCCTTACAAGAGTAAAATTTGAAGTTCTTGGCCTCAGAGAGAATCTCTTTGGCTGGGCTTCCTTTGTGACCTGTGTCAGGTACAAGGAATCTAATTGGATCTAGACAGAGTGGCCAAAATACACCTAAAACCAGCCCTTAGTTTTCTGTAGGAATTATGGGTCTTCCGGTACATGAACACTGGAGAAGCTTAAATACAACCACAAACCTCAGCTTTATCTTCTACTTGATGTTGAAGCTCGGATACCCCAGCCCTGACCGCACAGGGGGGGGGGTTGTTTTGTTTTGTTCATTTTCAAGCTCTATCTTTGTCTTAAGTAGACTTGAATGGAGGAAAGAGGTAGGGCGCCATCAAAACAAAAGCCTGAGACCTGGGAGGACTTAAGGGAGGTGAACCGTGATCCAAATATATTGTAGGGGGAAAAAAAGTATTCTTAATTAAAAAAAAAAAAAACTTTTAAATATTCCAAGAGAAATTTTAGGAATCACAGTAAAGAAACCTCTAACACAAATAAACAAAATGGCTGGGACCCTGATGGCCTGCAAACTGGAATCCTGGATTCCAGACAGGCCAGGATATAGCCTGTGTTTGCTAGAAGTGCTTGACTTTATAAATAAAAGCAATCAAATCCTGTTTGTCCCGAAGCACATGAATAGGTGCACACAGACACACACACACACACACACACACACACACACACAACCAAAACTTGAAATCTGAGGGTGAAGTGAGGGAGAAGGGATTCAGAGAACTGGGAAGAAATCTCTCTAACCTTAAGCCTATCGCCTGGGTGACAGATTGGGACTGAAACTGTTGTTTTGAAGAAATAGTTCCCCAAGGTAACAGACAAAAATATGGCTGTGGATTCTTCCCTCTCAAGTTTTACAAAGCCTGAATGAAGCCCTTCCCCCGGCCCAGTAGGAAAGTGGGGTGAGGTACAGTTATGTCTCTGACTCCCCACGGGTGCCTCAGACACTGTGAAGGGTCAGCTGAACTGCTGATGAAAAAAAAAAAAGTGCCATCTGGGGAGCTCCCAGAAGCCAGCCATTCCTGCTGAACCCTTCTTGGATTTTTGTTTTTTCCATCTAAATTGTTTTTTTCCTTCATTTTTTTTCTTAAAGGCACAGCTCTAAATAAATGCTAAAACATGGTTGGTTTAACACACACACACATACACACGAGAGATGGAAGAGAGAAGAAAAGGAAACAAAAGAAAAGAAGAGGCTTCCTTTCACAAATGCATCAGTGCCTGGGTTTGGATTCTAGTTTCTTGTTTCTGTCTTGTTTTGTGTTGTAGACAACACTGTTCTTGTCAAATGAGAGGGAAATTTACAGACATCCCTGTAACACGCATACTGTTTTCTCCTTCTTCTGCTACCTTACACTCCACGCCCCAAAGTCAGCATTGATTCATCCACCATCCATCCTTAGCATGGGTACAGCACTTCTTCTTGTGGAACATCGCTCATTTATTAACAAATGTGGAGGACAAAACCTAAGATGCGACATCAAATCCAGCAGTCACTGTATTGTTCATAGAGAAATCAGCAATCCCCAGGACTGTGTTAGAGTCGAGGAAACATGTGACTGTCTGTCTCCTCGTAGATTGGACTGCTTATTTTTATGAGCATCACATAAAGCTGTTTGAGGGTTATTGTTGTTTTGAGACAAGGTCTCACTATATGGTCCTGGCTTAACTGGAACTCTGTCTGTAGACCCCACTGACCTCAAACTCACAGTGATCCTACTACCTCTGCCTCCCCAGTGTTGGGATTAAAAGTGTGTGCCAACATGAATTGCGTTTATGATTCTAATGTTTATTGCATCCCATTGTGTTTTCAAGAGACACACAATGACATTCTACTTGCAAGTGTTGAAGCATCTTTCTGGTGGTGCACATTGCCAGCCTGTATCTGCTCTTGAGAGTGAAGTATGCGTCTCTCTTCCTTCTTAGTGTTTAACGATTTCACATTGCTGAAGACATTTATACTAGAGAAGCTGGCAAATGTTACAAATTTTCAACAACACCAGTGCTCATTTCCAAAATGTTACTGTTACAGTAAATCTTGATTGTCGGCTAGAATTAGCAGTCTAGAATTGCAGTGGAAACATCTCTGGCCTTGTTGTTGAGAGCATTTACAGAGAGATCTAAGTGAAGTGGGAAGACTAACATTGAATGTGCGTGGCACTGGGGCCTCTGTCCAAATTTTAAAAAAGAAAGAAAACTGAATACCAGCATTCATCTCTTTCTGCTTCCTCACTGGGACACAGTGTGGCCTTGCCCTGCTGTGACTATACCTTCTCTGCCATGATGGCAATTTTATATTATATGTTATACTAGAATATATATAAGGTTATTTACCGGAGCATATATTCCAGATCTATAAGCCCTTCCCTCTTCACATTGTGTCTTGGCAGGCATGTGTTTTTCAATAATCAGAAAAGTAACTAATACAACCATGATGAATAACTTTGACTAGGCATCCCAGTTTCTTCCCTTTCGGGACCTGGTGGGATCCCACCATAAGAAAGATAATAATAAGTACTTTGGTCATGACGGAATAGCGCTGAAGTGAAGGTGAATATTTTGCAGAGATAGCTCTTGACAGATACAACGTCAGCTGCCTTCACTCAGCCGTAAAACGATGCTGCAAATGCATTATTGTTTGTATTCATTTTACAGATAAAACTAAAGTTTTTATACCTTACATCTTTTTTACTTAGCTGACAGGCTTGGAGTCTGCCTAATTACCTTCAGGAAATTAAACAAAAAATTATAAGTCAAATATTAGCCAAATAAATCTAATAAATATAAGTTATATATCAATATATATGATCATGCATAATCCATTATGACTACGCTTACTCTGGTAATGAAAGTGAGTTTAACATTTGCCAGGGGTTAACCGTCTGACAGTCTATCAAGGAAGGAAAATAGTATGTATAATAGCGGCAAAAATCATGAAAGTTTGAGGCTGTGGCTGTGGCTCAGTTGGTAGAATGCCTGCCTAGCATGCAAGAAGCCCTGTGTTCAATCCTCAGCACAACACAGCAAGGAGACATGGTTGTAATCCTAACACTTGAGGAACGGAGGCGAAAGGATTAGAAAGCCAAGGTCATTTGTACTACATAGTGAATTTAAGCCAAGTTTACGTACATGAGACCTTGTTTTGTTTTGTTTGTTTGTTTAAAGTACGGGCACGCATCCTTTAAAGGTCCCCCATTACCTCTCATCCCTACGTGGAGCAGCTATGCTTCTAACACATGAGCCTTTGGAAGGGGTACTACCGTGTCCGTACCATAGTCATGAGTGAGTTGGGGAAGATTCTCTGTCCCTACATGTCCCCATCACTCCTCATCCATAGTTATTTATTGCTGTGCTACCAACTGTGGCCATCCTTCCTAGCCATGTAGGTCCACCTCATCCTCAGCAGCATCTGTTCACCTATTCTCCTCTGGTCTCTCTTCCATTCCTTCAAAGGAGTTGTACTGTTCTCACAGGGAACTTTTGTACTCGCCTTTCCACTTCCTACAGACAACATGCTAGAAACTTCTATGCCAAGACCTTAAAAAGGGACAATGACAGCACAGATTATCAGATGTAGGAGTTTCTACCTCTCACAAGCCACTGGCATTGTGGATTTAGATCTATTCTGGTTGTTTTCTAGGCACATCTCCTGGATGGAAGAACACCCAGCACACTGGCCTTTGCCGAGAAATCTTGGGGCTCTTAAATGAGCCTAATAGTCTTTCCTTGTGGGTTTATGGGGGAGGGTAATCCAAACAGGAATCCTTACACCAGCTCTTGGTGTTCTTCCAAAGCATAAACTAATGAACTATTTTGTGTTGTATTTCTTACTAACAACATGTGGCCGTTCTCTCCTCCTGAATTTTGGTCATAGGGTTTTCTCCAGAGGTGGGACTACAGGGTGATAGGAAGTGAATGTTTTCTTGGCTCTTGATTCATCTTGACGAATAACTCCCTGCGGAAGGTTGTCAATCTATGCACTGCCAGAATTACTCCAGAAATACAGCAAAACATGACTAGCTCCATGTTTTACATGTATACTGGTGTATGTATATAGGAATATACACCTATATAATTATGAATGATTTAATTCTATTAGTTCATCTATTTATAGTTCCACTCTTATGTATGTGGTGGCTTGAAATCAAAGCACACAGTCTTTGTGAGAATAATGAGAATAAATATTATTAGCATAAAGAAATTGAAGTACCAAAAGCTTCTACTAAAATATCAGTTATTAGTTTTAGAGATCTGTTACTATTTTAGTACATTTCCGTAGGCTTCTGTTTTCCTTCCAGAGGCTTATTCTTTTATTCATAAATTCAAAAACATACTGTTCAACCTATTTTATAACCTGCTTTTATTTTTTTAACAACTCCTCCACTTGTTTTAAATGTATTTCCACATATCAGTATGTCATGCCTTTGGACATACCTTCTGCCCATTATTCCATTGGTTATTGCATTGAGACAGCAGAAACAGTGAAAGAGCACTTTCTGTGGAGTCCAACTGCTGGCTTCAAATACCTGGCCGACCACCAGGTTAGCTACCGAGCGGCTGTGTGACGTGGGGTAGCTTATTGGATCCCCATGACTTGTCTAGTCATCTGTGAAATATAGATCATAACAGCATTGCTCCTTGGGTTGTGTATAGAATGACTAAAAATGTACAGTTCTTAGAGAGTCTTCCATGTAGGACACACCATGAAAGTGCTTGCTACAGACAATAATAGATCTACTGTAATAATTTAATCAAGTCTGTGTTATTGGACTTCACTGTTATTCCTTTTCCCCTCCATCATAGTAATGATCTGAACATTTCTCAAGATAAATTTCTTAATATTAAGCCGAAAGACACGTACTAGTTGAGGCTTCTATTACACACTTTCTTCCAGAGAGAATATCCCGTGCTTGGTGTGAGATAGCGCTATCCCTTCCATGAGCTAGCAGCTCGTTTCCTTTAGGTCCCTTGATGCCTGCAAGATGTGAAGTCTGGGAAGTAAACATGATATGATCGCAGAGCCAGGGGCACAATTTCCTGTGGCCTCTGTTCTTCCTATCATCATCTCCTCATTAGCCTGTCCAGGATGCTATCTACAGAAGGGAACATTAGCCACTTAGACACTACTATGAAGGGAGAAATCATCACTGGTAATATTGCATTTAGGGTTATCGTTAATTTGAGCCACATTAGAGTGAGACATCTCAGAAAGAGATGGAAGATCTGGAGATAGAGTAATCTAGTTTACTGAAAGGAAACATGGGCAGAGTGAGCCCACGACATGTTTATCATAGCGTGCCCTTAAGGAGGGGGTGTGTTGTCATCCAACTCAGCACACGAGGGCTTGAATATGGCAACTACAGTTAATGACACCTCAGCTAGTAAGTCAGTTACGACATCACGTTCCTTGTGGTACTCTGTTGTGGATCTGGTTAAACAAGGAGAGACTGTACAGTTGGATCAAATGGCACCTGCTTTATCATGAGCAAAGACACATGCAAAAATCCGGAACATTCTGAGTGAATCTGTGTTGCTCTCTCTGAAGAGAGGACATCTTGTATAGAAGATTGGATTTTTCCCCCCGTAGGAAACCATTTTGTGTTACATATGATCCTTCCTGCCTCGTCTCCTGCTCCATTGAAATCTTAGTGGGGCTGGTCAGGACTTTTTTTCCCCTCTTTTGACATGTACATGTTTTTTATTGGAATGATAAAAATGACCATTATGAACCTTTGACCTCACTGTAACTCGGTTGAAGAAAAAATAATGTGTAAGTATAAAGAAAGTAGAAAGACATTTTATTTTCTTTTATATTATCACGCCTAACTTTCCCGCAAAGAGAATGAAATTGTGCTTATCAAATTTTTTTTTTTTCATTTGAAAGAGCAGTTCTCTGGTTCTGGCTTGATATTATTTAGAGGTCAGCTCTCTGCTATTCTAATTAACCCCTTTCAGGTCAGGTGCCCCTGAATTCCAAAGGGAAGAAAATGTTAGAAAATGGACCGCATCATACTGCCCTTTTAAGTTGCTTGGGAAAAATAAAAGCATTTGAAGAGAGAGAGCGGAGTTCTTGGCTCATAGGAGATGATTGCCTAACCTCTGTCCCTCATATGCTGTCCCCCTAAAACCATAGGGACAGACAGGTAACGCACACATGCAAAAAACTTGCCTGCCATTTGTAACGTTAGATCATATATCTTCCTTATCATTCAAGAAATAAAGCTCTAGAAAACTGTGCTAACTAAGGTCAGCAAGAGAAATGTGAGACAAAATGCTGGCACTCACTCACATGCTGAGCGCCAACTACAGACAAGCCTATGCGATTAAGCTACATGATAAATGATACATTCGGTAACATATCAATGATTAATGAGTATGTGATGAATCATTTAACCTCGACTCACAGCGGTGAGATAAGTATACATTCTAGAAGGTTATTAATTATACCTTTGAGGGCTCAGAGGTATTTTCACGACAAGCCATCTCCAAGTACATCACAGACCTCATCAGAGTCTTTAATTTGTTCATTAGTGTTGCAGATACTCTAAAAAATATATATGTATATATATATGTATACATATACATATATATAAAACAGCCCACTTAAGCACTACTCCCCTCAAACAGATGCATCCACACAGATACACATCTAAAGATGGAATATGGAATATTTGGTCAGCTAATATCTCAAAACCCACAGCCCCAGACTAACCGACACTGATTTGAACATGAACAGTTTGTGGTATTTCTTTAACAATAATGCTCCCCAAAGTGGTAAAAAAAAAAAAAATCTGAACTCTGATGGATAAAATTTTTTTTCCCATTTGGTTTCTACAGATACACACAGAAGGGGACACTTTAATTCACACACACATATACATACATACATACATACATACATACATACACACACACATACACACTTTGATTCTCAACTTAAGTTCTTTTTTAAAAAAAAACAATCAATTCTAAACAAAGTGTTCAGATACTCCACTTTTGCTAAATAAGGTGAGTCATGGGGGAGTTGGTCCATCTATGGTATACCCAGTGGTTAAAGGTATGGTCTTTAGTTGTGACAGACAGCCTGACTTGTGCCCTGACTCTGCCACTGAGTTAGTATTGGCTGTTACTCAACAGTATATACTCTCTGCTGCCTTACAGATTTTTAAGGAACAGTGAGGAAGTATTTGTGATAACCATCACTTTTCCATGGCCATCACTCATCTCACATCATTCATGGTCTTGCCTACCTCATACTGCTCTCTGCTTCATAAGTCTAGTCTAACCACGCTGGTTTTCTTGCCATTTGTTGCTCCTAGTCCATTCTAGATCTCTGGGAATGCTGTTTCTTCTGCCTAGAATGCTTTGCTTAAAATAGCTCACTCCCAGCCAGGCCCAGTGGAGTGTGCCTGCGGTTCTTGCTCCTCGGGTGGCAGAGGAAGGAGAATCCCTTGAGCTTGAGTCCAACGAAAGCAACAAAGAGAGATGAGAACGAAAACGTGGCTCCCTCTTTATTCATTTGTTATTTCTGAAAGCTACATCCGTTCTGCTGATCTGACACCATGGAACAGGCTACCCCAAAAGTCAGTGGGTTAGACCTGGCAAGCTGCTCAATGGATAAGTATTCTCGGAGCCAAGGCTGACAACCTGAGTTCCATATATAGGACCCATATTGCAGAAGGTGAGAAGCTACTCCAAGCCAAGTTGTCCTCAGATCTCCACACATGTATGAGTCATACAACTCACACCCCACTAAATGAATAAAAACCTTTCAACACAGAGTTTAATCCACCTGTAACATCACCGATGATCCGATGGACACTTCCAACTCAATGGACACACAAATGGCCCTGGTTAAACTAAATGGGTACAAAACAAATCCCCATGTCAGGAGCCCGGGAAAGGGCCTACTGGGAATGTAGTAGTTGGTAGAGTTGGGAGGGAGATAAGAAGGTAACTTTGAATATATTAAATGCATTTAAACTTGTCAAATAGCTGAATTAATCAACTAAAAACTTGTATAAATACCAGGAAGTTATTATCATTGTGGCTTATGATTCTGGGTCAGGAAACTGGGCAAAGCACAGACAGGATGTGTTTTCTTCTTCCTTTGCCTCCTCGTGTGCAGTGCTGACCTCACCACAGTGTGTACCTTGGAGCTTCAAGACACAAAAGTGGAAGTTTCTAGACGTCTTAAGGTTACACCCACAGACTACTCAGAGCATAGCTTCCACCAAATGATGCTGGTTAATGAAGACACACTCCCCAAATGAAAAAGGTATAAATAGCCCCTTCCTTTTGATAGGAGTTCCCAAGAAGTTGAAGGATGTTTCAGTTGCCATATGCCTCAATAACATCTTTTCTATGCATCCATCAACAATTATCCCATCCCTAATGCTTCCCACTCTCTATTCATGTTTTGTAGATGGTAATAACTCATCATAGTGTGTCTTACCTAGTTGTCTATTTCATATCTTATATTTTATTTGATGTTTTGATCTCTCAGTGCATATAAATGCCACAGATCTAGGGCCTTTGATCTTTACTTTCACTGTTGTATTCTCAATAACAACACAGTCGGCACTCCATAAAGGGTTCCTGTTGGGAAAATGAATAAATGATCTGGATGAGTTAACCATGATGACCGTCCATTTATTACCAGCAAAATGAGAATAAAACTTCCTTCACTGTAGAGCTCTTGAGATGGGGTGAAACGGAGTGTATAAAATATGTAGTATGGAACCCAGAAAAGAATGAATTGCTATTAATTTCAGTGTCTTCCAGGCACACTTAAAGGAATTTGAGAAAAGGCATTATGAAGTTAGAGGCATGGCGGCACCTGCCTACAATCCTCACACTTGGGGGGGGGGGGGGTTAAAGGCAAGTAGATTCAATGTTAAAGCCATCGCTGTCCACATAGTGAGTTTGAAGCCTGTGTGGACTGTGTCTCCCAGACCCCTATCTCACAAACAAATGAACAAAAGGTCAATGTGGATGTGATCTTTTGGGGCATCTGTGATGTATGGAGGAAAGGGGCATCTAAGGCTTCTTACTTAGCATAGGTAAACTTTGTCAGAGGGAGAGGGAGATAGAAGTGCAGGGATCCTTTACCTTTAAACGGAGTTTCCGTTTAAAGTGAAGTTGCTAGAAAGGTCGTTAATACAATGGGCATTGGCCGTTTGTATTTTGCTACACAGGGAAGCTCTTCTGACTGCTTCCGTGCGCACCTTTCCTAGCTGACTGAAAACAGCACCCAGCCCTTTGTTTCTACACAAAACACATCCTAATTTGTTCGTCTGGGCACTGCGAATATAGGCTTTTCTTCCCCTCCAGCTGGCGAATCACCAAGTTCCACCTGCTTCCATTTCTACCCTCTGTTCTGGCTCCTTTCTCTTCGCAGTGTCGTTGAGAGTTAACCTAAGATTTCCTGGCAACGACCCTGGAGAAGAGAATGAAGCGGGCCCAGGCCAAGGAGGGAAGAGGATGTCAGGAAGTACGGGTGACGATAGCCCCACGGTGTCTCGTTAGACGTGATCCGCGCCATTTGTAGACGGTGGGAGCCTAGGGCCATCCCTGCTGCCGGCCACGTGACTCAGTTCTTAGACACACTCCTTCTTCTGCAGCTCGGCCCCAGTGGCCCCAGGCTTTTTCCTGCAGCGGCACTGTCTGTCATTCCAGACAATACACTAAGACTTAAAAAAAAAAAAAATTTCTTTCTTACTTTGTAGCTTTGGTAACAAACTAACAATTGGGTGAGAAGTAGCAGGAGAAAATCTTCTCCAACTTCCCCTTTGTTCTGTTCTCCGTTTCCCCCACCCGACTGTTCTTCCTTTTCCTTCCTTTTTCTTTTAAAGAAAGAAAGAAGTCCTACCCCAAGTTTCAGGGTAAATAGTTTCATCCTCATTCAAGCACCAAGGCTGCTACTTCTATCCCAGAGAGAAATTACCCAGCCTTCCCTTGGAAGGGTCCTGCTTCTTCCATCAGAGTTATCGATCCATCACTGAGATGAAACCATCCAGTTCTCCCCACCAGGAATTCACTGGCAACCCTGTGAACACCCACACCACTGTCTCAGAGCAGGGGACACGGGTTCCAGCAGCCTCGCCATGTAGGGTTCTTATATGAGTAATAAAGCGAATTAAGCTTGTTTTCTGTTTTTTAAAGAAAGAAGTTTACAATGTCTTGTTAAATCTCCTGTCTTTGCTTTGACCAAGTTCGCACCCCAATCTCATTTGCCCTTTGTCTGACACTATCACTACCTTCGGACGTAAGCGTAGGGTGAAAAGGCATTACTTTTTTGTGAAAAGGCATTGCTATTTTGTCACTTGAAAAAAAAAATAAAGTTGTTCCACACTTGAGCTTTCCTGGGAATGACAGTTTAGAGTATAAATGATAGCATCAAAAGCTGTGCTCATCCAAAAACATTTTACCTCTTCCAATGAAATATGTATACGGACACGTGAATGAAGTGATTTAGAGGAACAAAAGGGAAGAAGATCAGGGTTTCTGCTACCTCTAATGCCCAGGTGACTGAAGTCAAGTGGCACATCACCTTGAAGCCTGGGGTTAAGGTCTAGTGACCGAGGAACTGGTAACACATTTGTTTGTTGGTTGGTCGGTCTGTTTTGTTTTTTTTTTTTTTTTCAACTGCCTAATGCAAAAGGAACACTGAATCTACTGTTTGGTGGTTATGTGGTCTTTGGCCAGTTCCAAACTCTCACTGAATCTCTTTTTCTTGCCTGGAAATCAGGTGAGGATGCTATAAAGGTGGCATATATAAATATCTAATAAGGTCTCAAAAGAAGTCTTTGCATTACTCAGATGGGTTCCTATCATCATAACTGAGGCAGGGCTTGTAGGCATGCTTTTTCATTTCAGTAAAATCCTTCTTAATAGCAATGGTGACAGTTTCAGTATTGAAGGAGTTGACCTTCCTTTAAAAACTACACTATTTGCACTTTGACCAAATGTATCAAAGATATCAGAAGGAGTCTTAGATAAATGAGTGTCATGGTATGTCATACTGACCACGGCACTTTCCTTGTGATAAAGAAAACGCTATTTCAAAAGGGGCAAAGCCATTTGGAGTTGGTCCTATAAAATGGATATCTGATGATGTCATAATATTAATGACCTCTTGGTCTGCAGAGCACTTAAGGAACATTAAAGTGCTGCCATTGGGAGGCCCTGGGAGGAGCCTCACAGATTTATTCACATTTTCTAGAGAGATAGTCCTGAAGCTTTCTTTTTTTCATTTCTCGTTAATGTTAATCATTTCTTCAGAAGAACTTCCATGCGGGTATGTGTTGAAGCACTTCTTTTAAGTCCTGTACAACTTTCTATTCATTGTCCCAACAATAATGACACAGTTGGTATAGCTTGATAAATATAATACCCATGATCCAAATGTGTACACAATTTCTACCCCATTGGGCTTTTTCTCCCCTCATATCTTCTTTGGTACCCAATTTGTCTCTTTTTTCCCCCTTGAGCTGAAAGTTTTGTGCTGGGAGTAGCAGAGATTGCTCAGTGGTTAAGATCGCTTGTTGTGCTTTCAGAGGACTGAATTTCAGTTCTCAACACCTGTATCAGTTGGCTCACAGCCACCTGTAGCTCCACCTCCCAGAGGACCTGGCCCCCTCTTCTGGCATCCACGGTTATCTTCATGAGTTTTCCATGGTTGCCCACTGGTCTCAGTGGCAAGGGAGGGATGATTGGCTCTCTCACCAGATGAGTACTCTATTTTATAAACTATGAGTTGAGATTTGGCGGAGGAGAAGGAAATGGTACCTTGACTTGGTTGTAAGATTATTTCTTACAGAATGGAAGGACTATCGTGGACTTAAGTTTCTTGGCTCTTACAAGATCCATGGAGTAGGCTAAGGGCCACCCTGCAAAGGCCTAGCAGATACCAAACCTACCCAATATATAAGTTATAACTTGTGACAGTGGCTCCCACACCAACAGGCTATTTCCCTGCTCTCCCCAATTCAGTGGCTTTTAGCATCTGTGTGACTTACACAGTGGCCTGTGACTTTCTTACTTCTTACTGGGCCCCTCCTACTTTCTAGCATTCCACTCTTATGACCAGAACTTACTAAATTCCCATTGGTAGCATAACCACGACCACTGCCTCTGAGTTACACATGTTTCAGCTGTCTACCCTGATCCTCTAACCCTGGATTTGCTAAACTCATGAGAAGGACTTCCAATGGTCCAGAGGTAGAGGGGATCCACCAAAGGTCGCTTTCTCCACAGAGATGACTTCTGCCATTGCCTGCCCCAAACTGTTCAAGGAGGCTAACCAGCTGACTTGGTCATTTGTCTTTTCCACCCTAAGGCAGGGCATGGGTGAATGATAGTGAAACTCACATTTCTAGGTGAATGTGTCTTAGTGTGACTGTGGTGGCAGCAAAGTGAAGGCACTCTTTATGGGAGTCCTAGAAGATTCTGGGTCTACATATGTCCAGTTTCCTTCTAAGCAGAGTCCTACGTGGGGATGTTGGACACTAAAGCTTCAAAATTCGTGACATGCCAATGAGAATCTGAACTCCAAATATGATGGTCCTTGTCTGAAATCACAGCACTTGGAAGATGCAAACAGGAGGATCATGAGTTTAAGGTCAGTCTAGGCTACATATTGAGTTTAAGGCCTGCCCAAGCTGCATAAGAGCCTGTATGTATATATGTATATATATGTGTATATATATATAGTCCCATGGAGAAGCAAGTGCCACAGTCTAATCCCACAGAGGTAGCCTGCCTTTGAAAGGAAAGTTGCAGAAACACCTAAATGCACATAAGTTCAAGGCCAGCTCTCACATACAGAATGGTGGGCTATGGGGATATATTTACATTTAAATTTTCATCGTTATTTTTAGTTTGGCCGTATGCATGTGTGTCGGTGTGGAAGTATGTGCGCATGAGTGCGGGTGCCTACAGAGGCAGGAGATTTTAGATATGTCGTAGCCATCATGGGCTGCCTGATTAAGTGTTGGGAACTGAACTTGAATTTTCTACAAGAAAAGTGTGTGCTCTGAACCACCGGCCACCACATATATACACATATACATATATGTGTATATATGTGTGTATATATACGCATATATACACATACATATATATGTATACATATATGCATACACGTATATACATATGTATATATATATTAATATGTATATATGTGTATGTATATATATATATATATATATATATATATATAGAGAGAGAGAGAGAGAGAGAGAGAAAGAGAGAGAGAGAGAAATAGAAGGAATGGGAAAAGGAAAAGGAAGGGAGAAAGGAGGAGAGATGAGGGAAGACACCAGATGGGAAAGATAGAAAAGGGGAGGGAACAGAAAAGGAGCCTGAGCTAAGAAAAATTATAGGCTTTTTTTTTTAATTGTTTCAGCACAGGAACAGTAGGAACAGTGAGCAGGTGAAGCAAAAACTGCTCATGTTCTGAGATCAGTGATGCTGAGGTACTAAGGCAGATGTGAGGTCAAATAACCAAGACTGTATCAATATTTCTTCAGTTTGGCACATGGGAGACCAAGTGTTTCAAAAACACAGTTTTAGGATTTTTGTTTGTTTGTTTGTTTGTTTTTCACTTTTTATCCAGTGTCTATAGCCACCCATAACAGCCTGACAAAGCACTTGCAAGACCGTGCACTACACTTGGGTGCCTGGCTGGCAATGAGATAATTGGGTCATGAAGACTTGGATGAGCCCATTGGCATTCTCTAAGAAAGGAGGGGAGGCTTTGTTCAAGTGTAACATCCAGAGTGTCTCTTGGCTGTCCTATGCAAGTTCTACATTTTGAAATCAGTTCAGGGGAATCTCCCTGAAAGACACCTGAAATCCTGTAGCACCCCACACCAATCTCTGGCCTAAGAGTGACTAACGCAGTGGGACAGATGATCCTAATGCAGTTTATTTAATAATAATACAATAAAGGAGACAAGTGGCCTTTGTATTTGACTATTCATTCCCATCACAAAACGCACAAAGGAAGTAATCAAGACTCAGATGTGCAAATTCCAACTAGAACTGATGGCTGGCTCCTGAATATTAAGAAACTTGTCAAACCTATTGTGTCTCCTGGCAAAACAGCTCTCAGATTTATGGCTCTGAAAAAACCCCAATGTAACAGTAATTGATTTGTAATTGTTTTGCTGTCTTCCCTCCCTGCAGGTTATCATGGAGGCATGGGGTGGAATATCAATTAGCTCCTTGCAGTGAGTAGGAATAAAGGTATCAATGGCATGTGTAGGACTTTAATTTTGTTTGATTCATAAAAGGGGAAGAGTTTATGTCACTGAAGCACAGACCATCTGTCACAGACCCACATGGGTGTTTTCGCAGGAGTTATAGGCATTACCTCCTTCCCCATGGGACTCGGCATGGCTCTTTTTCCCCTCTGCCAATGGCTTAGTTTGTAGCGTCCTTTAGCAAATGACACCCTTGGGTACCTCAGTTGATCAGTGATTTTTCTAATAGCAATCTAGTTTAAAAGAAATACCCTACTCCTCCATTTATTAAACAGTTGAGTCCAAACTGCTGGGCAGGCCATTTATAAAAGCCATGCACAGAAATATGAAGAAAACAATAATTTTATCCCTTAATAATCACATTTGTTTAACCTTTGAGTATGTGTGCTTGTGGGCCACTGTAGAGCTTCCAAACCCTGAAGTCATACCGGACCCAACGCTAGCAGCCTCGTTTCCAGTTCCATGGAGAAGCACGTGCCACAATCTAATCCCACAGAGGTAGCCTGCCTTTGAAAGGAAAGTTGCAGAAACACCTAAATGCACATAAGTTCAAGGCCAGCTCTCATATACAGAATGGTGGGCTATGGGGATATATTTACATTTACATTTTCATAGTTATTTTTAGTTTGGCCGTATGCATGTGTGTCGGTGTGGAAGTATGTGCACATGAGTGCTGGTGCCTACGGAAGCAGGAGATTTTAGATACGTCGTAGCCATCATGGGCTGCCTGATTAAGTGTTGGGAACTGAACTTGAATTTTCTACAAGAAAAGTGTGTGCTCTGAACCACCGGCCACCATCTAAACTTTCTTAAAATTGATGCCACTTAAATAGAGCTCCCCAAAAGGCTGTAGTATCTAGTATCTACTTTCCTGATCAACACTGTGCTTGTGTGTGTGTGTGTGTGTGTGTGTGTGTGTGTGTGTGTGTGTGTGTGCGCACGCGCACCTTTGGTCTCACGCCTCAAACGGAATAGGTGATTTCACCCTAGAATTTTAACCGGTTTAGTGAAAATCAAGCAGTAACTTTAGCTGGCTCAGTTCCTGGTTCTTGAGCTCTAGTGAATCTGAGAATTCTCAAGTATGTTAGACATCAGTTTTCACTCCTATGTGTTATCGTCTTATTTCTACTCTCTAATTTTTGTGCAGGGTTATTTGTCTTTCAACAATTTACAAGTATCCACTGCATTGCTGGCATTAATTTTTGTCATCTAAGTTATGTGGCACCTGGACTTATTCTAAATCTATAACTTCTTTGTTGACTTTCTTTATGGTCTTTTTGTTATAAGTTTTTTTTTTTTTTTAAATATCCTGGGTTTCATTTTTACATGCCACTTCTTGTTGGGTTCTGCTTTGGGTAACATGAAATAAAACAGTTTGGTTTTGCTAAATAGGTCTGGAGTGATAACTCAGCAGTAGTTAAATACAACTGCTCTTTCGGAAGACCCAAGTTCAGTTTCCAGCGCCCACCCTGGGAAGTTCACAATCTCCCAGAACTCCAGCTCTGGGGGCACCAGCCCCTCTGATCTCTATGGGTATCTTCCCTTATGAGTTCATACTCACACATATGCAATTGAAAAATAGACCAAATCTTTTAGAATCTTATAGTGTTGAAAAAGAATTGTTTTTCTCTTTAATTGGGTGTGCATGTCGGTGTAAGGGTAGACGCTTGCGACGGCATGTGTCCTGGAGAGCGGAAGAAGGCTTTGAATCCTTCCTCTGGATCTGAAGTCACAGGCAGTTGTAAAAAGCAGGCCATGGGTGCTGAGAACCAAACTCAGGTACTCCGCAAGAACAATACGCATTGTTGACGGCCACTGAACCAGCTCTCTAGCTTCTAAGATGTACTTTTTAAAACTCAGTACTTTAATATATATTTTAAATATATTATACATTTATATATTAATATAATACATTTTAGGGTTTTTTAATTGTAATATAATTACATCATTTCTCCCCCTTTCCTTCCTTCGATGCCTCCCATCACCCCCTATGCTCTCTCTCTCTCTCTCTCTCAAATTCACGGCTGCTTTGTATTTAACTGTTGTTATACATACATACATTGTGGGTTGGTGGGGGGAGTATATTTCTAAGTACTAAATACAATCTGCTCAGTCCAGGGCTTGTTTTAGGCAGCCATGTTGCCAAGCGTCTGCTGTGTGTGTGGTTTCTGATATTTGTAGGAGACACAACCTCACAGCAAACTCTTCGCTCCTCTGGTTCTTACAGTTTTCCCACCCACTTTTTCTACAATGATACCTGTCTACATTTTTTTAAACCTCTGTGTTTATACATTTAACCAAGAATGATTTCTCTTCCATTAAGTTAGACATGAGCAGTTGACTTTCTTGAAATATTGTTGTTTTCTTTTTTCATGACAGCTAAGCATTTAACATCTCTAGGCATGCTTTTAAATTGTCATATGAAATGAGGCAGGCTCCTTAAGTTATTAGACAGTTGGGAGCTTAAAACATAATACATTTTCCTACTGAAATGGATTTTATCATGTGTAAATTCTTATAAATATTTGCATTTTTCCTGGCATCTTAGCGATATTATGTTGATCTATTTGCTAACTCCTCTACTGAGAGCTTGTTTGTTTGATCAATAACAGCTTCAGTGTCTGGTGAAGGAATTTTCTCCTAACTGGTGTTTTGTACTTATGTTTTTCATACGTAGACTCAGGAACGACCTAAAGAGTATGAATGTGAACAATGGTGGGGACAGCACTTGCTCTTCCAATTAGAATATGTCACTTTCTTCACTGAGATAGTGTGTATTTCATGTTAAAATTAGTTGAAAGAATGCATTTCCACCCTTAAGATAGAATAAATGTGTTTTACTTTTCTCCTAATTATAGCAAAAGAAAACCTGGACATTAAATATTAAGCAAACATTAAAAAAAAAGACTTTATGCTGGACGTGGTGGCACACACCTCTAATCCCAGTACTCTGGGAGACAGAGGCAGGTGGATCACTGAGTTTGAGGCCAGCCTTGTCTACAAAAGGCTACAAAAGGAAACCCTGTCTCAGGGAAAAAGAAAAGACTTTAAAAATTGGAAAGAATAAGACACTGTAGAACAAAACAACAACAACAAAAAACAATAAACAAAATAACAACCAAAAGCTCCTGACTTAAAAACACTAAACTTCACAGATAAAGAAGACCTCAGTATTGACTGATGTTGATCAAGGTGACACAGCGAGAGAAGGTCACCAAGATGCTATGTCTTCATTTTCCAAAGGAGTAGAGGGGTTCAGCCTTCTTGGAAAAAAACTGACACCCAGCTAGCTCACTCCAGTTACTTTATTCAAACATAATTCAAGGTTATTGGGGCTGGGAAAAGTTCCAACTACTAAAGTTATCTTGCTCTTTCTGGCCACAAGAGCAGAAAGCTCATACCAAATCTCAGTCCCTTTTCACCATGGCCATAATCAAAAGTAAGAACTCCAGGTTTGCCAGAAGTGGCTTAGGACCAAGGTCGGTGCAGCTGCAAACTCTCCCATTGCACCAACTGCAGATCTCCACAGGCTCAACATTTCCTCAAAACAATTTCTCAGCCTCTCCCAATTGACCCAAACACAGGAAAGGCTTTGCTGAAACATTTCACTGAAAGCCAGACACAAGGGCTTTACTGTACATTTCACTACACCTCAACAAATGTCTGCCCAGAGGAAAAGGAGGAAGAAATGTTCAAACCAAACTCTCCAGATGAAACATGGTTCCACTCATTCTGTGGCAGCAAAGGCTGTAGCATGCTCCCAGCACTCCCTGTATGCTGGTGTCAGAGAACTAACTGGGGAACTGGAGTTTCCCTCCATCTTAGCCGGTACTAGCTTTCCAGTCTGCTGTGGGATTGGAGATCTTATGATAAATGCAGGTTTCTGCTCTGCAGTGTAAGACTCTGGTAGGCATCCCTCCCCTCCCTGCTAGGGTGGTATCAGAGAGGCCTGGTGTAGTTTCAGAGCTGTGCCCATTGTCTATTGAACAATGAAAACCAATGGAGAGCCACAATACCATTCCTGGACAGGGTTAACAAGGAACCTCCTTCAGGCACCTACCGAGATATACCAGGACTTACACTTCCTCCCAGTAACAGTGAGATCATGTCCCGTCTGTACCCATCAGAGTGGTATCAGTGAAGATACAAAACACAACTAAAACAAAGCATTTAGACAAAATCCAAAGTCTTATAACATTAAAACAAAATCACTAGATTTTATTTGTCATTCCCAAACCTGAAAAAAAAAAGACTTCAAATTTTTTATAAAAGGTAATGAATGGATGTCAACATTAAAATGACAGTGATGTTAAATTTAGCTGACAAAGATTTAAAACAGCTGTAATTAAAATGCTTGAAAAAGCAATTATACTTAAATGAAAAAAAACTGAAAGCCTAAGTAGAGAAGGAGGGGGTATAATAAGGAACAAAATGGGAACCTCAGAGCTGAAAGATCTGATGGGAGAGATTTAAATAAATAAATAAATAGTTAAATAAATAAATAAATAAATATTTTTAAAAAATTAATAAAAAAGGTCACCAGCAGGATGGAAATCTTGAGTGAAAGAAAAAGACTCAAAGACTCAGTGAATTGGAAGATACAGAGAACTGACCAGTCTGATCAACAAATTAGAAAATGGCTGGAAAAACAAGGAGCGATGTTTCAGGAACACACAGATGTCTACCCAAGGTGTCACCTTGACATTGCCAGAGTCAAAGGAGGAGAGAGGTTGGCAGGACTGAAAAATGAATCTGACAATGTAGCAGGACGTTTTCCAATTCTGAGGAGGTTAAGGACTTACAAATTCTGAAGTTAAGTGAGCCCTAAACTCAATAAGCCAGGAGACAACAATGCCAAGAGACATAATGTATCCCTGGAAAAAAAGAAAGAAAAAGAAAAGAAACTGACGGCAGTTGCAGAAGAGTAGCGCTTTCCGGAAAACAATTTGAATGACAGCAAGCTTCCCATCAAGTGACGCGCAAGAGAGAATGAAATGACAAGGGTGTTCAACTTCTAAAAGAAAAGACCTGTCAACTTAGAACTTTATCCTCGCTTAAAAACAGGCATCCTTCACTGGAGAAGAGAGAATAAAGACACCCTCTCCCCGCTCCCGCTGCGGCAAAAGTGAAAGACTACCTGGCCAACAGAGTGCCACCAAGACAAGGGCTGAAAAACAGTTCTTAGATGGACAGGGAATTACACTTTTGTAAAAAACTTTTCAAATTTTTTATTTTCAAGGCTCTTATACATGTACAATGAACTATGGTCATATCTAAGTCCCATTTTCTTCCTCCGATTCTACTCATGTACCCGCCCAACAAGTCCCACTGTCAACTTCATGACTCTGATACAACACAGTAGGTCCAGTTATTGCTGCTCACATGTGCGTGGGTGTGGGACCGTGGAGCATGGGAAGGCTCTGAGTCAACACATCCTCCATCCTCACAATAAGAGATTCTCCCTCCCTGGGTAGCTGTCCACTACCAATAACTCTTTAAGAGGAGGTTTAGCACTTAAAAACAAAACAAAACAAAACAAACAAACAAAAAACAAACAACAAAAAAACTCTCTTTTATCTGGACTTCCTTAAAGCCTCTACCTTCCAATCCCCTAACCTTTGGAAGGAGAGAGAAGGTTAGTTGGGGGAGAGGATGCAGAACCGTTGATTTTTCCTCATTGTTTAGGGTCGATGGGTTCTTTTGAAACTATCACAGTCTCTGTCAACAGCAAAGGCAGAAAGCAGTCTCAGGCATCTATCTCCCCCAAGCCACTGAACTATGGAGAGTCTCTCCAAACTGCCCCATGCCACACCTTCTCTTTCTGGGCTCTCATATTTACAACCCTCAGAGTCCTAGACCACGCCCCTCTCTGTGCTGCAAGAGGCAGGCCATTAGCCAGCTGGCAAAGACCATGCCAGGCAGGAGGCAATTATCAGCTGTGGACAAACTAAAGCCCAAACTAAAATCCCACACTTGGGATTAAAACAAAAACATGTTTACAGAACTGAGTTTTTAAAGAAACCAAAAACTTCCATTACACATCCCCCTTTTTCTTTAAAAAAAAAAATGGCCTTTTATCTAACATTAATACTATATATATATATACAATAAGAATAATGAGAATTATCAGGTAAGAATTACATTTACACTTTCCAGTCCGTTCCTATTTGGCATCCTTGGAAAAAGTATTCCCATGTCTACCTATCCTGGTGAGTTCAAAGTTCTGTATCTAAATCACTTTCTTATCATATCTTGTATCTATCAACCTAAAAACATTTGTCTAGACCTTAAAACATCATTTTCGACCTAAAACATTGTCTTAGTTCCCAAACAGCTAAGCTTTATTGTGTAACACTATGACTAAGCAACTTCCAGAACTATAGTAATGACAGAGACAGTTCGCTGGCTGGACTGTCACCAGAGGTTTCTCTGTGTCATTGGAGTATCCTACCTTCAGCCTACAGGCCCAGGATATCTGACACTTTTCTTGAAAGCAGGAATTTTGAAGGACTGACCACTTAGTCTCTGCAAAGTTGGACAGTCAGTTTCCCAGTGTCCTGCTTGTTCACAGTTTGGACAAACAGCCTGCTTTCCAGAAGTATAGGACAGTTGTTTTTCTGTTTTGTTTTGTTTTTATAATCCAGCAGCTGTCTTGCCAAATATGCTTCTTAGATGCTCTCATCCTCTTTGAAGTAGATTAGAGGAGCTGCCAGGAGCAGATGTCTCTCTGTCAGAAAAATGCCCTTTATTATTAAAATATCTTTAAAAGCCATATTCTGTAGACCTCTGAAGTGTTTGAAGCCCACCTATTTATCAACCATTATATAGGCTATAATCATATCTATCTATCTATCTATCTATCTATCTATCTATCATATATTAGAGCAACATTGCTTGTTTCTAGATATGTACCATCTGCTTAACCTTGAAAACACATATAAGAGACTAGATAAGGCTTATTTCTGTAATTAGCTAAACTAGTATCTAACAAGACTACAAGTAAGATTATTTATAGGTAACTAACTACTAATTTGCATCTCCAATCATTCTGAACAGTTTTGCAATAGTTAGCTTTCATATGATTAGTATGTTAGATCACATTTTCAAATAAGTTGCATATGTACAATACACTAAGCCAAAGTTGAACAGAACAATCTCAAATTTCTATCAACATACAATAATCCATACCAATAGGGTTGGGCCTGGAGATGGTTGCCCACTCCAGCTCTACTGGCAATTTGCCTTGCTTGATCCTGTATAGATCTTGTGCATGTAGCCACACTGCTATAAATTCATGATTGCATTATCAATATCATGTCCAGAAGACAGCATTTCACAGCACTCCTTCCCATTCCCTGGTGCTTACATGCTTTCTACCTCCTCTTCCATAAGGCTTCTTGATGCTTGGTGATGTCAGTGTGTGTGTGTGTGTGTGTGTGTGTGTGTGTGTGTGTGTGTGTGTGTTTGCAGGGTGGTGTTAATACACATGACCTATTTAGGGTTGATCACTAAGACTTTTGCTCTCAGCACATTGACCAGATATGCATCTCTCCATTGACTGCTGTCTACTGCAAACAAAAGAAGCTTTTCTGATGAAGGTTAACAGAAGCTCAGATCTAAGAATATAAGCATAAACGTTTAGAAAAAAATTCGACACCATAACCATTTGGCAAAATAACAATAACATGTTCTACCCGAGGGTGTGTGATCGCCAAAGCCATGGGCTTTTGGCCATGATTACAGTATCAAGCATGACATTTCCTCCTGGGGAGCAGGCCTCAGATCCAATCAGAAAGTGCTTGCTTACCCCATAACAGTCATGCACTACTGTCCCATCAAACACATCTTCTCTGTGTATTGAAGGCTACAGGATCCAATGTTGGTTAATGTCTTTTCTCCCCAGCACCCTGCGTAATCTTTTCCAGTATTGAGAGAGCTAGCCAGCAGGGAGGAAGTATCCTGGCTTTTTAAAATCAATTTGAAATTGATTTCTCTATCTCCTGTAGCCACAGTGTGTAGTGTCTTCAGCTATAGGGTCTCCCCATGTTGTTATGGGGACAAACCAAGTGGAAGGGCAGTAGAGAAAGCAAGCTGGGTGTGAACACTTACATCTTCATTTTTCTCTCCTCTCTTGACTGTGAACACAATAGCTGTTTCACGTTCCTGCCTTGACCTCCCCCACAGTGAAAGACTGGAACCCGGAATTGTATGCCAGATAAACCTCTTCTCAAAGTTGCTACTCTCTGAGTATTTTGTCATACCATCAAAAATGAAACTAAAAAAGTGTGCAGTGCATGGAGAAAACCTTTAGAATTAGCAAATAGAATTTATTGTAAAGCAAAGCAAAAAATAAATAAATAATTAAATAAATAAATAAATAAATAAATAAATAAAGGTATGTCACAACAAATAAGATTTATTTCAGAGATTCAAGATTGGCTAAAACAATTTTAAATCCAATCAAGCCACAACATGATAAATTATCATATTAAATGGCAAAAGAAGAAAAATTACAGGATTGTCCTGACCAAAAAAAAAAAAAAAGTCAAGAATGAAATGTCCGATGTTGATGAAGAGCATCTTGGGAGCAGTGCAGCTAATGTGGTACTCAGTGGTGCAAGGCTGAGTATTTTCCCCAAACATCAAAGCAAAGCCACCATTCCCACGGCCAGTGCTTGGTGCTGAAGATCTAGCCAGGACAGTAAGGCTGTGCTGGACAGTATGGAAATGACCAAAACTCATCCTCAAGAAAGGGGAAAGTAACTCTTGGGATAGAGAACACGGATGTTTGTGTAAATAGTCACAAAGAATCTGCAAAACCGTTCCTGTAATTAAAAGTGGGTTCATCGAAGCCTCAATGCTTGGTTACATCTAAGAGAAAATGCATGTAAGCTGAAGATGTAAGAGGAATACTAATTATGGTTTCGTAAAGAAAAAAAAAATGCCAGGGCTGGAGAGAGAAATGGCTCAGTGGTTAAGAGCACTGGCTGCTCTTCCAGAGGACCTGGGTCCAATTCCCAGCACCCACACAGAGGCTTACAATTGTCTGTAACCCCACTTCCAAGGGATCTGATGCTCTCTGACCTCCACTGGCCCAGACTCCCATGTGATGCACAGATGTACACGTAGGCAAAATATCCATACACATAAAACAATTTTTAATTAAAATTTCAAACCCCAATAGTAAGCAGCAATCCAGCTAGAAAAAAAAAAAAAAGAAAACATGAAGAAACTAAAGATGTACAGATGGGAATTAGGCACATGAAAAAGTGTTAGCAATTAGGGAAATTAGAATGAAAAACCACAAGGATTTTTTTTTTCCTATCAGAATGGCTAAAATGTGAAAATGACAACAAATTATGTAGAGATTTGGGAAAAAACTGGATCATGCAGACCCTGTTAGAAATGTAAAGTGAGACAGTCTCAAAAACAATTTGTCAGTTTCTGAAAAAAAAAAAAAAATTAACAAGCAGCTATCACATGACTCAGCAATTACACTCCTGGGCATTTATCCCAGAGAAGTTAAGATTTGCACTCAAATGAGAGTCTGCATAGCGGCATTTATAACGCATTATCCCGGTTAGCTCCGAGTTGGAAACAGATGTTTCTCAACAGGTGAATGCTTAAATTATGCCATGGACATCCTGCCGTTCCTCCTTGTACGAAAGGACAAATTGCCCGGATGGACAACGGGCGGATGAGTCTCTAGAGAAATGTGTGGGGTGAAGAGAAGCACCCCAAAGCTTACGCACTGTTTGAGTCCTTTTCAACGACATTTCCAATGGACAAATGTTTTTTTTTTTTTTTTTAAGTGGAGAATAGATTAGGGGATGCCAGCAGTTACAAAGAGAGACTTGCAATCCAATCCGACTGGCTGGGGAGGCAGAGAGAAAAGGAGCTCAGGCTTGCCGACCAGTAGCTTAGCCTAGCTGGCAAGGTCCAGGTCAGTGAAAGACGATGTCACAGGAAATAAGGTCGATGGTGCCTGAGGAGGAAATGACGCCTAAGTATGTGCACACATACACACATCACACATGAACACACACACACATACACACAGAGGGTGAAGGTGTGAGAGGAATGGAAGAGGCTATAAAATGGCACGTGAAGGGCTCAGCAGTACTGAGTAACAAGTCTACACTGTTTAGGACATTGTACTGTGGTCTTCCAGGGGCTTACTGTTGGGGGAAACTGAGCAAAGGGGACGGACCGGAGATTTACACAAATTTAGTATTAAATTAAAGTAATTTTAATTAAAAATACATTTGTGAGATTTAATTTTTTAATTTATTTTACTAATTACACTAGCATTTAAATGCCCATCCCTTCGGCTTGCCCAATCCTTTTTATTGGAAACTTATTGAGTATCTGATAAAAGAAACTTATTGTGTATTTTAAGCTCTTGATAGACGTACGATCTTTTCATTGTCAACAGGGATATTGTTTTAGCTCAATTTCTATCAGGGTTTGCCTATGTTAATGTTTTCTTGTCATATTGCTCTCAAATGACAATAAGACTAACAGTAATGAGTGTGCCTACTAATTGCGTATTTTAATTGGAACAGTTGCATTGCTTTGCTTATTCTATTTAGACGTGATTTGCCTCTGGTTATTTTAAGTGGTTTCCAGAACTCCATATTTTACCCAGTATCGTTTTTGCAGCTAAGGATGCAGTCACGTGGAAAGTCCCTGATGCTTAACCCAGTTTCCCTTATTGCACTCAACTCCCTTTAAGCACAGTTTTGCGTCTATAGTCCCAAGGAGACTGGTCTATGCTTTCTTATTTTCTCCTGTTCTTTGTCAAGTTTTATTATTCAATTTTTGCTTGTGCCATGAAACTAATTGGCGAGCCGCCTCGCTTTCTCTCTGGCCTGGATCTGTTGGAGTAATATCATAATTACCCATTTCATAAAGGTTAGGTAAATCTCAGCTGTGAACCCACCTGGTCCCGGTGCCCTTTTCAGCAGTGGGCCTAATCACCTTTACTGGCTTGTCCACAGTTGCTGGTCTAAGTCAAAATTTCCACCTTATTTTTTTTAAGATACATTTAGATAGTTTATATTTTGTTAAAAAGTCATTTTCCTTTGGCAAATAATTTGCACAGAATATTCTTTTAATCTTTCCTGCATCTGTCATTGTTCTTTCTCTTATGTCTGTAATCAGACTGTGGGGGGGTTGATCTAATTCATTGTTTTTTGTTCTCTCTCTCTGTGTGTGTGTGTGTGTGTGTGTGTGTGCGTGCGCGCGCGCGTGCGCTCTCTCTCACCTGTGCATGCATAGGTCGAGGCCAAAAGTCAACATTAGACGTTTTCCTCTATCACTATCATCCTTATCTGAGACTGCCGGGTGTCTCCCTGAATCCGGAGCTTTCAGTTGGCTGAACTGGCTGACGACCATCAAGCTCCAGGCATTCATCAGTCACTCTCCCTCAATGCTGGGGTTTCAGACACATGCCAGTTCACCCACCATTTACACGGATGCTAGAGACTTGAACTCAAGTCCCCATTCTTGTGCACCAAGAGCACTCTATGCACTGTGCTTTCTTCCTAGCTCCCTGTCTGGGTTTTTATCCTTGTTGTTGTTTCTTCTTTGTGAGTTTTGTCTGGAAATATTTTTATGTATCCCTGACTGATCCCGAACTTACTATGTAGCCCAGGCTGGGCTTGAACTTACGTCTGTCTCTGTCTCCTGAGTGCTGGTATTACAGGCGTGCACCACCACATCTGGAGTTTCTTACTCTTTCTGTTTGTCTTCTCTTTTGAGAAGATGTGTCTTTATCTTTACTAAAATGTCCCCCCACCCCCGCTCCTTTGGTTTTGTTTCTTGGTCTAGTTCCTCCAGGTGTCCATCGTTTCTGAATTTTTAGCTTCTATTTTTCTTCAGCAGAGATGTGAAAGTCTACTGAAATGTGAGTGTTTCTCTGAGGTCTGTGATTTTTATGAAATGCATTCTTTTATTTGATTTCTAGATTCTTGTACCACAATTATCAAGGAATTCTGGGTTGAGCCATTCTCAAAACAATATACTCACATTGATCGTTTATGACAATTTCCCATTCGGCTTCCTTCCACCTTCTAACCTGGGACATTTTCAGACTTCCCCACTGAATGTATGTTCAGCAGCAGAGAGGTGGCTTCGAAGTTCCCTCTGCAGTCATTGCTGATGGCAGGAGGCCACCTTCTGTCAGGTATGGATGTGATTTTAGTGGCAAAGCCTGGCTTCCAGGAGTTATCCTTGGAGTACATTATTTTACTGTTCATCTCATGTTTGGTCCACGATTGTGCACAATGCGCTCAAATTAGTTGAGCTGTGAAGGCTTCCTGTTGGGTGGGTGTGTCTGCAGATGGCTTGAGGCATGCTGCCAAGCCTCCCTGAATCCCAGTTCAGTTCTTCCTGTGTCCCCTGCACAGGGCACACAGTACTCATGATCCCCAGAGATTTCTGTTTCCCTGGTTCTCTGGTAAATTGCTGGCTGCTCTGCCAGATTTGTTGCCTTCCTTTTAATTGCTCTCCATCAAGATCTCTCCCAGGTGCTGACAAAGCTTTTAGATAACACGTTTTTCAGGCTTCAGGCTAAGAACTACCAGCCCTTTTCCGCACACCTTTTCTTTTAGCCTGTTTCTTCCTTGGGGCAGACGCTCTGTACCCCTGAACAGAACAGGGCAGGGGCAGTTTCTGTTATGGAGCATGTGGCCAGTGCTGCTGCCTGGGTCTGAGAGGTCAGGTTGGAAGCCATTATTTCATCTAGTTTACATGAGATCCTATAATGACCCGGAAAGCCACACAGACAGAAAAAAAAATCAAAGCCTGAGAATTAATCCAATTTTGATGGCCAACTCCTAGTTCTGAGGCAAGCTGATCCAAGCTCTCATTTTAGAGCCGAGGAGTTCCTGGCTGATTCCAGGTCAGGAATACCTGCCTATGCAATCCCCAGGCCATCTCAAAGGAGCAGTGACAATTTGAAGATCAGTGACTTCTGCTGTGCTCCCAAACGTTGTTATAAACGTCTAGCCATCAGTTCCAACATATGCCTATCCCAAGAGTTTACCCAGTTCTGGGAATAATAGATGGAAGCATCCTTGCCTGTTCAGATTGTGTCTGTGGTCCCGAAGCAAAGTCAGGGAGGCTGTTTTGACAATCATATTTGGTGAAGAGAGAGAGATAAACAAAAAGTATGATTGAAAGAAAGAAAACTTAGAACTGACAGTCTGATTCATGTTCAATATTACCAGGAGCAGAGTGGGCTACGTTGGCAAATCTCTTTGACATCTTGAAATGTCACTTTCTTCACATTTAGAGTGAAGGTATTTCTTGTATCTATGTTTTGTTCTAGAATGCAAGTGGTATAAAATAATTAAGACAATATAAAGTAGAGATAAAATGAATGTCAGATATTTCCTTCACTGCCCATAGGGGGTGAAGAAAAGCTATTATCTATCTTTCTTTCTTTCTTTCTTTCTTTCTTTCTTTCTTTCTTTCTTTCT
>NW_026596120.1:14410469-14421927 GCF_907164565.1 Psammomys obesus
TCTTTCTTTCTTTCTTTCTTTCTTTCTTTCTTTCTTTCTTTCTTTCTTTCTTTCTTTCTTTCTTTCTTTCTAAGGCAGGGTCTCATGTACTCCAGGTTTTTTTTTCTGTTAAACTTTGTATATACCCAAGGACAGCCCTGAACTTCCTGATCCTTCTGCCACCATGCCAAGTTTTATATGATGCTGGAAATCAGACCCAGAGATTTGCCAAGGCTAGGAAAGTACTGTTTCTTTTTTTCTGGTTTTTCAAGGCAGGGTTTCTCTGTGTACCTAACATTCCTGAAATTCACTCTTTAGACCATACTGGCCTTGAACTCAAGAGATCCACCTGCCTCTGCCTCTTGCATCCTGAGATTAAACGTGAGCTGATATCACCATTCCTGGTGGGAAGTACTCTTTGAACTAAATCAACACCCTTGTGAAAGGCAATGAAAATCCATAACATGATCCCCAAATTTCTCTTCTTTCTCTATTAAATTTTTTGACCTCCATTGTCCCATTGTCTGTTAAGTGTTTTCAGACTTGTTTTAATCTGGTATAGCAAGGCATGCAGACATGGCAATGACCATTGCAGGGGGGGGGGGAAGATGGGGATTCTACTTTCCATTTCATAGAGAGGAGGCCAGGTTGTGAGGGAGGACTATCTGCATCAGTCCTGCCACAGCTCAGGAACCTCTTACACTGTAAAGAAACAGTCCAGGTGGGGTAGGTAGTTTGAGATGGGCTAGTTGGTCTGATCCCTGGCCTTGGGGTAATTAGAGTAAGGGGGGTGTGGTGTGGGAGGTGTTTAGGATTTGGGCTCTTGGTTTGTTGGTTAGTATGAAAGACTCACTCAGGGAGACATAGATGCCCTGTTGTGTCTCTGAGAACTAGGTTGATCTGGGAAGGATGATACTTAGGGTCAGCAAGGCTCCAGGTAGTAGGAATGTGAAGTGTATGAGATGCACAAGGACTGTTCCCTCACTTTGTGGATGTGTTTGCGGACATGGTTTGTAGTGGGCTAGAGATGAGCCACAGACACTGTGCAGGTTTGTATAGCAGCTATCCACTATCCACTCTCCTGCAATCAAGGCCAGGGTCTCAAAAGTCCAAATTTAATTATGGAATTAAAATTCCAAGTTGGGGAACTGGCAAGATGGCTTAGTGGTTAACAGCAATGACTGTTCTCCAAGTTCAACTCATAACTCCCACGTGACAGCTTATAGCTGTCTGTGACTCCAGTTCCAGGGATCTGACACCCTCACACAAACACAGGTAGGCAAAACACCAGTGCACATCAAATCAAATCATTAAAAATATCCTCCCAAATTGGGAAGAACCAACATATTTTAGGCTGTTCCTTCTCCTACCTTGAATCTGTTTTTTTAAATGTCTCTGCTCCCTGCCCACTAAATAATACCTTGGTCTTTCTTTTATTCTTTATTACTTGATCTTTCTATTTGCAAGAAGACATTCCTTTTATGGGACCAAAATGGCTTCATTCTGGTTTGTGCCTGTTAAATCCTAAAAGTTTGATGTCTTGTTGTATATATACAAGACACATTCAGCCTTTCCTTTGGAACAGATGCCAGATCCAATAAATTGTCTCCAATGAGCCAGCAGAACTGTTTATGACCACAATGAAAAGCCACTTGCACTTAGCATCTTCAGATGCTAATTATGAGTCTGTTGGTTCATCTTTCTTTCTCCACTGCAGGCTCCATGACGCCCAGCTGACACCACCACACAGAAAGTCTTCCTGTGTGTCCCCAGCTTTCTCCTCTGAGCAGGACCTCTGTCATACCTAGCTGTAGAGAAATGAGAGAGCTGAGATTAGTCTTTAAAATGAATAGACAAGGAGAGAGCTAAAATTGGGCTGTAAAATGAATAAATAAACAAATTTAATTAAAAATAAACAAACAAAAAGGGGCTCTGCAGAGTACTGTTATTTGTTCCTGCTTATAGGAAACAAGATTGCATTGTACCTCATTTTATGACATGGATGGTCGTGTGTTGAGTATGAAGCTGAACGCGTGAAGAACATCATAGACACTCATTAGGTTTCCCTTGACTGAATCTTCGAAATTAATACAAACTGTTTTGCCAAAAAGCTCACAATCAATAAATAAAGAAGATGTAGGAAATAAAAGGTTTGGTTGTTATCAAACCAAAAGGGCATGTGTAGATTCTGAAATAACTGATGCAGTAGTAAAGCCATACATTTTGAATTATGTTTATAGAAATCCCTAACTCTGTGAGTTGGAGGCAAACAGAAGCCCATCTTATATTTACACAGAGATAACAAGTACCAGAAACTTACCAGAGAGCCTGTGATAGGCCGTCAGAGCACTTCAGCTAGATTTATTAGAAAGATGTACTATAACGACATTACTGATGACAATCTTGGGACTGTCGCCACAAAGATTCATTTTGCCTGAATTGCTACCCATGAATTAATGCTCCGCTGAAATCAGTCGCATCATTGCCCACCCTATTTGTCCACCAGGGACCATCTCTGATATTTAAAAAGGTGAAAAATGTGGAGATTTCTGTGATATATGGAACAACTTAAATACTTGAGTGGAGAGGGAGTTATCATCCATAATAGTCTAGAACATTCTAGTATTCATGAAGCCGACGATGGGCTAGGCACAATGCCAGACCAACAGGATTCAAGAACGAGCTAGCGACCCCTAACCACTGGGTGCACGTCCCACTGTGCTTTCTCTCAGACAGCTGCAACTTTTAAGTCAGCAGCAAATGTGCAAAAATGTAAGTTTCCTAACTAGTAAAGGAAAGTGTCAGGGGTGATCATGAAAGGGAGGAGGAGTGGGTGGTGGAGCCATCCTGGGAACAAAGTCCAGGTGCACAGTTAGTGACTGTCACATGGGTGTCTCTTAGACTTGTCACTCGGTCAAGTCATGTGACACACATCTGACAAAGCTGTGTGAAGGCAGGAGGCTCTCTACATGCTGGGATCCAGGCCCTGCTCCACAGAAATCTAGGTATCTCTGCCTGACTGGCTTCTAATCTTTGAGCTAGAGTCATGATAATAAAGAATTGTGGTAACCTGCATGTGACCTCAGATAGGAGTTTAGGACAGAAATGAGGGAAGAAGCTGGTCAGGAGAGACAGTGGGAAAGACTAGAGGCAGAGGCTCAAATATTGAATGTCTTCAGGGGCTAATAGTTACTTGTTTATTGCTTTGATATGGAAACATTGAACAAACTATGATTTTTGACACAATGTGAATCATGGGTTTTGACACTATGTGAAGGACATAAATCAACTGGCCCCACTTATTTTAACTTTTTTTTTTTTACTCTGAGTAAATGCCTAAGATATTTAATCGAGATATCTAATTTATTAATATGCTAATGCAAACTCCTTAAAATGTATTTCTATATCAACACACACACATATATCATAAGAGAAAGGAGAGATAAATATGTATGGGAATATTAGAAATGTGGAAACATTAGAAAAGGCAGAATGTTGATTTGCTGTAGAGCCGAACATATTTTAACATACGTATCCTGCCCAATGACTTTCTAAGATGTGGCACAGTGGGACGAGGCTTTCACGATGCATGTAACTGCAGGAGCCTTTACTGAAATCTGCTTGCAGGGGTAGCGTGCTGGGTGGGGTCAATGAGACCTTGAACTATTAAACACCCTTCTTCGAGGATACTCACGCCCACCCGTACACTCGCTGTCAGGTGGCCATCCAGAATGATCTAGTTTGAGATCCTCTCCCCATTCAGTTCATATAGTAAAGGGGGTGGCCCTGGCTCATTGTGTGGGACGCTGCTTCCTGGCATTGCCTGCTTCCATGGTGTGGCCTCCTTCAAGGAATCTTTTTTTTTTTTTTTTTTAATTTGTTTCAGTTGTTGTGGGGATGGGGTTTCACTGGCGGAACCCACAAAAAGGCTGAATGTAAGTAAGGATACCTTTACGTTTAGCATTATTGCTGGGTACCGGATCCTGTAGACAGGTTGCATAGGAAGAGTCATTGACTAAGAGGTTTGGGGAGGAAGTCACCAGCATTGCTCAACTGTCAATGTGTAGCTAGAGGGATTTAAGAACATGGGGTCAACTTCTGTGGATTTCAGTGTCCTCTACTAAAAACGGAACTGTAAGCGTACCCAGGGAATGACACGTATGTGGCACATGTGTGATTACATTGCTGAGTGATCACCTGCTCACCGAGTTTAGAGCCAAAGATCCCTTCTAGATGAAATGTCCCCACTGATCACTCAGAACTAAGGAGCAGGATAAACCACTGTTGTTCCCACCTAAAAGGACAACTCTCGATGGCGTACATCCAGCACCTGAGGGGGTGTAGACATGGCTCAGAGGTTAAGACCTTTGGCTACTCTTCCAGACACCCTGGGTTCAATTCCCAGCACCCACATGGCAGCTCATAACCATTCGTAACTCCAGTTCCAGGGCATCAGAGAGTTTTTTCTGTCTTTTTTCAGGCACCCGTCATGGCATGTAACCACAGGCAAAGCACCCATACACACAAAATAAAATAATAAACAATTTTTCAAGGCACGGGGCTGTGGTTTATGCCTATAATCCAGGCATTAGAAAGCCAAAGAGGGCTTGTGAGTTAGAGGCCAGCCCAGACTACTCCATAGTGATTTCCTATCTCAAAAATAAAACCGACAATATAAACCACTATAAAAAAATATTGCTTGCTTCCCTGGTCAGTGCCATGAAGAAAAAGCGATGTAGTACTGTGGGGGAAGGGCAGTGGGCACAAAACTGACGTGGTTTTCCTCACCCCGTGGCACCCTGTAAAGGTTCGTTTGGGCTTTGTGGCTTCTCAATCCGGACAGTTAGGAACTGACTTGTAAGCAGAATGAATGACTATTCCACAGCAGTCAGGGTAGGAAGAGCCCTAAGCTACGGGATGGCTCCAGAACCTCATCCTACTATGGGACACATGTGTTGAGGAGGGCTGAGGCGGGCTCCAGTCTCTCATCTTTACACCCTGCTGGCTAGTGAGTGTGCTGGGCTGGAGGTGTATATGCCTCAGCCTGCAGAGTGTTATCACTGTTTTCAAGTACCAATTAATAAGAAAGCCAATGCTCGCCGGACTCCAATGACCTCCAAGGACTCTGCTGCTGTGGCAGAGTCGATAGGATGAGAGCATCCTATTAATAGTGAACATCCCAAATAGAGTGAACATCGCTCTGCAATTGAGTGGGGCCAGCCCCATGCTCCACTGTGCTAAGGAGCTGACCCTGGGCTACCCGTGGCATGACTATGGCCAACCAGCTTCTTGCATTTCATCCTGGAGCATTCTACCCACTCTTCGAAGTGAGCAAGCAGAGATACCTAACTTAAGACTGAAAGTGGACTCTTTGTGATAAAATTCTCTTAAGCACTCCGGGGCTGGAGCATCTGCATTTCACCTGAGCCATTGCAGAGAGGTCCCCTCTAGATGGGAGGAACTTGAGGCGACAAGCTAGGAACATGGCTTGGTAGGCTAACTGCTGGCTGCCCAAGCACGAGGGCTTAAGATCAGACCTCACAGCTCCCACAGAAAGAGATTGGTGAGTAGGATGCCCCTGTGGCTTCAGCATGTGGATAGGATGGGGAGACTTGGAGGAGCCCAAGGGCTTGCCAGCCACCGGGCCAGGCTATAATGTTGAGATGCAGAAAATAAGACAGAGAAGTGATTAAGCAAGAACCTTAATGCCAACCTCTGGCCTACACATACACTCACAAAGGTAGGCACACTCCCAATCTCTCTCTCTCTCTCTCTCTCTCTCTCTCTCTCTCTCTGTCTCTCAAATACACCAGGAGGAGGGAGGATGAGAAAGCTTAAGACCCAAGACCCAGAAAGGTCCTTGTGGACACTCAGAAGTCACACTGAAAAGACTTTTAAGGGACAACTGCTCGGTTGGAGCTGAGAAAGAAAGAATGTTTCTCTCTCGGAGGCACATGAAATACTGCATTATCAAGATGGCCTTGCCTGACACAGTTGTAGGGAGACAATACCTGAATAGCCTTCTTCTTCGTGAGTGGAGCCATGCCTCAGGAAAAGAGCTCTGAGGGAAAGTTCTAATTACATCCCATTGCTTAACAGTTGGGTCAGTTGCACAGTTAACCTTTCCAGCCTGTTTCCCCAGGTGTGAAACAGTGACGGAGCTGATTTATGGCATTTGGGTGGCTATGTGGGAGGAGGTATGTGAAATGGTTAGAGCGACTGTCTTGCATTCTGCTGATGTGCGCTATGAGCCACGCTGAACTAGTTTAGGGACGAGGGTGCTGCTGCTGAAGGGGAAGGACTGTGGGAAGCCACAGCGAGAGGTTTCCGAATCTTAAATGCCAATCAAATTCGTTAGGAGCCACCAGCCACGCTCCTTCACTTGTGAGGGCCTTCACAAGGCTTCTACATTATGACCCCTGGGACGGACGTCAAGTACTCATGGGTGGACAGCAAAATGTAAGGATATCACAGAGCCAGTCAGTGTTCTGGGAAAAACGAAGTTAGTGAAGGGCCCCCGTTGAGCTGTGCAGGTGAGATTGAAGGGTCCAGCAGGAGACGCTTCCGTGTCCTGGAACAGCAATGCTGAGAAGCCTCCTCTCTCGCTGGGATGTGCTACAGAGCAGGGATGATCAGAAAGGTGTTATTCCTGGACTTCTGCCAGGAGGGAAGCTAACAGGGCTGGTACGGGTGACGGGGGACGTGGTTACTGCAAAATTTGCTACACAGCAAAAAAATGAGAGCAAGCAAAAATCTACCAGCCTGACTATTTCCTTAGCTTCCAAGGATGCTCGAAATGTGTTATGCACATACAAAGTGTGTTGCGCACAGTAGGTCTGGCTCATCTGGCTCACACTCGCCTTCCACTTTGGAGCTGAACCGACACAGCTGATAATAAGTTACTGGTTCTAAGACTTAAGTACACATTGGAATCACCTAGGTAGATTTATGAACTGCTGGCGACTATATTTCACCCCTGGAGAATCTTAATTTAATTGGTCTGGAGATTCCCCCAGTGGCTTTAAGGAATGGCAAAGCTTGAGGATTACTGCCCACTACTGAAATCAGCTGGGAGTCTCCAGCCTCATTAAGTGAGGACACGTTTATCATACAGGTTTTCATTAAGCCACGGGGAGTTAGAGCTGACACAAGCTAGAATTGTGCTGTCCACCCCTTAGTATTTAATCTAAAATAATTACATTCAGGTAAGTTTTAAAAATTAGTGCCTATGTCCCACTGGCTGCATTTAAAAAGATGTATATGGCTAGTTACTGCCTTTTGAACCATATAGAGCATCGTGGGAAGTTCTATCAAGCAGCCCTAAGAAAGTGTCAGGACCTCCAAGCTAAGTGAGCAGAGACTCTAGGCAGTAAGGCTTGGGGTAAACATCAGGAAACCTGAGCCTCCCATACAGAACATCCATGAGGACAGAGGCATTCAGTACCTGAAGACATATTTGAGGCCTCAGGTATATGCCAGCCCGTTGGATGATTGGATACTCCAGACACATAGAGCCAGTATCCCTCAAAGCTGGTAATGAAGAGAGTGAAAACCTGAGGCCTGTCACTGACACTGTAGACTCCTCTGAAGGCACCGGCCAAGCGGCACTCACGTTACTGACTTCAGGACCACACTTCCGGGAAAGGTGACGTGCTTCTGCTGGCTGCTTTGAACAACATCAGAGTCCCAGGAGGTGTCCACCGCAACAGCAATGTCCAGCTTTGTGTTCAACAACAGGTTGCTCCCGGGGCCCTATGGCAGAACATCTCTTGTGCCAGAGGCTCATATATGGAGAGATGACCAGGTGCACAGCAGAGGACATGAATGGAGGGCTCAATGAACTGATGGCTGGAGAAAGCCCATTGCTATCCTCCTCAGTCTGCTCCAGAGAGTTGCAAGGTCTCCCTGCATGGGAGACAAAGGGTGCCAGCTTGGAGAGGCATCTCCGAGAGGCACCAGGCTGGATGTTTCTAGAAAGAAAGATGCATTCCTTTCCTAGCTCTGCCTTAAGTAAGTGCCACTAGGTGGGTGGCTTAAAAGAAACATGAATTCTCTCAGGTTCTGGGTGACAGTTGAGGTCCCGAGACAGAGCGGTGGATTTTTTTTTCCTGCCAGCCCAGCCATCTGTTTTATTATAGAAACTTTATGTGGTTTAATAGGCTCTCTTGGAAGTTAATATGGTTTGAAAAATTGCCTGCAATAAATCCTTTCTTTCTTGCACATAAGCTTATCCGTTCTTCATTCAGAGAAAATTAGTTTCTCTCTATCCACCTTACATAAATATGGGGGAGAAAAGTACTTAAAGAATATCAGTCTGAGGGAGTATCTAGTTTTGAACCTGCCCTAGGGACATGGTGAAGTCCTCTGGTCTATGATGTCATTCTTCACCAGACCTGTTCAGAACAAGGGTCTTTATGCTCTTGGAAACTCCAGCGCACTCTGACTGGCCTCAGGGGTTGGTGCCCACCTTTGTCCCCTCCCCATTCACACCAGTGAGTTTTTAAATTTACATTTATTCATTAGGCAGCACACAGGTCATGCTGTAGGTACAGGGGTCAAAGGACAACCTGCAAGAGTCAGTTCTCTCCTTTCACCATGCAGGTCCTAGGTGGTTTGACGGCAAGCTCCTTTATGAAGAAAAGCTTCAAGTTTGCAAGACCAGTGGTTAACATACAGGTTAAACACCGAGCTCCAGAGCACGACTGCCTGGGTTCAAATCCACCTTTGTTACTTGGAAGCTGAGTATAAATGGAAAGTTATGGCTTTCTCCTAGTGAGAGGTGGCTCAGTGGTTAAGAGTATTTGTCATTCTTACAGAGGACCTGGGTTTGAATCCCAGTACTCACAAACACTTGTAACTCCCATTCTAGGCAGGGAATCTGGCACCCTCTTCTGGCTTCCCTGAATACTGCATGCATATGATACACAAACATACTGGAGCACACACAAAGTAAACTTTGTGTTGACTTCTCAGACCCAGAGGGGACAGGAGCTTTACAAAAAGGACAACAAAGCCAAAAAGTCTGGGCCCAGGGGGGCCTGCAGAAACTGATGCACCAACCAAGGACTATGCACAGAGAATATCTAGACCTCCTGGTCAGATGTGCCCCATAGGCAGCTCAGTCTCTATGTGAGTAAGGTCTCCGAGTAAGGGGAGCAGGGGCTACCTCTGACATAAACTCAGTTGCCTGCTCTTGATGACTTACCCTTGGTGGTGGCCTTGCCAGGCCACAGAGGAAGCAGATACAGGCAGTCCTGATGAGACGTGATAGGCTAGGGCCAGATGGCAAGGGAAGAGGATTACCCCTTTCAGTGGACTAGGAGAAAGGGTTAGAGGAGGAAGATGGAGGGAGGGAGGGAGGGAAGAAGGGAGGGAGGGAGGGACCAAAATGAGTTGAGGAAGGTGTCTACAATCAGGATATAAAGTGAATAAAATTGTAAAAAATAAAAATTAAAAAAACATTGACTTCTGTTAGTGTTAATTATGCCTCAGTAACACTGGCCATGTTTTAAATTAGTGTCCATGGTATGGCAAGCCTTCTGAAAGTGTTGTTGGAAAGTCATTGTATTAAAAACATTGGAGACAAAGTGTTGTCAAAAAGGATTGTATTAACTGTGGTCATTCGAAACTGGATTCTCTCCCCACCTCACTATAGCCTAGCTACATTTACCTTTCCAGGGAAGAACGTGAATAAACATGAAATAAGGGCCAGTGATGCAGTCAGTCAGCAGGCTGAGTTCAAGAGCCTATACTACATCTATCACCTTGCACATATGATCAGGAATTGTCCTGGATGGAAAAGACTATGAAGCTACCCTACCTGATTGTTGCAAAAACCAAAGTTCCCATAAGGGTAGGGAGGTGGCTCAATGTGTAAAGGCACCTGCAGCTTAGCCTGGTGACCGGAGTTCAAGTCCCTAGATCCATCCATGTAATAGAAGGAGAGAAGTGACTCCTACAAGGTATCCTCTGACCTCCGCACAAGTGCCCGCACATGAACACACACATACACAAACGAATGTTACAAATTATTTAAATGGATAAGTGCATGTCCTGAAAATTCTAAAGCAATATGAATATATCAGTCATGATAACAGTGGAAGAGAGGGGCTAGGTAAGCATTGCTGTCTTTGCAAAGTGGGCAACAGAGAGCAAACAAGAGTAAACCAGACTTTAACAGTAAGAAGAACTTCATCTCTTTAGTTCATAAACACTGGCAAGCCCAGCATGATTAACTGGGCATGCAGAGAATGCTGGTGCATGAGAGATCTGGGAGAGGGGAACGGAAAGGATGAGGGCCCCTGTCACCAAGTCCCAGCACATGCCCTCTTGGTAGGTGTGGGAGGAAGGCTCTTTGGCAGCACCTGTATGTGTAGGGGCAGCCCGTATCTCCTTGTTCTCCTGTCCCCTCATTTTCTGCCCAGCTCTCCCTCTGGTGAACCCCTTCCAGAAGACAGCCCAGGAAACCCAATGTGTAGAGGTTAGCTTCTTCATGGAGTAGGACAGAAAGTTGCAGACATGGATCTGGGAAAGGGAACAAACAGGAGGCAGAAAGAACTACAGCTGATGGCATGATGGAACAAGTAAATGCCTTGCATCCTCTAGTCTTCTAATTGACTTGCTGAAGAGAAAACAAGAGCCACAGGTTGTAGTGGAAGAGTAAATGTCTACCTAATGAAGAGCATACTTGAAAACAAAGGCAGCTTGGTCTTCACTCTCATGGCCTCCTGTAGAGTTTTGATCCAAGTCCGGCAACATAGCTACCCTGGCAAGAGGTCACATCCAAAGACTTAGGTCTATGTGATCAGGCTAAAATAAAGACACACCTTTAGTACACACCTTTAACTCCAAACAAAGACATCTAATTGAGGGACAGACAAAATGACAAATCAGAGAAAGATTTGACAGAATGAATCAGAGATAGGATACACCCAACTCTCACAAAAACAGACAGGAAAGAGAAGCTACTTAAGAGCAAAGAAGAGAGAGAGTAGGGGAGTTTGTGGAGAAAGTCCAGCAGAGTTTGGGAGTACAGTACAGCTGGGTGCAGTTCAGTTGAGTTCAGTTCAGCTAGTGAAGTTCAGTTCATGCAATTCAGAGGCAGTTCCCAAGCAGAGCAATTCGGTGAGAAGTGGAGAGAAGCCAGTTTGAATCAGTCTGCTTGGCGAGGAGTTTTGATCCAAAACAGCTGAGTTGAACTAGCTAGCCAGAGTTCAGAAAAAAAAAAAAAAAAAAAAAAAAAAAAAAAAAAAAAAAAAAAAACAGAAAGGGTGAGTTTATTCAGCCATAAGACTCAGAGGTTGAAAACATTCTAGGCCTAGGTTGGCAGACAGAGGCTAGAAGCAGAAGCCTTCAAGGTCTGGGCTTACAGAAGATCAGATTGTATGGAAGCTAGAAGCTTCCAGGCCAGGCCTAGGCCTAGGCATTGTTAGATAAGAAAGAAAGAAAGAAAGAAAGAAAGAAAGAAAGAAAGAAAGAA
>NW_026596120.1:14422027-14468959 GCF_907164565.1 Psammomys obesus
GGAAGGAAGGAAGGAAGGAAGGAAGGAAGGAAGGAAGGAAGGAAGAAGACTATGGGCTCAGCTCAAGCTCTGCCTGGGTGTGACTCTCATCTCGTCCCCTGTCCTGAGGAAATAAAAACATTTACAGCCTTCATCTTTGTTGTCCTAGGAATCTTGAGTTGGAAGCTCGTGTTACAGTAGATGTGGCTAAAATGAGAACTCTGCCCAACAGACATCACTGATTGGTCATAGATGGCTTTTCCACTGAGCCCAGATTTTCTCTCAAACTCTCCTGTATGAGTGCTGATCTATTTCATCTTGTTCTATTGTTTAATCCATATAACATAATTAACATCTTCAAATGCAGAACCCCAGACTGTTTGTTATGTCTAGTAAAGTTGTCTGCACTGAAGCTTAGTTCATTCTCCAAGGTGGCTTGTAAAGTTTCAATTTGCTGGCCCTTGTGACTCCCAGGAGGGCATTTACAGTTTAGAACAAGCAGATGTGCCCCATAATTAACTAGCTTGAAGGTTAATAATAAAAATCCTAATCCTTCTCCTTTCAGGTGGACAGGACGGAGGTCATCCGTACCTGCATAAACCCAGTGTACTCGAAACTGTTTACCGTGGACTTTTACTTTGAAGAGGTCCAGCGTCTCCGGTTTGAGGTTCATGACATCAGCAGCAACCACAACGGACTGAAGGATGCTGACTTCCTGGGTGGCATGGAGTGCACCCTTGGCCAGGTAGATGAGATGACCCTTGCCCGTTCCCACCACCAGGCTTTCCTCCCCTTTAGCCTTTCTCCTCTCATCTGACCTTTGCTCTCTTCTTCCTTTAGTTTTTGTTTTCTTTAAACTGTAGCATTTCCCAGTGTTTCCTAGGTACTGTCAAATTAATTATAGTTACCAGAGGATGATCATACGAATATGTGAAGTTACTTATTTTGCAGCTACCAATCTCCCTTTCTGCATGTCCTCATTGTGTTGGTCACTTATATAACAACTGTATATTGGGCACTTTCCTACATCCTCTGTCCTTGCGTCTGTTAGAGCCACATCCTGCCCCATTACAAATTTCCCAGCCAAGATTCTCACACAGAAAGCGTTCCTTGTTAGAATTTATTTAAAGGCTCTAGAGGAAAAAAAAATGACCAAAGAAAAGGACTGAATGCTTAGTGATTAAACAGAGACTTTAATTTAACCCTAGTGGGAATGTGTAATGAACATCAGCATTATTTTCCTTCGATTGGGGAGAAAAAATCAGACTCAGGGCACTCTCAAGTGATGCAGCAGGGATGTCGAGTCATATATCAGATATCTATATAGCAGTTCATAACAGTAGCAAAATTACAGTTATGAAGTAGCAATGAAACAATGTCATGGCTGGGGGTCACCACAGCATGAGGAACCGTATGAAAGGGTCACAGCATCAGGAAGGTTGAGAACCACTGTGCTGAAGGCTGCAGAGCCAGTGTTGGCCCCAAAGCCCATCATTTTGCTTCCACCGCCCTTTCCTTTCCATCTTCCCCTTCTGCTGTGCCCAGAGTGTAGTGGGGTGTTTATGAGAAGTAAGTCAGCGGAGGAAAATGAAATAGATCCAGTTCAACCTCAAAATGCCACCAAGAGTTGAGTTTGATTGGTCTGTGAGGTTAGTGTCCTCAAACCTAGGGACTAGAAATGGGATGACGCAGGAGACCTAGCCAGCTGTGCAGAGTCTGAGAATCAGTTTTTGTTGTTTGTTTGATTTTTTTTTTTTAGTGGTAAGAAGGGAGGGGGAGAGCTGGTTTTTCCAAGCCCAGAAACTTCTTTTCTGGATCAAGTGGGGTTTTTTTGTTGTTCTTGATTTGTTTTGTTTTGTTTCTGAAACTGCAGAGTGGAACATAAGTCAGCTTGTCTGTTTTATGTGATCTTGGGGCTCCCCAGTGCATATGATGGGGGTTGGCTGCTTTCTAGATTCCCATGGTAGCAGATTTCTTGATGCCTTGGGCCCGCTTAATGACCCTGGTTTATAGATGTGGGGCTTCCTTTAGAGCTGAGTGGGATCAAAGTGAAAATCCTGTTCTGAGCCTCCAAAATAAAATGAGCAGTGAAGAGAGAGAAAGGATTATCCATGTTTACTCAAATTGTATCAATTTACGTCATATTCCTGGGCCCCTTCCCTAGTGTTGTGGCTTTCAGAAAGAGGAAACCTTTGAACAAGAATCAAGGTTCTGTGGTACCTTTGTGGAAAAATAAAAATAAAAACATGGTTCAGAGACAAACATGGTTCAGGGGCTGCAGAGGAAGGAGAGAGATTCTGTTAGGCCTAGCAAGAGCCTAAATATAAGAAGGTATGAAGAGAACTCAGGAAACTAATCATCCATGATGCAAAAATGCAAAAGGTTCCTCTTGACCATTACGCAATGGGGTCACCCCTGCTGGTCAGCTAGGAGTGGCACCAGGAGACAAAGACCTTAGGTTTTTAAAAGACACAAGGCGAGAATCTCCTGGGGTTGCCTTCTTGGCGATTTAGGATTGGATGAGGTGTTTAACTTTTAAAATAATTGGTTAGTTCTGGTCACCCTTAGGTCCAGTCAGCCCTGTTGTAAATATCTGATCTTCAAGTCAGTTTGGAATTTCCTGTCAGCCACAGTTAAAGGAAGGGAGAGTGATTAATTCATCCCATGTCTGTTCTGAGGAGTGGGGGTTACAGTCTTTGGATCAAAGGTCAGGAGAAGGATTGGGGCCATTTGGCCCAGTTTCCAAACAAAGCCCATCTCACCAGCACCAGCTGGTGATTTTCTCTCCATTTAGTAGAGATCTCTGCTTGTTCTCTTCCTTATCTCTGCCCTCACAGATGGCTAACGTCAGGAACTTTTACATTCCTCGGCTCTCTGGAGAAGCACTAAGAGGCTTTAATTAACATGGGCCTAAAACTTGCAAATATAAGTTATAAGGCAATTAAAAGAAACATAGGTTACAAAATTAGTCTGATTCTTTCAACTCTCCCAGTCAGAAAGCCATGTCAAGGAGTCCTGAAGGTCAGGCAAAGGTGACAGGAGCTTGAGGTAGGAGGGACCTGGGGTCACTGAGCCAGTTCAGAGGTGACTTTCTGTTAACCAGTAAAAATTAAACTTCAGAACCCTTTGCAGCTGGGCCTCCTGCTAAGGCTGTGCCTTACACTGCTATTTGTAGAGTTGCAGGGTTTTTTGTTTTTGTTTTTGTTTTTGTTTTTGTTTTTTCACAAACAGGGACTCCAAATTATAGAAGCCTAATGCCCCAGCAAAACTGCATTCATGCCCTGCCTCAGGAGAAAACATCTGTGAGAAAAGGTCTGCTGGAAGGCAGGTGTGTGTGTGTGTGTGTGTGTGTGTGTGTGTGTGTGTGTGTGTGTGAAGGCTTCCCAAGGAATGCAGCATTGATGCTGAAATACTGAGAAGGAAGTACATTCCCTGCAGATGGCAAGAAAACACACAAGCCTCTGGATTCAAGAAGGAGTTGGCCATATGGTAGACAGCACTTTGTTTGATTTTTGTCAACACACTGACTCTGAAATCGGAGGTGAAAAGAGTTGAGACACATAATGGCCTGAAAAAGTGATCCAGGCAAGGAGAAGCAGCCCTTAAGGGTGTATGGTCAAGCCAGCTGCCACTGTACATAACTGGAGCCCAATTCTATTAGGAACAATCTGGAAGCCAGTGCAGAGCAAGTGTCAGAGTGTGTTCCCTAGGGCTGAGGAAACTAGGCTTCTAGCCACGCTGGCCAAAAGTGTTCTTGGCGGTCATTGGTGGAGGGCTGTTCCTAATCTGGGGGCATCAGGCTTCCAGTATTCCTAGCTGGCTGCCTGGGTAGCTAAGGGGACTTTAAGGATTAGCAGAAGGTTCAAGCAAAGAAGTTCGGTGGCTGGTGGTTAGAAGTCAGTAATGTATACTCATCTCAGGGGCCTGGTGATAGAAACAGGGTGCCGAAACCCTTGCTCTTTGTTTCCTATTATGGCTTGCTTCTTCAATGCCCAGTCACCCACTCTCTTAGAAGTCATACCTTCTGAGTATGAAGGATGACAATTTGGGGGTCATCACTTTTTTTTGCCATGTGACCATGTGGAAAAGAACTCCCTCCCTAACTCAGAAGGGAATCCCGAGTAAGCGCAACCAGAGATCTCACCGCTCCACTTGCCAGAGTTTGGCTTAGGGCTATGCCTGTGGCCGATACTTAGTAGTAAGATGTGCAAGTGTTATTTGAAAGCTCTTACTTAGCCTAGAGATACAAATAAAGACTGTTTCTCTTTGCCTGGGATTCCTGAAATACTGTAGCAGTCTCGAAGCAAGGCTGGAGGTATGTGTAGCCCTCAGGCGACCAGAAGCTAAAGATAGCCACAGAGGCAAAGGCTTGACATGTTGCCCCTTCAGCCACCTCCAGGTGACATCCTGGACTCTGTTGTTGATAACCACGTCATTATCAGCCATGTAATTGGTAGGATTGGCTTTCCCCACTCATATGTATTCAGCACCACTTGGCTTCCATCAATCAAATCATCCAATCATCCCCCTTTTCCATGGCTAGGGTGATTAGTTTGGGGGAGGCAATGTAACATTCATCCATTTATTTAGTCATAGAGGAAGCATTTACCAGGTTCTCTGGATATGCCAAATATTATGCTTGGTGATAGAGATACAAAGACACAGAAGACAGAGACCTTGTCCCTGAGAAGGTCATGGTTAGCTAGGTGACACCAACCTGTAGATACATAATCAAAGTGCACATGGTTAAATGCTTCCACAGAAATGTGTTCCAGGAGTTGTAGGATAAAGACTTACCTACCCAAAGGGAATCAGAGAGAACTCACAGGAAAGATGACGCTGAACTTGAAATGTGAACTCAGTAGCAGTTCACCTGCACGGAGACTTTCCAAACAAAATGACCGGAACATGCAAAGACACAGTGGCATGGGGTGTCAGGGCAGTAGCAGAGAGATCTGAGACTGGGCATAGCTGGATGGTCAAACGAGGATGGGAGATGGATGAAGATGCAAGACGGGAGAGGAAGAGCCAGGCTATGTGGCTTTAAGGGTTTAGTTTGGTTTTTTTTGTTTTGTTTTGTTTTGTTTTGTTTTGTTTTTTCTATAGCTGGAAGAGCTTAGACTAGACACAGCGAGGCCTTGGTAACCAGGAGGAAGACAAGATTGGATGCATATATTAGAAAAAGCACTTTGACACGCTCATGAAGGCAGAGAGACATGGAGGAAAAGGAAGCATGTGGGAGATTGGCAGAGTAGCAGAGAAATGAGGGGAGCCCAGTGAAGGAGGCCCAGAGGATTGTACCCAGGGGAGAGTCTTTGGTCAGCAAGCCTGACTGACTGTGTGGGGCAGGGGCGTGTCTTTGAGAAAACCGAGAGCAGCTCTTCTGCTGTCCCTGAGGGTAATCATACAAGGATGGGGTGGGCAATCCAGTGTGACACCTGCCTGTGACTAAGCTTGGGACATTCGTGCAGAAAACAGAGGAACTGCCAGTGGGCAATGAGTCTGGAGCGGATGGTACGGCTTGAGGAGGTACTCTTGACAGATGACAGTACGTAGCATGGAAGGGGTCTCGAGTGGGATGGTGCACATTTTCATCTGTGGAAGGAAATCTGTTGAGCACGTCATATTCAAATGAAGCAATGGGTTGCTAAAAGCTCACTGAATATTAAGACCATCTTTCCTCATTGTCTTGCAGATAGGAGTGTGAACTTGATGTCTTAAAATGAACAACAACAAAAAAGCCTTTCTTTGTTGAGTGTCCTCCGTGCACAGAGAAACAATCCAGATCGGTGCATTTGTTCTAAGAGATGTGCCAGGGCAAGGGCATACCTTTAGCCTCCGCAGCTTACAAGTGGAAACACTGACATGAAGGGGGAACTTTCCTTTCTTTTTCCTTTCAAAAATGCTGTTCTCTTCAGTATGAGAGTGCAAGCAAAATGGAAAAAAAAAAAAAAAAAACACCACCATATTCCTTCTTGACATTTGGGTTGCTAAAAGGAGGTTCTTTGTCCTGTATAACTAAGGCAGAAAGGAATGGCTAGATTTCAAACAACCCTGGTAATGGCACAACCAGTGTCCTAGGTGTGGCTTCTTAAGGCTCAAGTACAAGCACTGTACTGCTTAATGGCTTTGTAATGGTCTCAGACAGATTCTCGCTCAGCGCTCTTTTTCCAAAGAAAACTTCTCCCCACTATTGAAGCCTGATTTCTTTGTGTAGCAATAGAGGAAGCCATAGCGCTAACCCCTGGGGACGTTGTGAAGATTGGTCTGGGGAGACAGCTCAGTTCATGCAAGCATAACACAACAACCCAAGTTGAATCCTCAGAACCAACGGAGGAAAAGACTCTGAGTGTGGCCTTGAACATGCAATTCTAGCACTGGGGAAATGAAGGCTGGCTTGCCAGACAGTATGGCCTATTTGGTGAGTTTCACGCCAGTGAGAGCCCCTTTCTCAAACCTCAAAGTGGACAGCTGCCTGAGAAAATGACATGCAAGGCTGTCCTCTGGGCTCATATCCACGTGCACATGCACATATCTGTGCACACACGCATGTATACATGTTCATCAATGTGAGCACCCATATGCGCACCTGTACACACAAACACCCACCTATGAACATACACACTCACCCATGATTGCCTACACAATTAGTGAGACATTGCATAGAAAATGCTGGGCTGAAGTGTATCAAAGCAGATACTGAGACTCATGACCAAACCTGTGGCAGAGTGCAGGGAATCATAGGAAAGAAGGGGGAGTTAGTATGACGTGGAAAGGATAGGAGCTCCACAAGGACCAAATATATCTGGGCACAGGGGTCTTTTCTGAGACTGACACTCCACCAAGGACCATGCATGGATATAACCTAGAACCTCTGCTTGGATGTGGCCCATGGTAGCTCAGTAACCAATTGGTTTCCCATAGTAAAGGGAACAGGGACTATTTCTGACAGGAACTCAAAGGCAGGCTCTTTGACCTCCCTACCCCTCAAGGGAGCAGCAGTCCTGCTAGGCCACAGAGGAGGACTTTGCAGCCAGTCCTGAAGATACCGGATAAAACACGGTCAGATGAAAGGGGAGGAGGTCCTCCCCAATCAGTGGACTTGGAAAGGGGCAGGGAGGAGATGAGGGAGGGAGGGTATGGGAGGGAAGGATGGAGCGGGATACAGCTGGGATACAGAGGTAATAAAATGTAACTAATAATAAAAAAATAAATAAATAGATAGATAGATAGATAGATAGATAGATAGATAGATAGATAGATAGATAGATAATGCTGGGCTGAGCCCCTGGTGTAGAGGAAGCCCTTGGGGTGTTGTTGGAAGTGGTGTAAGCACCGTTATTCATGTGGTGAGGGTCTAGGGAAGGATGGGGATGGGAAGAATTAGCATTGTCAGGGGAAAGAGTTATAAAGAATGAGTTCCCATGTCCTGGGCAGCCACCAATACTAAATGTATAATTTTACCTCATTTATGATCTCATTCAGTCTAAGACTTCAAGGCATGTATTGGTCATCTGAATACATGCCCTAGCATTCATTCTTTTAGGGATAATTTATGTGGAAAGAAAAGTTTTAAAACAGAATGCTGAAGCAGACAGTGGTGGTACACACCTTTAATCCCAGTACTCGGGCGGCTGAGGCAGGCCGATCTCTGTGAGTTTGAAGACAGCCTGGTCTATAGAGAGTTCCAGGATAGTCAAGGCTAGACACACACACACACACACACACACACACACACACACACACACACACAAAACCTGTCTCAAAAAATAAGCAAACAAAAAACCCAACAACAGAAACAGAATGTTGAAATCATCTGGGTAGGTATTTTAACCCTTATCTTGCTACAGCTAAGGCCCACAAACAGAGATGAAGTGAATTCGCCAAAACCACACAGAAAATCACATATGTAGAGTCTGTTCACTCCATCCGAAGGCTTCCACACATGCTGGAGGTGATTTCTGAGTTTGCAACACGCCTGCTCTGGCATGAACAGCCGGACTTTTTAAGAAAGAAAAGCTGCAGCCCTCAGCAGGCTAGGAACTGGCAAAAACTGTGCAGTTGGGTCCAAGCACAGCAAGTGACTTTGCAGTGAGCAAAAATGCCAAACAAAGCCAAGTTCATGTCCTCAGGGAGGACTTGAGGCGGAAGTGTGCATTCTCAGCAGATGGGAGAGGGGGCGGAGCCACGAGGACACAGCGGAATCAGAAAGCTGTGCTTCCCTTCTGGGCGAGCTGGGAGACCATCCTGCTCCAAACTAGACACGCAGCTAAGCCCATCCTCTGCTACACTCTGCCAGGGGTTAACCAGGAAAGATGGGATCCCTCTCCACCTAGAAGAGCAAGCTGCTCCTTCCTCTGACATTCTTTCCCTCTTTCATTGCTTATTAACTCATTCACTCCTCCCTACATGTCTACCTTCACTCTCCAAAGACAGTGGATAGGTAACAGAAATGACTTTCCTCACGCTGCTGGCCTGGGAAGTTGCTGTACTTTACCTATTATTCCAGTACCCAGCAGAGAGAGACACTCTCCACTACTGTCGTTAAAAGTTGAGGAAAATAAGACCAGGTAAGGACGGTCCATTGTCTAGAGTCACACACTCCTTTATGGTCCCTTCCGTTCATTCTAGTAGCTAGCGCATCACTTACTAGTATATATTAGAGAGTGGTATTAGTGCAAAGCCAGGTTGGAGCTGACCTTGGTAGTGTTTGGTGGAAAATTATTTTTTCAGTTAAATTTGTTTTATTATGTTTACAGAAGGGATATAGATGATTTGTAAACACATTTGAAAAGTCATGAGATTAGTTATCTTCCCTCAAGAAAGACATTTTTTTTTTTAAGATTATAATGTTGGGACTGGAGAGGTGACTCAGTAAATAAGAGCACTTGCTGCTCTTGTAGAGGACCTGAGTTCATTTTCCAGCACCCACTTCCTATAATGCCTTTTCCAGGAGATCCAACATTCTGTCCTGTCATCCACAAGTACCTGCACCCACACATGCACATAATTAAAAACAAAATGAATCTTAGAATTAAAAGGCTGCAAAATGGCTTCTTGAAAAGTGTTGGTATGACTGTCAATCTCCTAAATGCAGAATCTTTCGAAGTCGGCACCCAGGACCTCACCTGGCCAGGATTCCTTCCATGCTCAGTCCTATTGCACACGCTCATTCCCTGATTTCTCACGGGCATTTTCTCTTCTCTATGGTTCAATAACATCTGCTTAAATCTCCCTTCTTCATTTCAATGTGGCTTCTCCTCAGTGTATTTTATTCTCCAAAGTTCTCATCTCTCTGTTAAAACTGAGAGCTCCATCTGTGAGCCTTTGAGGGGTGCTGGACTCAGTGTCACAGAGTTCTTTGTCCCCTGTTCATAACGGAAGGACAGCACACCACCTCCCACACACCTCTATGTACAACATGCCTGCCTGGTGCCAGTGAGGGCCCAAAGAGGGCATCAGATGCCCTGGAACTGGAGTTAGAGATGGTCATGGACCATCATGTGATTGCTAGGAGTCAAACCCCATTTTGTGCAGGAACAGCCAGTACTCTTAATCGCTGACCCATCTCTCCAGATCCTGATACTTGTGAAAATGAGGACTGCTGGATCTACCCCAGAGTGTCTGATTCTGAGAATCCTGTGCCTGCTAGTGAGTCAGACTCTATCAAAAGCTTTAGTGATAAAAGAAACCAGTGGTGTAAGAAATTATCTAGAGAAATTAAGGACCAAGAAGCAAGAAGAACAGTTCATCATGAAGTTTACAGTTCGCTTTTATACAGTAAGGCCTGAACATGGCACATGGGTTATGTTCTTAATGGAGATTGTGTGTGTGTGATGTGTGTGTGTGTACATGCACATGCCCATGCATGTTCGGGTACATGTTAGAGAGGAGCAGGGCTTGTGCATGTATGTGCTTGTAGAGGTCAGAAGATTACCTCAGCTGTCATCCCTAGAGCGCCGTCTTTGTTTTTTGAGACATTTCTTACTTGGCTGGAACTCATCAAGGAGGCTAATTGGCTGGCCAGTGAGGAACCCCAGGGATCCACCTGCCCCCTTTTCCTGATGTTGGGATTACAAACACACACTGGCTTTTCTTTCTTTCTCACTGCTCTTCTTCTTTCATTTGCCGTGTGTGTATACATGCCTTTGCATGTGTGATGTTGCGTATGTGTGCAGAGGGTTATGATCACCTTTATGAACCTTTATGTGGAGGCCCAGAGATAGATGTCAGAGAGCATCCTTAGTTGCTCTTTCACCTTATTCACTGAGTGAACCAAACTTGGAGCTCCCCGGTATGGCTGGTCTCCCTGGCCAGCTTGCTCATGATATCCTGCTCTCTCCACCTTCCATAACTGTAATTACAGGCTAGGCTGTCATGCACAGCCCATATTTACCTGGGTTCCTTATGCTTGCACAGTAAGATCTTTAACCATGAGCCATCTCCCTGGCTTTTTGAAATGTGGATTCTAGGGATGAACTTGGATCCTCAGGCTTGCAAAGTAAGCACTTTACCAACTGAGTTATCTATGCTATCAGCCCTTGATGGAGATCTTGGATACCACTGTTTATTTCTGCTATCCATTAAATGTAGTCAAATGGACCTATTATCTAGATGATGGGTTTTCTTTCTGAAAAAGATAGATTTCCAGATTATATCAGCTTGATATGGCTTGGTATTGGCCCTCGAAAAGACCAATAGACCTCAAGTTGTCATGATCTATAGGAATTTGGTCTAGGGTGAGAACAGCCCCATTTATGGACACCAAAAGTGTCATTCAAACACATTGTAATGCCCAGAGCAAGTTTCCAAGGTCGGCATTTTGTTCTATAACATCTAGTGCCTTTCTGTCTTAAAATCGGATGCCTGGGGAAGCCAAATTTACATATTATAGCAAGCAACTTGTTTCCCCTTTTGTTTCTCAGAGGAAAGGCTTTTCATAATTTTGCAGAATCACTGCAGTAGCAACTGCTTAAGTGATGAATGATATCATAAGTAAGCATCATTATTTCCATCCCCCTGGACTAGCTGTGGAAGCCTGGAAAACAGTGCTGCTCCCTCCTGCTCACAGACAGCCAGGATTCAGGGTGTTTCTGGGTAAGCAAGCCCCTACCTCTCCAAGGAGAATAAAATCCTTTCTTTTTTTTTTTTTTCCTTTCTTATTTGGGCTAGTAACCTTAAATTCAGACCCTACAGCAGTCTCTGCTCCTCCAGAAATCCCCTGCTACCTTGTACCTCCTTTAGAGGGTCTATAATCGGAGTCATACATCCTGGGACTCCTACCGAGTCCCCGCGTAAATTTTGACAAGTTGCTTAACCTATGACATGGGGCTCATGGACTTCATCTGTGTTTATAGAAGGCTTGGGCCCATTCCTTTCTGAGCTCCTTCACATTTGGAGTTAACAGCTGTCACTCATCCCTTACCTTTCACCTCAGACATAAGGCATGTCTTTTCTGTACCCGTTCATTTGGAAAGTGGTGTCCCAAGTCACCACAGCAAAGCCAGCATGCACCCCTTCATCCCGTCTGTGACTCAGCATTTCCCTGGTGCTAAGTATTAGATGCCACTGAGTAACTGATGGCATTGTTCTACCTCAGCGTCCCCTCCCTTCCCCAGAGAAAGCAATTCTGAGCCCATTCAATTTCAAAGATACTATTAAAAAGACATATTCAGTGGCAATTTAAATGGGCTTCTGTTTATGGGCCCTGTTTCACGGCTAGGCTGCTATTTGATACCTGTCTTAGCTTTATTTAATGAAGGCAGATGGCATTGAATGACAATTCGCAGGGAATTCCACCTCAGTGCTGAAAACCCATTTCATGTACTTTGTCCTGGCTTTCACCCTTTAAGCCAGGCTAGTACAAGGCACTCAGCTCCCAGACCAGCTCACCCATGCAAGGAGCCTTGCTGTACCTCCGCTTCAGCTTTCTCATTTCTAATCAGCTTCCCTTAGCTTCTCAAGTCCACACAGCTCGGAACTGGCTGTCCATGCAGCCTGCCCCTGCCTCTATGCTGTGTAGCATGCTTTGCCCACCACCTGCCACTGCCTTTCCTCTAAAAATGCTGTCTTGATGCCCTTCTCAAATATAAGTATCCCGAGTCTCAGGGAAGAATACCCTGTCCTTGTCCCAGTGTGGAGCCAGAAGACACTATATCACCATGAACAGAATTATCCATATGCCAAATCACCGATTTGCTGAACCGCAATAACGAAAAACTTAGGTTAGCAAAGAATGTTTCCCCCAAGCCATTCTATATATAATGTATTAAAAGTAAAAATGTTAACCTTACAAAGTTTACTACAATTACCTTAAAATGTGTGCATATTTCTGATTTCTTCTTCAAGCTATGAATAAAATTTAGTTAGTGCTAATGATGAACTTTTCTGGACACCAAACATGGCCATAAGAATATTAAACAGTCTCTTGTGTTTTCTTCCAAAGTGGGAGAAAAATATGGTGACAGTCATTAACCTGTCCATTTCTTCCAAGAACAAAGACTTGGGAGAATACATGTCTCAGTGCTAACAGTGATGGCATCTAGTCTGTAGGATTATGGCTGGTTTGCAACATCTCAGATGTCTTTTCCCATATTTCCTACAGTGCGTGTACAGCATACTCACAATTGAAAAAAACAAACAAACAATACAACAAAGGGACTCAGGAGTCAGTAAAGTGTTTGCCGTGGCCGCATAAGGGTTGGAGGTTTGGGTTCCCTGTTCATACATAAAATCCAGGTTAATCTGTGTGTGTCTATAATCTCAGCACTAGGGAGGTATAGACAGACAGAACTTTGAAACTCACTGGCTAGCCAGAGCAGATCAACAGCTCCAGGTTCAGCAGGAGACCCTGTCTCAAAAACAAAAACAAAAACCAAAAAAACAAAAAAACAATTGAAGAAGACACCTTACATCAACCTCTGGTTTTTACATGCACTGTGCGCACACATATGCAAGCATGTGGACACACACATACGTATATACAACCATATACCACATATTTACACATACAAATAAACAATGAGTTTATCATAAACATTCGCAAATGAACATATAAGGATCTTAACCCTCAAAATATGTGAAAGATGCAAACACCCATGCAAGAACTACTCTCACACACACACACACACACACACAGAATCCAAAACTACTGATGAACTTTTACAATATATGAAGAATTTCAGCCCAGAATGACAGCAGGAAAACCTCTTGAGTGAGGTATTTGTAAGATCTTTGAGGAAAGCATCATAAGATGCTTTTGAGAAACAACCCTGGGTCCCCAGCCCTCTGGCTATGGAAAGCAGAATTGCCTGGCTAATCTGATTCTGAGCTTTTGTAATATTCCTGTTGGTTAGAGAAGAGAAGTGGGAGGGCCTAGGTCATTCATAACAGATAAGTTGAGGAATCACTCACCGCTGGATCTGCAAAGAGGTTGTGAGATTCTTCCAGAGCTGATTTAAGCAGAACTTGAGAAACATAATATTTATTTTTAAATTAATCTGATAAAGTTCAGGGGGAGAAAATTTACCGGCTCAATTTACAAAGTCACTCCCAAGAGCCTTAGATTCAGATCCAAGGACAAAATGAGGCCAGGTATGAATTAATTATCTCTGTTCTGCATGGAATATGAACCTCTGAGGCTTCTCTGTGCACGAGCACAGGTTGACCAAGGTGCACACTCCTGAGTCCAAGCTCCCAAGTGCCGAGAGTGAGCTGACTGCAGTCCTGATTCCTGCTTTCTTAGCATCTGCACACCTGGAGGCTCAGGGCAGGGCTCTTGACATCACTAGTCAGAGTAACAAAGGAGCAGAAATCCTGCCAACCCTTATCCCCTCTGCTGAAATTCAAAGCAAGAAATCTGCTGTTATAGTTCACTCACTGACGGGCCCAATGGAATCAGACAGCTGAGAGCTGAGGAGGCCAAAGCAGGGCTGCATTTAGCCCCACCAACAAAGCAGGCTCTTTCTGCTCTGTTCTGGTGTTCCTGGCCTCTCCCTAAAGCTTCTGGGGGGAGGGGGGATGACTGTGCCCTCTCTTGTGAAAGAGTCACATAATGAGAGTGTAGCCTGTTTCTCCATGTGCCCAAGCCATTTTAACTTAAACTCATTACCTTATTTTAATTAATCACATTTCCTTTCATTTCAAAAACTCCCCAATTTGAACAATATGTTTTTGTGATCACTTCACAGTAATAAATCGCTTTCACAGCTAACCATTTCGAAGAGCTGATCTTGGGTCTGGCTGGTATTTATGACCTTTGTTCTGTTAATGATGTCATCACTATCACTGCTATCATCACCATCACCATCATCACCATCATCACCATCACTGGTACCATCAGCACCATCATCAACACCACCATTAATCATCATGATCATCACATCACCACCACTACCACAACCATCATTATCATTATCAGTGCCACCACTGATATCATCAATAATTATCACTATCAATATATCCATCTATATCACCCCCCACAGCACCAGAACTATAATCACCATCATTAATCATCATCACCAGCACCAGCATAATGATCACAACCATCATTGCTACCTCTACTACTTCCATCATCATCATCATCATCACCACCACCATCATCACTTGGACAAGAATACAAGCCTCAAAACTGGGACAACAAAAAATTAACATCGGACATTTGGATTCACAGAATTCCAAGCTGCTCCTCTCCTATTCCCAGGCTATACTACCTCTGGCTTCTTGTTTCACATCCTCAATTAGAAAAACAAAAGCAAACAAAAAAACTTAAAACCCTTTAAAAATTCCCAGCTCTTCGCACTGGTTTCCTCATTAAGTCTTAAGTAGAAGAAAAAACAGATTGATTTTCATGGAACCTCATTGTATCAAGAAGTATTGTGCTAAGTGAGAACACCATTGTTTCTAACTGAGCAATAAGGAATCAGCCCTGGGAACTCAACTCTTTCGCCCAATATCACACTGAAAGCACAGCACAATTCAATACTAGGCTGAGATGATTTCATGACGTACCTTCCATTACACCACATCACTCACCAAATGGAATGTAAGTTCTACAACCCTTTGTGGATGCTTTTAGATTTGTTTACTTTGTGTGTATAATGTCCTGTCTGCATGCATGTGAGTTCAAACCTGTTGGATCCTCAGAACTGGAGTTACAGATAGTTAAATCTCCGCGTGGGTGCTGGGAATCGAGCCCCAGTCCTCTGAGGAGCAACAAGTGTTCTTAGCCACTCATCCATCTCTCCAGCCCAACCCTTTGTAAATTTGAAGCATCATTTGCAGTTCCTCCTGAACACTGCCACTGTGAAACTGGTCACAGAGGTCATGCACGAGACCCTCTTCCCCACAAGTTGATAAATTGACTCCTGCATCTGAAAAACACCTTTCTCCTAGCCCAGGGGGCTCTCCGGCACTCCATTTGTTAATATTTATCAGAAATACTCTCCGGGAGTGAAGAATTTAAGCAACATAGAGTATTTTTGCCGAGTTTTGCCCATGGCATAGATCTATTACGCTCATATATTCACTCATCTCATATTTGAATAATACATTTACCAAACGCTAACAATAAGCCCTGAGAGCGGAGACTGCTTCCAGACCCACTGCTGAAATATGTGCTGAATCCTCATAGAACTCCAGGAGACACCTTTACCTCCTCCTCATCTGCCACACACTCGAACCTTGCAGTGACGTGTTTGTGTCTACATGCTTTGCAAGTGCAGGGGCCATGATTTCAGCCTAGGCTTTCTGGCTCTTAGAGCAGGTCTGTGTCTCAACAGCACAGTAGTTTTGCACCTAGTACGCCACGATTACCTTCCTTGGCAGCACTTCTAGTACACCCTCTAGCGATGAGCTGATCCCCCAAGAAAGACCACGCGCAAAGCCTACCTCATCTATGGGTCTATAGGGCGAGACCTTTAAGCTTTCCACTTCACAAATTTGTGACAGTGACAACTTCTGAGGCTTCTGTCCCCCAGTCCCTCTCTCAGCTCTCCGTAAGGGTGTCAGAGGCTGAGTCCCAGGTTCTTTCTACAAACACTCAAGATCTTTCACGCAACGTATATTTAAGTCAAGAAAAACCGTCTGTCGCTCAACTGCATTATTTGTAGACAATGGCTTTATTGTTTTACTACATTCAAGGTATTATCAGCTCAAAAACTCACCCTTCATCTTTCTACTGAGGGAAAGTTATCAAGTGTTTTGGTATATGTTACAGATTTTCTTCCTTGATGCATCTACACATGGCTCTTTTTCTAAATAAACACGTGGTTACTTATGCTTTTACTGCTGTGTCTTATTCCATTTTTTTTTAATTTCTATTTTTAATTTTTTTTCTTCACAATGTATTCATTATATATCCCGATTGAAGGCTTCTTCCTTGACTCCCCGATACTCTCCCTCCCTCTTCCCCCATCCCTTCCCCTAGGACACTGAAAGGGGGAATTCTCCACTTTTGCCATCTGCCCATAGCAGTCTTATCTGGACTGCCTGGATCCTCATCCTCTGAGACCTGACAAAGCCTCATCACCAGGAGTGAGTAATCAAAGAGCAGTCAACTGAGTTCATGACAGAAGCAGCCCCTGCTTTCCCCACTCAGAAATCCACATGGAGACTCAGCTGCCAATTGGCCACATCTGAGCAGGGGGTCTAGGTCCTCTCCATGCATGGTCCTCCATTGGTGCATCAGTCTCTGCAGGACCACCTGGGATCAGAACTTCTAGTTTTGTTGGTCTCCTTGTGGGGCTCCTGTCCCTACCATGTCACTCTATCCCCACCCCTCTCTTCCTTCTCCCTCTCTCTTCTTCCTCCCTGTGCTCTGCCTAAAGTTTGACCCTGAGTCTCAGCATCTGCTTCAATCCCCTGTTGGGTGAATCCTTTCAGAGGACCCTCTATAATAGGTTCCCATCCTATTTCCTCTCTTCCACCACTTCTGGTGTCTATCCTGTTTTCCATTCTGAATGAGATTTTAGCATCCTCCCTAGGGTCCTTCCTCCTTAGTGTTTAGCTTCTTTAGGTCTGTAGATGGCTATCCTATATTGTATGGCTAATATCCACTTATTAGTGAGTGTAAACCATGCCTGTCTTTCTGTGTCTGGGTTACCTCACTCTGCATGATCTCTTCTAGTTCCATCCATTTGCCTGCAAATTTCATGATTTCCTTGTTTTTAATAGCTGAGCAGTATTCCATTGTGTAAATGTACCACAATTTTTGTATCCATTCCTCCATTGAGGAACATCTAGGTTGTTTCCATATTATGGCTTTTATAAATAAAGCTGCTATGAACATAATTGAGCAAATGTCCTTATTGAATGGTGGGGCATCTTTTGGGTATATGCCCAGGAGTGATATAGCTGGATCTTGAGGTAGTGCTATTCCCAATTTTCTGAGAAAGTGCCAGATTGATTTCCAAATCAGGTCTGACCTCAGGACACCCAGCTAATCCCTGGAAAATTTCCTAGGTTCCCACAGGTTCTGGGCTCAAGTCTTATTTCATTTTTATTGTTGCATTTTGTTTCGTTTTTATTTTTCTGTTTGGTTTCTGTGGGAATGCATGTGTCCCTGGCTGGCCTTGAACTCTCTATTCTGAGGATGACCCTGAACTTTGTAGTGCTAAGGATTAAAACCAGGGCTTTATGCATGCTAGGTTTGCCCTCTGCCACCTGAGACACATCGCTGGCCTTGTTGCTTTCCATTTTATAGCAAATACATAGTGAACATGTCAGAGTGAATGCACATGCTTTTACTTAACTTATTTTAAGGGTTATATGGCAGAATTGATGGAGCATGTTCTCTGTCATAGGCATTAAAGCTGTTTCCAGTTCTTTGTCGTTATTATTATCATTCGGATGAACATCATATTCTATGGAGCTTTCAGGCCCCTAGGTATTGCTTTCTTTCTAGAACAAGTTAACCGGAGTGTTTGGGCACGGACTTTAAGGCCACTGACACTGATGCTGGTGATCCCCACAGAAACTTTACCGCAGCTTACACGCCTCCCTGCTTGGTGCATAAAGGGCTCCTCTGCTGCAGCCCCGGGAACAGCTCAAACGTCTCACTTCCGGATGAGCCTCTTTTTAAAGCTTTTATCAGCGTAGGAATGTGAACACAGACCTACTGTGAATTAGATGCCCACTCCCGACACAGACCCTACTCCAGCCCCAGATGAGTAGGGAGAACACAGAAAGCTGAATGCCATCCTTCAGTCACCCTAGGCCCCTGGAGGCTAGTTACCCACTGATGGTTCGTTCAAGGGGTAGAGGGTAGTGTGAAGTATGGTGACGTTGCTAAGGGCTCAGCCAAGAAGGCTGCCTCCCTTCTAGCCCTGCCTTATTTCTCTTTCCTCTACTCCCTATCTGCCCCTTCCTTTGCCATTAATTATTCATCCATTGGAAACTTCCAGGCCAGGACACTTCCTCAGACATCCCACAATATAAACCATAACGCCAAGGATGGCGCACAGGCATCTCATATTCAACACCCCAAGCCAAGCTCACTGTCTCTCCTTGCCTTCTCTGGGGCTTCTTCCACCCACCTTTCCTTCCTCTAGAGGGGCCCAGGCAGTGAATGGCACCTGTATCCTCCCGGATGCTGGAGTAATGAAACCCGGAAGCCTTCCCTTACCTCTCACTCTCCACTCTATCATGGGATAATGAGGCTCTGATCAAACCAGTGTCCTCAGTGCCTCTAGCAACTCATCCCCCTTCTACCTCCAGGCCCCAGTCTAAGCCAATAGATGACTCTAATTATCTCTAAGTGGGGACTGGCTGGATGGGACAGAAGGGAGGAGAGAAGTAGCATTTTTTAAGCACCTGTCACCCGGTTCTGGAATCTTGTTAGTGGTCATTGCGCACTGGAGAAACCCATGCATTGGGTAATACTATCTCAGCCTCACAGATCAGGAAACCGGGGTACAACTGAAGCTGCTGAAGGCCCCATGCTTGGGCTGGCAGACAGAGCCTCCTGTGTGATTCCTGGTGTAGATGTGAATTGTCACCAGGTAGATTGTGCCTCTGCCGTTCCTGGAATGCATAACAATCTAACGTAGACTCTGTAACTCCATTATCTGATTTCCGGTCCCAGATTTACTTACCGGCTGCGGAAGTCTGAGTGAATTTCCTTTCGTCATGGGCTAGCCCTCAAAAATTGTGCCCATGTCCTATGGGCGTTACCAGTTGGCAAACGCCTTGATAGTTTGAAGCGAAGGATCTCAAGATGAAGAGAATCTGGTGGGGGGGGGGGCAGGTTAGTGCCATATCCATTAACAAGTGCCTTGTGAGAGACAACAACAACAACAAAAAAAAAAGCGGAAAGGGCCATCTAATGGAAGAGGAGAGAGAATCAGCCGCAAGCAGAGGAACAGGGAAGCCACCAGAAGCTGAAGCGACAAGATTCAGATAGCCCCAGATCCTCTGAGGAATGTGGCTCTGCCAACCTCTTAATTGCTCTTGCTTTAAGCTTCCTCTGTGGTTCTCTGTTACATCATCAGTCTTAGCAAACCACAGGCTCACCATGCCTCAGTTTTCTCATCTGCGCATGAGCATATAGCAGTGCTTTATTGGCTGCCATGAGAACTAAGCCGGTCATAGCATAGACGCCATTTTTAGCAGCAGCCGCTGCACAGTCAGAGCTCTCTAGGCTGTATTTATTGCAACTCTTAGTCATGTGACCTTTAAGTGTAGCAATAAGGATACTTAGTCTACCTCAAAGCTGGGTTAACATCTTTCATTTAAAACATGCAGAGTCCTCTTACAAGTGAGTGTATACCATGTGTGTTTTTCTGCTTCTGGGATACCTCACTCAGGATGATCTTTTCTAGATCCCACCATTTGCCTGCAAATTTCATGATTTCCTTGTTTCTAATTGCTGAGTAGTATTCCATTGTGTAAATGTACCACAATTTCTGTGTCCATTCCTCAACTGAGGGACATCTGGGTTGGGTACAGATTCTGGCTATTACGAATAAAGCTGCTACGAACATGGTTGAGCAAATGTCCTTGTTGTAAACTTCAGCATCTTTTGGATATTTGCCTAGGTGTACTATAGCTAGGTCTTGAGGAAGCGCTACTCCTAATTGTTTGAGAAAGCACCAGATTGATTTCCAGAGTGGTTGTACAAGTTTACATTGGAGGAGGATTCCCCTTTCTCCACATCCTCTCCAGCATGTGTTGTCACTTGAGTTTTTGATCTTAGCCATTCTGATGGGTATAAGGTGAAATCTTAGGGTCGTTTTGATTTGCATTTCCCTGATGACTAAGGACGTTGAGCATTTCTTTAAGTGTTTCTCTGCCGTTCGATATTCCTATATTGAGAATTCTCTGTTTAGCTCTGTACCCCAGTTTTTAATTGGATTACTACATTTGTTGCTGTTTAACTTCTTGAGTTCTTTTATATTCTGGGTATCAGCCCTCTGTCAGATATAGGGTTGGTGACGATCCTAGAGGATAATCATACTAAAATCTGGCAGCTCAGTCTTCAAATGGGCTCCCTAGTAAAAGGAGCAGGGGCTGTCTGTGACATGAAATCAGTGACTGGCTCTTTGATCACCTCCCCCTGAGGGGGGAGCAGCCTGACCAGGCTACAGAGGAAGACAGTGAAAGACAGTCCTTATGAAACCTGACAGGCTAGGGTCAGATGGAAGGGGAAGAGGTCCTCCACTCTCAGTGGACTGGGGAAGGGGCATGGGAAGAGATGAGGGAAGGAGAGAGGGTGGGATTGGAGGGGATGAGGGGGGGCTACAGCAGGGATACAAGGCAAATAAATTGTAATAAATAAAAAATTATATTTAAAAAATGCAGAGTCCATAGAATTCCAGCCTTGACACAGACAAACTTCAGCCTGCCAAAGGCAGAGGTAGAAAAGCTGCTGTGTGCCCTTCACCTGACAGAATGTTCAGGCCTGGGTACTGTGCTAGGTGAGCAACCCTTTCTTCTTTCCCTGATTGCCTATGGTGTGGCAGGCAGGGCTGGGGTGGGAGAGCAAGTGGCTTCTGACTTGTCCCTAAACTGAGTCATTTGTGGCAGTAATGGGGCCTTACATAAGCAACGAGACAAAGGTGGATAATCAGGGATTTAAACCTTAAATCCTTATCCCTCTCTGAAACTTTCCCTTCACTCCAGCTCTCACTAATGAAGGCAGAGAAAGGGTAAAAGCCTGTAATTACAGTGAACTAATTAGAATCCTACTTAAAAGAAAGCTTAAGGCAGGAAGCCCAAACCAATAGATCATCATTGGTATCATCACCCACTCCATCCTTCTGAATCATTCTCCCAGGAAAGTCTTTTGGTGGGCTCTAGTTAAAGCAGTGGTTCTCAACCTTGCTGAGGTAGGGACCCTTTAATACAGTTCCTCATGTTATGATGACCCAAAAACCATAAAACTGTTTTCACTGCTTTTTTGTAACTGTGATATTACTACTGTTATGATCATAATGTAAATATCTAATATGCAGATGGCTTTAGGTGACCCCTGTGAAAGAGTAGTTCAACCCCTAATGGGTCTTGACCCACAGGTAGAGAGCCACTGTGTTAAAGACTAAAGACTGTGCCTAGTTTGTGTAAGGCAGAGACACACTGCCACCCTCTCCCTTGCATGTCCTCAAATGCATCAGAAGTGTGTCTTTCTTGGCTGGCCTAGTGGACCCCTCCTCTAATCCTAGCTACTCAGGAGGCTGAGGCAAGAGACTCTCAAGTTCAAGCCTATCTGAGCCACAGAGTGAGTTCAAGGACAACCTGGGCCACTTTCTGAGAACCTGTCTCAAGATAAAAAGTAAAATTGGGGTAGAGGGATCTAACTCAGGGGTGAAGACTTTTGCTTTAATTCCCAGGACCAAAGATGGGGCAGTCAAGTTGTACCACTCTTAACGCCTACAGTTTTCCTCCTTAGTGAAACTCCACCAGGACAATTTAATTTAGAACCCCCTTTAAGTACATCTGTAAACTCTGATCGCATTATGAACTGAAGTTATTTGTCTGTCCGTGTTCTCGCTGTCCAGTTCACAGAAAAGGAGGTGGGTGTTTAAGCACAGAATCCACCCATCCTTGGTTGAGAGCCACTGGCCAGAGGTTAGCTCCTCCCACATCCTGCTACCTGTGTCTGTGGACAGGAGGTGTGATTCCTTCCTTTTCCTGTTTCCTTTGTCTGTGGACAGGAGGTGTGAGCACCACTCAAAGCCTTCAGGAATAGAGATGGCAAGTGTAACAATAGGAAGATTGACTAGCTCTACAAGAAGAGGTAGAGCTTGTAGAACCTCTACAAGCCCGAGAGGTTCCATGCAGGTTCTGTGTCAGCTTCAGGAAATTGTCAGGATGTTTTGTTTTGTTTTGTTTTCTGCAGATGTGGTCCTAGAAATTGTAGTAGCAAATGCATGAGAAGGTAGGATGGTGAAAAAACAAATGACAGTAGCCAGTGGTGGAACAATAGCTCAGATGGTAAAGTGCTTCCTGCACAAACATGAGGACCTGAGGACCTGAGTTCAGTCACTAGCACCCACCGTCCTCTGCCTCCCCAGCACTGGGGTTTCTGGCCTGTGTTGCTGTGCCCAGCTTTTAGTCCGTGGGTGCCTGAACCAGACCGGCCAGCTAGTCTAGAGGAACCACTGCATACACACACACATACACACACACACACACACACAGAGAGAGAGAGAGAGAGAGCACTATTTCCTCTGTTCCTTCCGTATGCATGTCCTCCCAGAACCTGTATGTAGTGCTTTACATGCAAAACAACACACATGCTTTGCCCTCAAGGACTCACAACTAAAGCCCTGAGATGTCTCGAGGTTGACATATTAAAATTAGGGACTTCCAGTTGTGTTTCACAAAGACATTTCTCATTTACCACGCACTTGCTTTGAAATAATTACAAGTTTTATAATACAGGCTTTAGAGATGATTAGTCAGAATAATAGTGATTAAAAAATATTGTAAACATTTTCCCCCTTCCATGTTTAATGTGTCCATTGATGCTGCCATTGTCCTGGTCTCCTTTGTGCAGCCATTTCTAGGAGAGACTGTTTCGTAGCAGACTTCCTGACATTCTGGCAGTGGTGGCAGTGTCCACCTGTAATCCCAGCACTTGGGAGGCAGAGGCAGGCGGATCTCTGAGGCCAGCCTGGTCTACAGAGTGAGTTCTAAGACATACAGGGCTACACACACACACACACACACACACACCATCTCAAAAAAAACTAATATAAAACAAATGTGAATATATTTTAACTGATTTCTCTCCACCCTTGTAGCCTATGAGCCAATGTTTGACACATAGAAGATATTCAATAAATATTTGCTACTGTACCAATTTCAAAACAGCTTATAAAAAGAATTCTGAGAATATTTGCACTAAAAACAGCCTCATGACAAATGTGTGTCTAGTCTCCAAATGACTGTTTTTGAAATACAACCGATTATACGCTTGCTACAACACTGGCTTAAATGTTTATTTTCCTGGCTTTGTTCCTATTTGTTTAAATAAAATCCTGGGTTTTTATGTTAAAAAAAAAAAAAAGGAACATATGCTGTTAATGTTGGGCTTTAAACTGAAAATGGAGACCTGTGCCATTGGACACTGCTGTCATTCTCACTAGAGGAGTCTGCCCTCCCTCTTGACCCAGGGGTGGGTACAAACCAGATTTCTAGCGGTGCAAATGTCTCTATGTTCCAACCTAGCTAACTCAGGGTGGGGCTTCAGCTTCCATTTCCTCACCGTTTTGTTGTACTCGAAGGTCTGCAGCTGTGACCCTGCCACAGGGGGAAAAGAATCAAATTAGAGGAGTTCTGGCAGGTACACCCCCTTTCACCCCGATGCCAGGCAAACCTTATTATTTGTTGGCCTCCAATGTCAGCTGCAGCCATTGTGAGTCCTTGTCACTCTGACTTCCTCATTCTACAGCACGATCGGAGGCCTCCCCCAGCCTGGCACAAAGCAACAGAGCATGTGTGACAAGTGGGTTTCACAGTGAGCAGGCTTCTCTGGAGATCAGCACCACAGCTGGCCATCCTTTCTATTTTTGCCCAAGAGGCCCAAGAATGGCAACATCAGTGACAGCCCATTGCGTGTCTATCATTGTTACCATGAAAGCTTTGAAACCTTAATTGTTACCAGTTCTTTGATGCTGAGTTGGAGGCCTAGAGACTATAAGGCAGGTTGTCATGGCCTGCTTGGTTGGCCACTTGTACCCCAAATGCCCGCTTCCTAACACTCGGAAGGCAGGAGCTGACACCGTAACAGGCTCTTCACATCCTGCAAATGAGATGTTAGTATGTCTAGATAAGAGTGATGATCACAGATGGGGCCAGGGAAATGGCTCAGTGGGTGGCATGCTTGTTTCTTGTAAGCCTAGTGCTGGCTGGGGTATCAGAGTTAGACAGATCTCTAGGACTCACTGGCCAGCCAGACTAGCTGAACTGGTATGTACCAGGCCTAGGAGAGACCTTGTCTTAAAAACTGCCAGCCAAGATTGTCCTCTGACCTCCGTACACACATGCAGCCAGGCTCATGTGCAACAGCACATATATGGACGTGTGTACCCACACTCGAGAGATTGAAGGCAATGCACTATGGTCCAAATGGATCTCCATGTCACTACCCTAGCAGAGAGACGGAAATCGCACAGTATGAGAATTTCAGGGGGGGGGGGTTTGTCTCTCTGTCTTTCGCAATGCCTCCCTCTCTCATTGTTCTTTGATTAATAAAAAAGAAAACAATTACCTACAGACATGATAGCATTGCAAAAGCAAGCGTTTATTATCTCAGTATTTCTTGTTTCCAGAATCAGGGTGTGGCTTTTTCAGGTCTGTCAGAGGTGGATGCAGTCAGGGAGCTGCTGTCCCTGGGTTCAGCTTAGGGGTCAGTGTCCTCCCAGGCTCATGACCTTGGCTGTCAAAAGGAACCATCAGCTCCTTTTCATGTGAGGCTTTGCACAGAGCTAACTTACAGTTCCCTTAGGTGTGTCCCCTTTATTAACAGGAGAGATGGTGGTTCACGGGCAGATGATATCTCTCCTCTCTTCAGGTGCTCTAATGATTAGAAGCCATCACTGTGCCACCCGGTACTTAAGGGAGGGGTTCACGCAATAACACCTCACCAATTAGCATCATTGGAGACTACATAAGATAGAAGCTGCCTGTGGAAGGGGGTGAAGTTGTTTCCCCTAAGGACAGGCACGGCATCCACTTGATTCTCTTTCCCCTTTTGGACCTGGCTAATGTAGACATCCCCACCACAATGCTTCGCCAAGCTTGCCTTTCACAACAGACAAAAGGGTGGGGGCAGCCAGAGGGACAAGTAAGCTCTTCTAAGAATAACTTCCAATATGATGCGGTAGCTGTCCTTGCACGCATGCGCTGACACTGGGTCACGGAGAGCACCCCATTACTCCCGTGGGCTTGTCTGAGCATTGGCTTCCTGATGAGACCTACAGCTCCCTGATGAATATATTAAAAATAGAACTCCGGAGGTTACAGACACAGAAGTTATATACTTATACTCGCCGCCCCCCCCCCCCACTCTCCTCCTTCCCCCCCCCCCCCCCCCCCCCCCGCACCTCCTTTGCAAAGATTTGATGCTAATTTCAAATGATCCTGAAGCCTTGCTTCTGCTCTCTGGATGTACATGTTATACACTGTCCTAAATCTGATTCAAACGTCTCAGCGACAGTCACACCACGTCCCAAATGAATTATCTCAGTCCCCTTTCTTCCAGCACACACTGAAGGATAAAATGGTGGCTAGTTTGTATGCAGAGGGGCCTAGGAACAAGGCTGGACTCGTGAGTGGACTTGGATAATTTCAAATGGAGTTGTTGGTGAAGCATTTTGCGGAGGAGACTGTCAGAAAGTAGGTCTGTAGTCACATACCTAGCATCTTCCTTTTGTCTCCTTTTGCAGATTGTATCCCAGAGAAAGCTTTCCAAGTCCTTGCTGAAGCATGGGAACACAGCTGGGAAATCCTCCATCACGGTAAGCCAGCCCTGCGGTGGCAACAAGTGTCTCACCCTGTGCACTCACTGATCCGAAAGAGACACTAAGGTGGTGGACTCTGCCTGCTGGGAACCAACAGAACTACCCATGGCTTCTCTAGTTTGTTTTCCCCCTTCCATTTTTTTTTTCTTTTTCTTGATAAAACTATTTTGGATCCTTCCACTCTTAGGGAAAAGGAGAAAGTAGGTTTCACAATGAGGTCTCTCACTTATGAGAGTTTCTGCAGTCACTCTAGAAATCACAAGATGGAGGATGAAAGAGAAGAAAGTTGACTTTATTGAACACAGTAAGAATATGGAATGGGCTGGGGTTTTCAGATCTCTCTCTTTAACAAACAAACACACACACACACACACACACACACACACACACTTGTACTTATTTTGTTTATTTTAAACTCAAGTTTCAAGATTTGGTTTGCTGCCCAAGAAGAGTCTAGCCTTAACAGTCTTCATTGAGCAACAGATTGAAGCTCTGTTGCTTGGTTCCATAGACAGTAGTTATTTAAGCAAATTTATTCTCTATTTAAAATGAAATAAATGCCCAAATTCAGTTCCTCTGTGGCACTAGTAATGAATGAATTCCTCAATAGTTAATGAGTCTAGTGATTTGTTAAAGAAAAGGCAAATACTTTAATTTTTTTTTTTTTTGAGACAGTTTCTTACTAAGTTGCCCTGGGCCTTGTTATGTAGACTAGGCTAGCCTGGAACTCCCAGAGATCTGGCTACTCCTTCCTCCTAAATGCTGGGATTAAAAGTATGCATCACCACGCCCAGCAAGGAAGCCTTTCTTGGTTGATGCTCCTGATAGTTCTACCCCCAGCCTGTGTCCCACTTCAGAACTTGAAAGTTCATCACCTGCCATTGTGTATTCTAGGGAGTTCCCTTCCAGGGCTGGGAATGGTGCAACACAGGCATCAGGAATGTGGAGAAACTTCTCACCCAATGTCTGTGTTTGTTCATTAGGAGACCAAAATTACCCAAATGTGCTGATGGGCTCCTGGGCTGCGAGGTCAGCCCCCCAGGGCAGCTGATGTGTGTTTTCTCTTTAGGTGATTGCTGAGGAATTATCGGGCAATGATGACTACGTGGAACTGGCCTTCAATGCACGGAAATTGGATGATAAGGTAAAACGCTCGGCATTGACCTCATGAAAGGAAGCAATAAAGCCAGGACACACGGTTTAATCAGATCCCTCCTCCAAGCTATTTTTCCCGTTCAGCCCACATTATTAAACACAGCAAAGCCTTTAGAGAGCTCTGGAAGGTGAGGTTTTCCCCAAATGAAGAAGCAGTTAAGAAGGAGGGAAGGAGACTGTAATTAACACACAATTTGGTGACACTAAGTCTTCATTTGTTTCCAAATGCCATAGGTTGGCTGTGCCCAAGAAAATCCAACTTTGCCCCATCATTAGGGCCATTCTAAAGGAAAAGAGAAGCTATAAAGGGTAGGATGATGGCATATCAATAAATAAGTATCAAGATCAGGGTTAAGAGCTTTGCATGCTCTGTCTCGTTTAGTCATTTGTACAACTCCCATGTACTGTGTACTATTACTGCAGGTGAAAAAGAGATTAAAAGATGAGTAAATAGTCTAAGCTTCCTCCAAGAGCAGTTCAGAGCCCCTGAATAATGGGCACCACGGCAGAATTAAAGGCACGAGGATTGTGTCTGGAGAAATGCCCCTGGATTACAGAAAGAGAACACTGGGAGAAAATTAACAGGTCATGAGGAAATTCTGACCCCGAATGAAAGAGAGATGAGAAAGTGTGGATGGAAGTTTCCTAGAATCCTACCCAGAACAAGAGAGGTTCAGCAAAGCCATTGGGAAGTTCCAGAGCTGTGTCTCCCAGCCAAGGGCCTACCCTAATGCCCCTATGCACTCCCTTAGTGGACAGAGCAGCCCTAGGCATGCTGGCCACAGTGCAAATGCAAAGGTGGACATCAGAGCCCAGAGGCCTATGACCCTCGCTCAGTTCCATTCCCTACAGGCGTTTGCAAGGTGTGTTTCCATGGTTACAGCATCCTGATAGTAGGTGGTAAAACTGAAGATCCAATCCCATGTCAGTCTACACCCAATTAGTCCTGAGTGTGTGTGTGTGTGTGTGTGTGTGTGTGTGTGTGTGAAAGTTGCATGGGCCCTACACCGTACAGAGCTTAGACCCCCAATTTCACCATATCTTATCTATGATTTCCCTGCACATATATCCTTAAGTCAAAGACCCCATCACATCAGTAATTATTTACCCAGCACTCCATCTTCCTGGAGTAAGAATCATTTTTTTCATTCACTCTCTTATTTGTCAATTTCTCCCTTTTTTGTTCTTTCACTCATCATTCACTTGCCAAACTGCACTGCGTGTGTGTGTCTGTTAGATAAAGGGGCTAGGAAGGAGACACGCCTCCATCACACCACAGCCTGGACTTCGTCATCCAAAGGAGAGATAAATTACAAAACCACACGACACATAACGTTATATGAAGTGCAAGATGTGATAATCAGTGTATGAATAGGAGTGTCTGGGAAGGATGACTTCCTGGAGTGCCAGGTGAGACGTGAATAATTATAAAATAAGTGCGTGTGTACGTGCAAACTCGAGTGGGCGTGTGCATGTTTGAATATTGTTCCTCAGTAGCCATGCGTCCTATGCTGGTCTGGCTGGTCAGCAAACCCAAGGGGTCCACCTTTCTCTGCATCCCCAGTGGGAAGAGTACAAGCCTCTACTGCCAAACCTAGATTTTTTTTCCCCCTTCTGTTTATTCTTTGAAAAAATTGCACATTTGTATCTTTTTCATATTCACCAGGATTCCCTCCCTCCACCTCCCTTCGGGGCCCCTGCCAACACATTTCCCTCCCGGCTTCATGGCTTTATTTTAATCAAAAAATTATAACCCGCTGAGTCCAATTAATGCTGCCCATATTTACACAGGTGTGGAGCTGTCCACTGGTGCGTGGGCTCCTCCTAGTAACCAGCCCTCCACCCTCACCAAAAAGCTGCCACGCACTCCCCAGGGACCTATCAACTGCCAAAACCTCAGCTAGGAGTGAGCCTGCAGAGACCTCCTCCCTCAACACTGGAATTTGTTTGTCTTGTTTTGTTTTATGAGACGGGTTCCCTACATAGCCCTGGCTGTCCTGGAACTTACTCTCTAGACCAAGCTGGCCTCAAACTCACAGAGATCCACCTGCCTCTGTCTCCTGAGTGCGGGGACTTAAAGGCATGTGCCTCCATGCTCCGCTGGAAAATGCACTTTTTTTTCTTCTCTCCTGTATTGCATCCTGACCTCAGTTTCCCCTCCCTCCTCTCCTCACAATCCCTCCCCACCTCTATCCACTCCGCCTGTGGGCAGGATGCTATATTCTTTCCGTCTCATCTTCCACGAATTCCCTGAACACTGGGGGAAGGGTTGATAAAGATATCTCATCTATGGCTGGACACGCTCAGTCACTCATTCTCAACACTTTGTTCTGAGCCTCTACATTAATCACCATTCACTGCAGTAAGAAACTTTTCCAACCAAGGTTGAGAGCAGCACAAGTCTATGGGCAGAAGCGTGAATATTTAGAAGGCAGTTCGACATCCATTTAGCAAAACAATATCAAGAATTTCTCCCCTTAGGGCTACTGACTTCAGTGGCAATGGATTTTAACCATATATTTAGAACCAGACATAAATTTCCTTTTATAGAACGGCCCTCAGATTGAATCAAGAAAACAATTGGTTACCCCAGAAGTAATTTTGCCACTAGTTACAAAGGTAGGGGGAGGTGATCTTGTCTAGTACATTGGTATTGTAGCATGGATGGGCCAATGCTGGGTAGGACCATCAATGTCTTTTCTCCCCCAGCAGCCTGCATAGATTTCAGCAGTATGAAAGCTAGCTGTTGGGCAGGGAATTTCCTCGCCAGCTCACAACTGCCTTGCGTCTGTTCTGCAAAGTGGGTCATGTCTCTAGCAATAGTCTTACTAGTTATCATGTCCAGCTTTCTGCCCAGGTTCTGCTGATTGAGCACAGTCCTTACACTTACTGAGCACTTCATCAACTGAGCTATTGCCTCAGCCCAGCCAACTAAGTACCGTTCAGTGTTCTGATGTCCTAAGTCGTTAATGAGAAGCCTCTACAAAGGCTTGATGTGCATGCAGAGCTGGCGGGGGGGGGGGGGGGGGGGGGTGGACTTTAAATCCCCACCCTCTCACCTCTGTTAAGCTCCTCTTCCAGTGTCTCCCCAGTCTCAGAAGAGCTCACAGAAATGCTCTGCAGTTTGTTTTGGGTTTTATTGTTTTATTTATTTGCATAATTAGAATAGTTGAAGGTTGCTCACTGAGTAGCTTGCAATGGTTTCTCTCCACTCAGGAGCCTCTAAGCACCTCTGATTTGTTCTCTCAGCGACTGATGTTACAGTGCAAGGGGGTCTTGAGGTTTGGCCCTGTTGGCTGTAAAGAGCTTGAGTGGCTTCCATTTTGTCATCTGAACACTTGTTCAGATGAAAGAGCTTCTGTCACATTCCACATGGTTCTCAGAGATTGCTTATGCCTGGCACATGGACTGAGAGGCTGGACTCAGCCAGGACGATCAATAGAGTACCTACATAATAGATGTCCTATGGTGTACCTGGCTTCTCCCACCAGGTAGGAATTCCAAACTATTCGCTGACTCAGTCTTAGAAGTTAGGCACCAGATACACGGAGATACCTTGGAATTAGACTCCAGGTCTATGAGAGAGTGGCAAAACCGTATGATAGAAACTATGTGTACCCCAAACTTTGTGAAAGCCATCTTTGACAATGCGATCTCCTGTAATAGTTTTTGATAGATAAGAATAACGAGGTACAATTATTTTTCTTTCACAGCAGAAAAAAAATAGTTTGTGAAAATTCTCAAAAGAGATTCCTTTCCAGCTTTTTAGCTTTAAACAATTTTGCAACCACTTACATGGTCAGCAGATGAATTCACTGGCTAGAAATCAATGACTAAAAAGCCACTGTGAGACAGTTGAGTTCTTGGGCTTTTATTATATTACTGAGTTACATTAAAGTAACTGATTTCTGCATACATTTAAAAATTGCAGCATGAATATATGGGGGAAATGGGCTGTATCCAGTTCATGTAAGTCACAAAAAATATCTGAATCCCAGTCCCTGGTAACTATGTTAACTTTCAAGTATTTAAACACCACAGGTAAAAGATGACTCTGTCCACCTGCCTTCTTTTCTGGATAGTAAATTGAGATTCTGAGATATGAAGTGATTTGCCTAAAGCTAAATGTATACCCCCTCCCCCCCCAAAAAAAAAAACAAGCAAGCAAGCAAACAAACAAACAAAAACCAAAAATCAGGGACAGAGAACGATCCAGTGAGTCTCCTGATTCACATCTGAAGCTTAGGTTGTTTTTAGGAGATAGGACACTTGGCTCAGAGAAACAGGAAGCCAGGAGAAGGAAGCTGAGGTTAGCTGGAGGTCTGCAGCTGTCAAAGGGAGGTCTAGTATCTCCCTACCCTTCCATGGGAATCCCTAAAGGTAAACCTGTTTCCATGGTAACACTAATGCATCTTTTCTCTCTTCAGTCTCACTCTCTCACACACGAACAATGAAATTTTCCTTGGGGGTAAATACACCACACTGAGTACAGGAGCAAATGTGAGAACCCAAACTCCCCTCTTTCCTATTGAAGTCATTAAATTGATACGTACAAATGTTAAATATACTCTCCTCACTATATTTTTGAATTTGAATAAAACATTTATTTTTCTGATGAAATGTTGTTTTGCTATCTTGTGGGTTTTGTCATTTAAACAATAATATACCAAATGAATATTTTTAAATGTGTAAGTTTTATAACATGGTATGTATTAACTAATTCAATCCACATAAAAAGTTTGGGAGTCTTCAAAATTTTTTTTAATATAAAGGAATATCAAGACCGAGAGCAAACCTTTGAGAACTATTGTAGAACTCACCAAGAGTGAGTTTGTACTTTTACAAACTGCAGTGATAGAGAAATGTGTTCATTCTTCTTGGCAGAAAGTAATTTTTTACCTTGCTTTGTGCAGCTCAACAGACTATCAGCTAGCTGCCAAAGGTAGAAATCTTTGAAATCTGACAGATATTTGTCATTAAGAGCAAAGAGCAAAATAAATGACATTTTCGAAGAGTAACTTATTTATCTAACGTCAACACAACTCACCTAGTGGAGAGATAGATCTTATAACCTTTTGTTATATTATCATGCACTTATTGTATTAGTAGGCAGTTGGCAATTACCCTAACAGGTAGGCACACATATGCATGTCTTTGGAAACTGAAAACTAACAGGATGTCCCTTCTTCTCCCTTCCCTGAGGAAGCATCCATGCTGGTGTAGAGAAACTGCTTTTCCCACTGGCCTCCTTGTCCAGCTCCTTCTCCTCCTGCTGCCTTTTCTTGTCCCACTCCATGGTCCCTCTGAGATCCCAAGCCTGGGAACGTAAGCCCCGCCTACTTCTCTCCTGCCCAGTCACAGGCTTCAGTAACTTCATTAACCAATCAACCTTAAATTAGGTAGAGCAAGGTTGCACTCCTCTGGGGGGCAACCAGGTCTTGGGGGCCCGTAATTAGCATTAGAATACATAACACCAGACTGACTCTCAACAGGTTGTCATTACAGACTGTGTTTTAATGGTCCCATGAGGCTAGCTTGATGGAGTGGTAGATGACTAAGCAAATCTGTCTCTAAAATAGAGGTTGTCAAACTTTTCCTGTGAAGGGCCAGATGGTAAGCATTGTAGGCTTTGCAAGCCATATGCTTTCTGTTCCTATCACTCAGCTGTGTCTTGAGGCATGACGACAGCCACAAATGAAACATAAACGAAAGGGTGTGGCACCGGTCCAATGAAACTTTATTCATAAAAACAATTGCTAGATATGTCTCTCATGTTGTAATTGGCTGACTCCTTTTTTATTTTAATTTTTATTTAATTACACTTTATTCACTTTGTATCCCCCCACCCCCTCCCTCCTCCTCTCCCAACGCCACCCTCTCTCCCCCTTCTCCACACATGCCCTTCCCCAAGTCCACTGATAGGGGAGGTCCTCCTCTCCTTCCTTCTGATCCTAGTCTATCAGGTCTCATCAGGAGTGGCTGCATTGTCTTCTTCTGTGGCCTGGTAAGGCTGCTCCTCCCTCAGGGGGAGGTGATCAAAGAACAGGCCAATCAGTTCATGGGCTGACTCCTTTAATGTGATATAAACTCTCTACTCATCCTGTGGTTTCACTGTTTTGAGTATGGCTAACTGGGAACTGTGGCCCACCCGTAGAGGTCAAGCATGTAACCGCACCATCCCTAAGATACTGACTGTGTTTCCAAAGGTAGGCATTTTTATTTCTAACACAGACAGAGCACAGGGAGGTTTGCCCACAGTCACAATTACTTTCTTCCAGTTCTTCTGCAATCAGTGTTCTGCTTCAAAGACTACTACTGTAGATAAGCACTGTTTGATTTTTTTTTTTGGTCTCTTTATTAAAATTATACTTTTAAAAATGTGCTTACTAAAAAATGGGTTTCCACATGATTTTTTTGTGCATGCTTGGTTTTGGCTGATCCCCCTCTCCCATGCACCCACATATCCCTACTTCTTTTTCTCTCCCTTTCCTCCTCTGTACCCTCTTTACCCCTAATATCCCCACTACCACTTTGCTGTATTTTCTTCTCCAGCCCTCCTCTTTTTCCTTGGACCCTTTCTAATTTCCTGGCCTTTATCCACATTTATTCACACCAAGATACACACATTTAATGGTCACAAGCTAAGAGTCACATAGGAAAGAGAATATATGCTATTTATCCATCAGATCCTGGATTCTTTTAGTGAATGTGCTATTTTCTAGTTCCATCCAGTTTCCGGGAAATATCCCAGCTTCGTGTTTGTTCATGACTGAACAGAATTCCATTGTATATCTGTGCCTCATTTTCATTATCTGTCCATCAATTGATAGACATCTGGGCTGATTTGATTTCCTTGCTATTGTGAAAAGAACAGATAGAAATATGGATGTGTTCCATATCTCTGTTATAGGATGTAGAATAGCTTCTTTTTTTAAAAAGGAAAAATATTTGTATAATAACCTGATACACATACTCAATGTGTAATGAGCATATTATGGAAATTACCATTTTCAACTCCTCAAACATTTGATATTACTGTTTGTTGGAAACTTTTTCCATCTTCATAGTGACTTTTGCATAGTCACCCTGCTCTAGAACACTGAAGCTGATTTCTCTCTGTCTTTTCTTTTTCCACTTCTTCCTTCTTCCCAGTCTCCTGTGACTATTATTCTACCTTCTCTCTTAAGCAAATTTCTTTCATACTGGTCTATAGACTAGACTAATGTGGCCAAAAGGCCATTAAATAATCCATTATATTAAAACTTGAGTAAATAGCTTGATTCACTCACATTCATCACAGTGAACTGTCTCAAAGGTCACTTTAATGCAAAGAAAACTAAAGAGTCCAGATTAAGATGACCACGCCATAGTCCCCAGGGTTGTCATTGAGAAGCTATGGATATCTGCAGGGGTAAATGTTTTGAACTGCTTTTGAGTGATTTCCTTTCCAAGAATCAAATGTAACTCTAGTGATCACCATTCTCATATTTGACTAGTTCTCCACCCTGTTTGTGGGACTTCTGTCTCCACTGATGAGTCCAGAAGTGAGCACTTGTAAGTTTAGCATGCGACAGACACCAGATTCATGTGAAGACAGCTCTTCTACTCTTTGCACACAGCTGTAGAGCAAGCAATGCTCTTCTCACCTGAGTGGGAAACTGAGGCCCTGAGGCATTAACCCTGTGCCCAGGATCTTCCAGAGCAGATGTGGTAGAGTTTGGATGTGAGACTAGTGCTAAAGCCACATGGAATGCAGTAGATTTTCAGATGAATAAAGCCAGAGACGGCATCAGACTCTCCCTTCCACTTTCAGACTCTGATGCCCTCACAGCATCCTAATGCTAACCCTTGTCAATTAAAGAACAGTTCCCATATCATAGAAATGACAAAGATGGTTTATTATGCAGCTAAATATGAGGGACCAGGGTCTTTAACACAGATTTAGCTTTTTCCCCAAACACCATGCTTCAACGAGGAAGCCATTTCATAAACATTCTGTAATAACATAATTTAAAGAGGTATGAAAGAAAACGCTTTTCAGCTTCATTGTCAGATACATTAGGCAGGTGTTATAGCAAAGTAGGGGGAACTCTGCTCTTGGCCTTAGAAGCTGTCTCACACCAGTCTTAGCCCTTGATTGGTGGAACTAGGGCCCTGTTCATACATTCCTAAGGCTCTACCTTATGGTCACAAAAGATGTTAGGTCATATTCAGAGGACAACAGGGAGTGTCTACTAAAGGGGTGAATGATCCCTCCAGGATAATTGGGCTCTGGATCTGCAACATGCTAACCTCCTCACATCACTGAAGTTCTAATTAGTCAATCAGCCTTGGCAGACGACTCTCATTCATACCCTGAATGGTATTTTTTTAATGAGATATAAAATAGAAATTTCAGCATATGACCAAATGGAAGTGACAGAATTCTGAATTATACATAGAATATATCTAGATTTACCAAGATACTGTTGCTATTTGGGGAAATTATAATACATTCATTTCAGTTTAATGTAGAAAATATCCAGAACACTGGGATACCTCTTGGAGACCAAAAAGTCACTCAGCTTGGTGACAGGCACCCTCATTTACTGAGCCATCTCACCTGCCTTTAAGTTGATTGTTCTGAAGAAGGGAGTTGTGATAGAGGAGAGGAATTTGAAGGTTTAGTTGTTCCCTTCCCTCTAAACACTTCCTCTTATCTTGTAAGGATCCCATCCATTTTACACAGCATCCCCTGGAAGTCCCTTGAACCCCAGTGTCCCAGCTTTCCTGTGTGCACATGAATCGACTTACTGCAGAGTACTGCATATCTCTGAAAAAGAAAGGGCAAACACGCCCCATGAGATCTAGTTGTGGATGACCTCCAAGAAAAGAACAAGGAGATGGTCCTCTCTGGAAAGCAGGGCCTCTCCTAAACCCAGTGATTCCCACCCATTGTCTCAGTGGAACTATTCTGTGTCCTATAAGACCCCTATACTCTGTACTGTGTGACACTCTTCCTGAGGAGAATGACAAGACATCTGCTCATCTCAGATAGGGAACCTTTACAGACCAAAGTAAGGACACTGGAAAGTCTGACCTGGTGGACCAATGCAATTTATTGGAGTTATTTACAGGAATATGGGTGAGAGAAGAAATGACTCAAAGATTGCTGCATCTCACCAAAGCCCACCCAAGCATAAGTGACAGCTCTCGAAAGCTGTAAACATAAAGGGCACTGTTGGAGGGTGTCCTTTCCAGATAGCTCAGCTGGTCTGACACTCTGTCCAGACAGCTCTGCTGGTCTCTGCTTCTTCCATACTGTTGACCAGGCCTGAGCCTCTTCTTAGCAGCTCAGTTTATCTGAGACTGTCTCTCAGCAAACCTCAATTCTTATACATGCTTTTGGGAATAGAGAGGCCTAGTGAGTCTGCTCAATTTCGGGAACTTCCTGAAGGTGTTTTGAATTGTCTACTTTCTGAGCTTAACAAGCTTCCCTGCAGGATGGACTATTTCACCTCCTCTTAGAACATCCCATTGTTTCACCTTCCTATAAACACCTTAAGATATCCCACTGTTCATTTCCCCATTAACATTCCATGTCTTAATGAGCCTCCCTCCAAGATGAAAGGTTTAAATCTGGAAGGAAACTTCTATACAACACCTTGGACCACTGAAATAGACCTGAAACTCTGAAGTCTTGAATTGCCTCCCACCAATTTATCTTTTGTTATGTAATATTATTATTACTTCTTTGGGGATTTCACTCATGTATGCAATGTATTTTTATTATATCCACCCCCTAATTCCTCCTGGGTCCATTCATCTCAATCCCTCCCAACTGTGTGTGCATGTATCTCTCTCTCTCTTTGTCTCTCTGTTTTTAATAATCAACTGAGTCCAATTTGAGGGGCCATTTACTGGAACACGGGACCACACCCTTAAACAAAACCGAATCTCTTTCCTTGCTTCCCCAAGCCATCAACTGTCAATAGACCCTCAGCTCAGAGTGAGAGTTCATAGGCCTCTCCCCTCCCCATGCTGAAATGTTGACTGCCTTGATCTTATGCAGGCTTTGTGCAGGCAGCCACAGCTGCTGTACAGAGGTCCTGTTGTGCCCAGAAAATGTCGTTTCACTCTGGTCCTCCCTGACCTCTGACTCTTACCATCCTCACTTCCACAGTGGTCCTTGATAAGCCTTGTGGAAGAGTGTGATATAGATACCCCGTTGCAGCCGAGCATTGCACAGGCATTCAATTTTCTGTATTCTGACTAGTTATGAGTTCCATATTAACCACCATCCATGGCCCAAAGAAACTACTCCGGTGATGCCTGAGAGCTACATTGTTCCATGAGGTCCTGCACACCCTTCATCTTACCAGGAGCCCAGCTCTCTGCTTTTCTCCAATAGCTGCTCCTACAAACCTTGTTTCATCTCCAAATGGCACTTGTGTTTTCCAGACACACTTGTAGCTGACTCCCATGCACCTGTCAAGGCATTGGCAGCTCGACCTATTTCCGTTTCTATACACATCTAGAAATATCGTTGCCACCCACCCTCCCTTCCCCCTTCTCTTCTGGATGTGAACCACATTACTTGTTCCTGTGTGCTGTGCTCATGGGCTGCCGTTTTGCCTCCATAAATAGATTACTCGCCCCTCAGGGGATGTTTATGAATTATACTTAAACATTGCTGACCAAGTGGAAGAACCCTATCAATTATTTTCCTTTTTCCTCTTTATTGAAAATTTGAAACTTGACTTATGACTTAAAATGAAAAAAGAAAAATATAGGATAAAAAATAGAAAGATGGGGAAAAAAATCCACAACCCCCACCTATAACTTGGTGTTTGGAATCTGAGGTTTGGATTGCTCATCTCTCTCCTGCAGGCCTCTCTTCCCTTCAGATATTGAATAAAAGGGCTGCTGCTTGATTCTAAGCCTGGGTGAGAAAGGATGCGGCAGAAAGTACTTTCCCTACTGCCCCTACTGTTCTTTTTTTTTTTTTTCTGGGTCATTCTACAGAGGTTCTAGGCTAATATTCTTTTTTAATGTGTTTAAGTAATTTTTTTCATAAAATATATTTGATCGTGATATTTCCTGCCCCAGTTCCTCCCAGATTGTCCCCACCTCTAAACCCACTGAACTTCATGTTCTCTCCCTCTCTCAAAATAAGTAAATAAATAAACAAAATAAGCATTAAAAATGAAAAATAAGGCAAACATAAAAGATCAAAATATGTCTAAACAAATGAAACAATACACATACACATACAAATAAATAATTCAGCAAACCTTAGGGTCTGTTTTGTTTGTGTTGGCATGGGGCCTGCCCTGGCGTGTAGTTGGTTGCTATACCCAGTGGCACTCCATTAGAAAAAAAAAAACTGATTGATTTTCCCTTTGCCAACAGGCATCAGTTGCAAATGTCTTCTTGGCTGGGTGGGGAGCCCTGTGTCTACTTGCCCACTCTCTGTTGGGATCTCACCTAGCTTGAACTTGGAGAGGTGATGCATGTGCTTTCACAGTCTCTGTGTGTTCCTGTGTATCTGTCTCGTTTAGGTTGACATGTATAACAGAGGCAATTGTTCTGTTTTTCTGGTCACTGTCCCTTGGTAGCTCTGTGTATTCTCTGCAGAACAGCAAAGAGCTAGTGAACACCAGTGGCCTTTTATTACTATAGTGCCAACTTTGCCAGCATTGTCTTCACCCATCCACCACACACACAGTCAAATTAAGCTGCTTCCTCTACCCCTCTCCATGTTTACTCTTCCACGGTATTCCTGCTCTAGAAATGCAGCCTCCTCACGGCCATTTTCTACAGTCAAATTGACCATCTCCCTTCTTTCTAACGAACCCTTGCACACGTAGTCATTCATTCTTCAGCATAAGTCATGTTGATTCTTACATTTATCTTCCCACCAAACTCAATGTTATTCAGAGACTACAACTAGGCACTGGTATTCCTTGGATCTTAAGATTGGCACAAAGCCTTCATAGTCTCCATACACCTTGGAAAGCCTTTGCTGAGCTCAGGGTGGGGATGACTGGTAAAGACATTGTTAGAGAAGGGAATTTTACAAGCCGAAGCCAAAGGGAAAGAAAATAATGTCAGATGACAGCACGTTAACTCTATGGCTATTAGGGCAAATACAGATTTAATTCTGTTCTGTTACAGTTTAGAGGGGGTGGGGCTGGTAAGAGTGTGGTGAATAGGGCTGTGGGATAGATTGCTTCCTAGTCCATACTAAGGCCTTACGTCATCCATCCATTCCCATACTCACTCGGCATGTGTTCCTTCACGCAAGCACTACTAAAATGTATACACTGCAAAATATAGAGACTGTATGCGCCGTGTGAAATACTGAGAATGTAAATGCAAATACGTAAGTAAAAACAAGGCATAGTTCCTACCTTCGAAGAATTTACCAGCTACTGGGAGATTTTATAGAGAGGATGTAGATTCTGTAGGTTCTGATGCCAGTAATGAAGCACCAGTTTGTACTGGTACCCATAAGCACTAAAAAGACACAGGGGACATCTCTCTGTGGTTCTCAGGCAGTCAGGACGAAGGGATCCGGAAACTGAGCAGAGAAGAAAGCTGGTACGATTACTCGGCCACTCTAAGCAGGTTTCTCATGCAAGCCTGGTTCCTTAAATAACAGGGATAGAGAGACTTCGAAGCTTACCAGGGAGTCATCTAGAAGAAAATGGAGCACAAAATCCAATAGACTTATGGGTTAGGGTTAGAGAAGCCGGAAGCTGTGGGCCGCTAAAAGAACAGGGGTGCTGCAGAGGAGGAGTGCGACATGAGCTACTTCACCTCTCAAGGCATCCATTAATCACCAGACAAAAACGGATAAAGGAACAGGAACCTAAAGCCAGGAGAGCGTAGAGATTAACAGAGTCCTCTATAGGAAGGACCTGCTCCATAAACACTCTGGCTTCCAGCTAGGCAGCTCTTAAGGACGGCACTGAAAGAGGGAAGGACCCCAGAATAGATGTATTCTTTTTATTAAAGACTTCTAAAGAAATTCATTCTTTGAATAGATGATCCTGATCAGATTCAAGGCACTGCCCTCATTCTAGCTCTGTTATAGATACCGAGGACACATCAAAAACCTTTGTAATCTTCCTCGTGTGGTGTTTATTTAATCTAAATTAACAAACCTATCAAGAAGCAGAAGCAAGGAGCAGATAATAGAGACATATATGTGAGTGACCCAGGTGGTCCAGTGGTCAGATAGGTCTGTGGTAGCCTGATTAGCTTATTTGAGAAGACAGATTTCTCACTTCTCATGGAACTGGCATTTGAATCTATCTGTGAGGAGTCCTTCAGAGTTCAGCCTAGTAAATACGTTACAAAGAACTTGGAGTTCAGATGCAGCTCATTGCCCCCGTGATCAGAAGGACAGGAACACAGCAATTATGGTGGAGTTGAGGCCGACCTACTTACTGGAAAGAAATGGCCAGTTGGCCTCCATTCGATGGGAAATCAGAGGGTAGATTAGGATAAGCCTCCTGGTGGTCAGGACTAGATCAAGTTTAGAAGAGAAAGGAAAAGAAAGAAAAAGAAAGAAAGAAAGAGAGAGAGAGAGAAAAGAAGAAGGAAGGAAGGAAGGAAGGAAGGAAGGAAGGAAGGAAGGAAGGAAGGAAGGAAGGAAGGAAAGGAAGGAAGAAACCTTAATTTTGTTTATCTATTTTAGGATTTCTTCAGTAAATCTGACCCATTTCTGGAAATTTTCAGAATGAATGATGACGCAACTCAGCAGCTTGTGCATCGAACAGAGGTAAGGAGTCTGTGTGCCCCCTCTGAGATCAGCTGGGCTGCTTTGGGAAGTGCCCACATTCCTTTGCTTTTTAATGTAAAATATTTTCAGTTCCTTAAAATGAAAATATAATTGTACCATGTTCCGCTTCTCTGTTCTCCCTCCAAACCCTCCCATGTACCCCTTTGCTCTCTCTCAAATTCATGACCTCCTTTTCTTTAATTGGTGTATGTGTGTATGTGTTGCCAAAAATAGAAATACAGCCTGCTTAATCCATAAAATGTTGCTCGTTAAGATTTCAGAGCTGACCACTTGGTATTGAAAAACCAAAACCAATTGCAGGTCCCATCTTTGGGGAGACTATTTCTCTAGCTCTCGCCATTATTTGTTATATGTGGTTCATTGTCTGTAGTTGGGGGGCCGTAAGGTGTCCGCTTCTGCGTTAGCTACCTACCTGTAGACGGAAATTGAGGACTCCTCTCTCCTCCACACTTTAGGTTTCGGTTTTCACTCTAATTTAAAAAATCATAGGAAAAGACTCCCCTGTGTATCCAACTCCCCATGGTTGACTTTCCCATGTATTCATTACAAATTAGGAAGACTAGGGCCAGCAGGGTGGAAAGGAGAAGAGTTCTTCTCTGACCTCCGTCCATGCCCTTCAACAGTGGGCAACAGCATGTGCACATTCGTGAATGCCCCCATGCACACACACACACACACACACACAGTCATGTAGAAGACATCAACCATGACAGGAGCTAACATTTAATGAGGCGACTGGGAACGAAGCATTATCTGAAATGACTTACATGCATTATTTCACTTCTTATTCCTTGGTAGGAATACTGTTAGCACTGCTCTGCAGTCGAAGGAACCCGGTTTGGGGGGCGGTTACACAGTTGGCAAAGGCTGGGGCCGAGGCTGTTTGACTCAGCTTCACTAATTTTGCAAGGCGTTCTGCTTCCCTAGGGAGAACACATAGCCCGGAGATGTGACATGACTTCCCCTTCCACCCCGTTATCGCAGCCACTGGGTCAAACTGCTTTTATTATCCTTCTCCTTCTCACCTATACTCTCTCCAAACATCCCTCTGTTCACTGCTTTTATCATCACTGTGCCCACATCCTTGGCAGAAGCAACAGAAAGGGCTTTGCTTCTGTCCTCGTCAGGGAATACTCTTTACTTTGGGAGAGGAGGCTGAGTAGCTGGAGTGGCACTGTCCAAGGCCCAGAGGCTTTAAGGGGGACATAGCTATATCTTGGAGGATCAGGAAGCAAAGCTGGGACCACAGACAGAGCCCTGCCTTGCAGTCAAGGTCTCCTAGCTAGGCAGCATTTCCCAAGGTTTCCACAGGCTCTCAAAGGATGCCAAAAGCTAGGAACAGTATTGAAATACATAAGTCTGTGGATGACATTTGGGAGCCACATGTAACAGGTCCTGAGCTCATCCTTTCATACAGTAAACCCTTGGTATGACTATCTCACACATACAGTTGGTGCCTCTGATGATTACTCTCAATTGTCAGCTTGATGGGATTTAGAATCACCTAAAGAAAAGGGGTTGGGGGGAGGCACTTCCAGGAAGGACTGACTATCGTGGGAAGACCCGTAGTGGGTGCGAGCAGCACAGATCCATGGGCTGGAGTCTCAGAATGAATAAAGAGGGGAACACAGCAGTGTCAGTATTCCTCTTCCTTCTCTCTCTCTCTCTCTCTCTCTCTCTCTCTCTCTCTTTCTCAGCTCTCTGACTTCACACTCAGTGACCTCACAGGCAGTGTGAACTCACGTTTCCTCTGCCATGCTTTCCCTGTTACACTGACAAAATAAAACTCTCCCTATGTTCCCTGCTTTGGTCAGGTATTCAGGAAAAGTCATTAATACAGCAGCCAACACCAATCTCTGTTATTGTATTTTATTAGATTTGTAAGCCAGAGAATGAGGAATTCTATAAGAAGGAAATAGAATAATTGTGCTGAAGCTTAGAGAAGGAATTGTATGTGTCAATGGCAAAGGAAAGCAGAGGGAGCACCCATGATTTTCATGGGGTGACAGTGGGGGCACCATATTCCTACCATTTCACTTGGAAAATCCAGTTCTGCTTTCTTGAAACAGCAAAGGAAAATTCTCCTGCTGTTCTTAAGGTTGGCAACAATGAAATGGTCTCAGACGGGCCAGTGATATCTATAATCTGGCACATGGGTGGCACCGAAATATGTCCTTCATTAAGGAATATAAAAGTGACTAGAACTGGCTATATTAGTGGAGTACCTTGTACATGCAGAAGAACAATATGTTTGTCTGGGCTCCAGTCCTGGAAAATCGACCGAAGGTTACAGGTTCCTTGAGAGTCCCTCTATTACCATCACCAAATACTCTTTTCTTGCTGATATAAAGATTTCTATGATAAAATAAACTTTGGAGAACACTGAGATAGTGTCCTTTCATGCCTTTCTGTGGGAAGTGAATGAATAAAGGAGAAGTATATGAATAAAGGAACAGTATATTGTTGGATTCTTCTCTCCTGAGATCCTTCTTTCTATGGCTCCTGGAAGTGTTCTCCAGTTGTTGATAGTGGTAATATTTCTGTTCCTAAGAAATTCTGCAATTTCTGTCACCTGTCCCAGGGATGGAGAATTCTTGGAATCTCTTAATAGTGTAGAATACAAAGCTTTCTAACGTATCAAAGAGCATAGCATTGATGGTTCCTCTTTCTTACACACACACACACACACACACACACACACACACACTCACACATGTATACTCATGCATGTATACATATAGATTGGAAATTTTAGCTAAAGCTTTTATCTGCTATTGATGTTTCCTAAATATCTTCACTCCTTAATACTGTAGTAAAAATGTTTATAGTAAAAATGAGAAATTAAAACAAACACAAGCTATGTTATCTGATTCTCCTTCTCACAATAATTTGATCATGCCCAAGGTATCGGAAGACAAGACAAAATCACAAAGGAACATTGTTTCTGTATTTTAATATGTTAAAATAAATTTAATAATGAATCTATGGTCTAATCAATAATTCATAGTTATAATAAGGAATTCAGTAGACATGGGAATCATTTCTGAAATAATTATGTCATTTGGAGACAGAATTATTTTTTTCTAAAAATAAATCCACAAAGACGTCTACCTAAAAGCTTCATAGGAGGAAAGGGTAACATGACAGAATGCAATTTTTATTGTGTGTTCCCTTAGCCTTCATTCATCAGATAACATGTAAAACCTCCCTCAAAAGTCCTATAGAACTGGGGAATATTTTCTCAGAGGACAGAGGCACCCTTGCCTCAACCCTAGAACCTTTTGATATAGAAGAGGCCATCTATATCCACAAGCTCGGCAATATCATTATCCTTATTCATGAAACAACATCCGGGCCAGTGACCACCACAGTTCTACCCATAATGACCTACTTGGTGGCCACTCTTAAAACAGTCACTACTCTCCAGTTTTCATCAAGCTACCTGTTCCAGACACTTGTCCTTTTCATAAGAACCACAGTGGCTTCTCGAGTGGTTTTCAAGTTGAAGTATGAAAATGTCAAGCCTTCCCTCTTCAAATCACTCTTCATGTCTTTCTCTTCCCAGGTTGTGATGAATAACTTAAGCCCAGCCTGGAAGTCATTCAAAGTGTCGGTAAATTCTCTCTGCAGCGGAGATCCAGACCGCAGGCTAAAGGTTAGATCCATATCCAAGAGATGTGAATTTGAAAATGCATTGAACCCTCCTCCTCCTCCTTCTTTTCACATGAACATTGGCACACAGAATTTTCTGTGCCGCTTTTCCAACCCTCTCGCCTTTTAGCATCTTAATGAAGGAAAGAGAAGCTGTTACTTCTGTGAGAGCTATTGACGGCTCATACAATGGCCCCAAAATAAATCCTAATGTATTATGTCAAAAAGACAGAGAGCCTGGGGCCTCTCAGACACAAAATGTGGTAATAACTTCAGAGTATAAGTGGAAGTTTCTAGAAGAAAAATATTTCTGCATCAAGTGTCTATTATTATATAATGTATCACCTGCCCTGCCCCAAAGTGTGGTCATTTGAAATAGTAAACATATTTAGCTTATAACTCTGTGCATTGGCAAACCGGGTTGGGCCAATCTTAAACCGGGCCTGCTTGATTTCTGCTAGGCATTCATGGTCTACTGCCCATGAACAGGGTGACGTCTTAGGGTTGGCAGGCTCTTTATGCGGTGGTAGAAGGGTTGGTGAAGTCTGAGCTCTCGTCATCATGCATACCAGGCTTTTATGTATAGTGACTGTGTGTTCCAAGAGCCCAAAACAGGAGCTGCAAGGCCTTTGCAAGGTTAGGAAGTCAATTACTTCCTCCACTGCTGAGAAGCCAATGCATGCCTATTCCAGATACAAATACAATGGGTTCTACCTCTCGGTGGGAAGAATTGGAAAGTGTTGGGACCATTGTTTTTAATCTACCACAAATTCCTTGAACACTATGGGGAAAAAAAGAAATGGGGGGGTGCACGGGGGGAAGCATTTCGTGCCCTGGGAGGAAACATAAGAGGGAGACAACAGAATACCAGAAATCTGTTCCTGGAGACACTTGCTGTGGTCTGTAGGCTGGTCTGCTCTTGACCTTGGAAGTATAAGAAGTTCCGTTGCTTACACCACTGAGCTGACTCTATCCACTCAGGATGACTAAGTTATTGGACACAAAGTGCCTATGAGCCAAAAGTCCCATTGGTTGACGTGATTATCAAGCAGAATCAGGGTCCTATCAGCTACTCCGGGGCACTGCATTGTGAGCAAACCAGAAGGAAGACAGATGTCAGAAGGTGAGTGGTAGGGAAACTGAGCCTGAAGGCACAGACAGGGATGCTGGGTAACTCAAGACATTCTATGGCTTCAGATTCTGAAGGTCAAGAGCATCTGCCTCCACATACGGATAAAAGGAACTGTCCACTCACCCCCCACGGAACAAATACTCCTAATAAACTTGTGAGATGGGCACTGCCTTCTTCTCTTTCCAGTTGCTGTGATAAAAAGTATTTTAACAAAAGCAACTTAAGGGAGAGAGTACTTATTTCAGCTCACAGGTCCAGGCTTACAGTCCATCATGTTTAAGGAGTTCAGGCACCAGGCACCGGAAGCAGCTGGTCACATGCATTTGCCGTCAGGAAGGAGTAAAGAATCATGCGTGCTAGCTTAGCTCACTTCCTCCCCTTAGACAGTTCAGGTTCGCCCACAATTAAAATGGGTCTTCTCACATCAATGGACACACGATCAAGACACTCCTCCAGAGGAACGCATGGGAGATCATCTCCCAGTTAATTCTCAGCGCTGCCTGGGTGACACTAGCCATCCTAGGCGCCGCTGCCCCTTGCCTTTGTGACTGTGTTCCCCTCCCCTCCTGTCACCCTGAGGACTTCGTTCTAATGGGTAAAATTCTCTTGGTTTCAGTGTTAGAATCCCACCCCTTCGGTTAGTCCTTGTCTCTTTAAGCTTGAGCATCTTCACTTAAAGCCCCCCTGTGTGGACTTTGTGGTTGAACTGTCAGTGAACTCGCCGACTTCCGTGTTGCTAACGACAAATCCAACTTTACCTCGATCTCTTACGAAAAACAAAGTTATTTCAGAGCAACCTCTGGAAACTCTTCTTTGTGCCCCACCCCCCAAAATGGGATTTCTGACTCGGTTTCTTGTTAGAAACTCCTTTTCAGGATGCCCGAGAGCTACAGCTTTGGGTAGGGTAGCAGTTACCAAGTGCGCTCTGAGCAGTCCCAGGAAGATAGCTGCTTTCCCTGGGCCAGGAATAAAACAGCACCTCCTTCTGTGTTTTGACATGGGGAGTTGTTGAAAGGGTAAAAAGAGGACTTAGTAGAGTTGAATGAATAAAAATGTAAATAAGGAAAGGAACCCATTGTGGGTTTTCCAGAACTCTATGGTCTCCATAGGAGCAAGAACTCAAAAGAGATGGATATGTAGATAATCAGGCGGAAAATAAAAGGAGGCAGAAATAAGGAATGAGAGTGAGCTAGAGAAAGAAAGAAAGAAGAAAAGAAGGAAGGAAGGAAGGAAGGAAGGAAGGAAGGAAGGAAGGAAGGAAGGAA
>NW_026596120.1:14468969-14519570 GCF_907164565.1 Psammomys obesus
GAAGGAAGGAAGGAAGGAAGGAAGGAAGGAAGGAAGGAAGGAAGGAAAAAAGGGAAAGAAGGAAGGATCGATCAGTTTCCCAGAATCTTTACAGCTGATCTTCTGGGTATTGCTCTGGAGGAATGCTCTGTATATTATACACTGTTCAGTGTTTCCTGTCTCTCCATCTATCTCTCTATCTCTCCCTCCCTCTCTTTCTCTCTCATCAATCTGATAAACCAAAATATATTTAGACATTGAAAAATGTTCCCTAGAGGGTAAAATCACTTTTAATTAAGAACTGCTGGTACAAACCAATGTTCTTAAATTCCTGACGTATCCATAATGCCTAAAGGGTTGTTAGAATAGCAATGGCTGAGCTTCATCTCAGCCCACCACCTTTTGACTCAGGAGGTAGAGAATGGGCATGCGAATCTGCACTTCTGTCAAGCTGCCTGATGGAAGTCATGCTCCTGTTCCAGCCACCACACTTGGAGATTAAGCATTCGCAGCTTTCATTAGTTTCCACACCGCATTTCCACCCTCTGGCTTTCTTCTCTTCCATTCTCTCTCTCTCTCTGCCCAGTGCTCAAACCCAGGCTGTACTCTCTCCAGATGCAGCCAGCTCCCTGCCTGGGATACCCTTCTCATTCCTCTGCTTTTTCCTGAGCATCCTGCTTGCTTTTGAATCCCTCCAATCTCTTCCTGCTCACAGAAAACTTTCCTGGTGACTCGAACATCGGTGGGGTGCTTCCTAGCTTCATTTGCCAATACTTTCTTCATTCTTGAGGGGAGCAAGTGTGGGCAGATGTGTCTGTGTATGCGTGTGGGTGTGTTCTTAAACATGTGTGTACATACCTGTGAAGGCCAGAGGAAAACCTTGGTCTTTTTCCTCAGTGGATGTCTACCATTAAAAACACAAAGCAAGTCTCTCTCGCTGGCCAGGAACCCACTAAGTAGGCTAGGCTGGCTTCCCAGTGGGCCCCAGCAATCTGCTTCTCTCAACTCCCCCAGTGGCAGGATTAAACATGCACCACCACACCCTGGCTGCTCTAGTTAGAGTGGGTTCTGAAGACCAAACTAGAATCCTCAAAGCCATCTCACCAGTTCTCAATCTTCCTGCAGATGTCTCTGTCTTCCCAACTGATGCTCTCCACACGGTAACCATTTGTTCATTGTATACTCAGACACCTACCACAGCCAGGGCTTGCCTGCAGTTCATATACAATAACTGTTATTGGGCATTCACCCGTGAAGGTGGTACAGAGTGTTTGGCTGGTCATGCCTGAGCCTCACTGTGAGAAGCCCTTCCCAATACTCACTGGCACTACAGTGATACTCAGCTGCTCATGGTAAAATCAGCCCTTCTGAAAGGCAGGATGGGCTCTCGGGCAGCCTTTTACTTATATTTGTTGGTTATTTTGCTTTGAGAGTGGCTATGAAATTCTAGCAAGCCTGGCCTTCTTTGAATACAGCATTGACCTGCTGCCAGACAGGAGCTCCGATCATATGGCTTTTATTCTCTCAAACAACAAAAGTGAAAAGTGGATTTCTTAAACCATCTGTCAGGGGTAGATTTTAGACCCTGGTTTAGTAATTAAGGTTTTTGTCCCTTAAATGTTTTTCATTCTTGTTTACGCAGTATCTATGTGAGCATCAACTTTAGGTAACTCGCTGACTTGCTTCAACCATTTGATTGCTTCTGTGTCGGTTTGTTTGGAACTCCTCTCCATGATAAAAGTCAAAATTGATTTTTATTTATCAAAATAAATTTTATTAATGAAAGCACTTAAATACGCAGGCAGTTTTAGAAGAGCTATGACTCCCCTTCCCCTGCGATCACCCAGCTCTAGAAATCATTAGTCATGGCCAACTTCATGTCATCCATTCCCTGAAGCCCCTGGCCCCACTCATACCTATGGGCCATTTTAATACAAATCCACACCAGCGTCAATGGCTGTGGCGCACAGTGAGCAGACAGAAGCCTTACAGCACTCTCAGGGGTACCCCTCCCCAAGTGTCTCATTTCTTTAAAAATTACCAGGGAAAAGAATCGACGTTTCCAACTGGATAAAACATCATCATAAAATGATGTTTTAAAGGCCTGTGGGAATCTGCTATGGAAAGCCATAAAGGGGAAAAGCCGAGGCCAGGCAACACTATGCCGTGGCCCTGGCGTAGACACCTTATTCCCTGAGCTGAACGCACTCCAGGAGGTACTACTGAAGAATGAAGGACCTTCCAATAAACACAACCACGAAACTATCTCATGACCAAAAATGGCACCTGGAGGATCTTAATGCCAACAGATACCCTGCCACCTGTGCACATCTGCCTTTCTCCTAGTCATTTGCTACCTTAGGAAATACTGGGATTTTCTGTTTTTATTTGTGTGTGTGTGTATGCATGTGTGTTGTGGATGCCCAAATGAGGGCTAAGGTCAGAGGAGGATGTGGAGTGCCCTGCTTTATCACTTTTCACCTTGCTCTCTTGAGACACAGTCTCTCACTAAATCGGGAGCTAGGCTGACAGCCAACAAGCCCTCAACCAGTTCTTTCTGCTCCCTGCCCAGCCTAGCACTGGGGCTACGGGCAGATGCACATGAGGCCACATGCAGCTTTTTATGTGAGTGCTGGGGATTTGAACTCACACCTCTGCGGCAAGCGCTGTCACCCACTGAGTCATTTCAGCAGCCCTTGTTTTTCTGGCTTTATATGATACGTTTAGATCCAGGGTGCAAGTGAGACTCTTTTAATGCCTTGGTTGTCACTCCCTCTTTGTATTTTTAGTTTTGTTTTCTGTGTTTTTCAAAGAAAAAACCAGGCTGGTTTGTCCTAAGTGTTTCTTATATTCACTGTTTTCTACAAATGGGTCATCGGGGCCCGAAAAGATTCTGATTTCTGGAGAGAATGCCTTTGGTATTACTTAGAACTCATGGATCTTTATATGAGTTTTCAGTCTATTTTCACTATTATTAATCCTTTAACGTATTACATCATTCCATATTTGAACAATGAAAACTGCTCTAAGTTGGCCCTTGAGCCTTCTAATACAAACCTCTTACATCAGTGCCTAATAGTTTCCTTGCTTTCTAGACCAAAGCTTTGAAATCATGAATTTTAAAGTTTTATAATGTCTTTCTCCCTGGTACATATCTATGTCAGGATGTCAAGTTGTTGAATATCTCTTGAGCTCATTTCTCCTATATTTGATTTATTAGAAAATAAATCACCGATGATAAACATTTTTTTGACTCTTAAACCAAATGCTTCATTTTCTGTCATTGAAAGATTTAACAAGAAAAATGTCTACATGTGAGATATATTATAAGGTCTGTGACCCTGAATCACTTGATGTTCCATTAAGGGGAAAATATTCTCCAAAAAGCAACTCAATGAAATGTGGCATTCATCATTTCTCTTGATTTGACCAACATAATGATCCTACACAGTCATAATTTTTGAGAGACAGTGTGGCGTCCACCATAGATCCTTCCAGAGAAGTGACTCTTGGGAAAGTAGGAGGTTGGGGAGCAGCATTAGCAAGCATTTGTTGACACCGTAATGTACTTGGCACTGAAGGGAAACACCACACCAGAGCAACTGTGACAAGCACGACAGGCTCATACTGAGAACTTTGAATCACCTATACTAAAGGTGAATCACCTATACTATCTGCTTTCCTAATATCTCACTCACACAGGCAACTTGGAGACTCCCCTCCATAAACTTCATGTGACATGCTTGGAGTAAGTGTTAATGACAGCCTGCTGCCTTGAGGAAGGACTGAGATGCTGGTTTCTGTGCACTGGTTTCTGGGACCCCAGCCCCCATGCCTTAGGCAGGCAAGAGGCCAATATTGTTAACTGAGGTCATTGTGAGTTGGGCACAGACCAAACATTGTCAGGTAATCGGAGGTAACAGAAAGGAAGAAATGGCCTCCTAACGCTAAAGTAGAAGTTGGACCGGTGAAAATGGAAAAGGAAACCCAGAAACAAATCAAAGGGGACCACCAAGTGATACTGTTGCCAACCACCAATATTTTGTTCACCGTTCCACTCTTCCTTTTTGACTGCCACGCTGTTTGACTTAAAACAGCCATATTTACAAGTTGATGTCTGACACTCCTAAAGTTGGGACTTCTGAACAATCCTTAAAGTACTCATTAAGTCAAAACCTCAGATCAGTGAGACTGTAGTCTTCTCTTTTGATAACTTATAAACACTTGGGGCCTAGCCCTTGCTAATCATGCACTAAAAGATACCACCTCCTCCTTACTGCCCCTGCCAACCTAGCCAACATGCTGCTGGTCCCTGCCTTTGGCTATTTTTCTGCCACCTTAACACAAAGCTAAGCGTACATGTCTCTGTGTTTTGTTACTGCCATTCTCTAAAATCCTTTGCATTTGTTCCTTTTCTAATCCAACTGTCTATGTCTTCCCTTTCGCTATGTGACTGAGTTGCCTTGAATTGAAATTGTGTTTTCTCCATAAGTCCGCTATTTTTCTTTGGACTCTCAGAGCCAACATGATACTCAATTGCCCAATGGATGTGACCCCTCCAGTGTGTTCTCAGTTTGCCTTGGACCTTTGCTTTATATCCCCAGACCCACATGGTCTTTAACTTCTGGACCCCTCTAGACCCATTAACCTTTACTATCTCCATCTTTTAAATATACTTGTCTCTTTTATTGCTGATTTTTCTCTAGCAAATCTGGATTTTATTGCTTGGGAGGGATGATACTCCAACCCAGTTTAAACCGACAAGATCTCAGTTCTTAACAGTGACCCCCATTCAGCTCCCTAGAACCCCAAATCTACATCTCGGAGCTTCATCACTAGACTCTCCATGGGCTATTTCAACATTTTCTGGGTTTTTATTTCATTTGGTTTGGTGTTTGGTGCATGCAAAACTGCAGGCAACTGGAATTGAAGAGACTGTTACTATGCTCAGGAATGGAATTTAAGAGCCTGGCATTACTGAGCAATTGAAAGCAAGTTTACTTCCCCCTCTAATGCTTTGTAACCAGGAAGGCTGGGGACTTGGATGTCCATTGTCCTATTACATTGTCCTGAAATCTATTCAGATTCCAGAGCTTTCCTCATGGCCTTCTGGGCTCAGGGCTGCTGATCCTGTGTCTGTCAATCACTCACTACCTAAATGTTCAGAAGTTTACAGGAGGCTTGAAGACTCATACAGGTCTCTCCTGATTCAATTATCTACGGTGCTGGAATTCTTGACACCAGTTGGGTAAATGGCACTCCTGATCCCTGATCCTACCTGAGATCTGAAATCAATACCACAGTGTGGAAAGCAGAGTTAAATAATGCAGGCATCAGGTAGGCTTATGAACTGAGATGGGGACATGGCCTCTTCATTAAAATATTTCTCCTTTTTCGTTGATATTGTCCTGCTTCACAAATGAGGATTAGAGAGCCTGCTTTGTAGAAAATAATTTAAGATTCACAGCTAAATAAGGAAAATCTTAGCTTAAACCTGAGCCTCTTATGCCTCATTGTCTCTGCTAAAGAACAGATAATATTTACTGAGCGCTTGCCAAGCTCCAAGAGCTGTGCTAGGCCCTTGGCTTAAGTTTTCTCATTGAAGTCTGTAATCATCTTAGCTTAAGCAATGCATTTGGGGTCTAGGGAGATGGCTCATTGGGGAAAGGGCTTGCTGTACAAACATGAGGGCCTGAGTTAGAGTCCCTGGTTCTCACATAAAGGTCAGGCACAACTGCATTCATCTATAACCCCAGCACTGAGAGATGATGCAGGAGAGAAGAGGATCCCTCAGCCCATTGGCCGATTAGTCTGGCTGAATCAGTAGTGAGCTCTGGGCTCAGAGAGAGAGAGAGAGAGAGAGAGAGAGAGAGAGAGAGACTTTGTCTCAAAACATAAGGGAGGGGGCAATTCAAGAAGACACTGGCATCTTCCACCAACCAGCACGCATACACACATACAAAAGAAATATGAAAAAGCAATGCCATAGTAATAAAGAACCCTCATTTGACAAAAGTTTATTTCTTGCTCATATAACAAGCACAGATAAAAACATTCAAACCTGTGTCTGCTTCTTCAAGATTCAAGAACGCGGGTTTCTGCTTGGTGTGGTGGTGCACAACTTTAATCCTAGGACTGAAGAGGCAGGGGAAGGTGGATTTCTGAGTTTAAGGATAGCCAGGTCTACATAGTGAGCTCTAGACTAGCCAAGGCTTCATAGTCAAACCCTGGAGAGAACCCTTGGGGGTGGTGCTTAGGTTCTTTGTACTTGGGGTTCACCCACACCCAACTACTCATTTTCATCCAAGAAAGAGAAAAGAGAAATGCTGTGTCTTTAGCTGAAACCAGTTACCCAGTAATGTAGCTCAGTCACACAGGACATCATGGCAAACTGAGAAACCTACTAGAGTTAGATGCCTGTAAAGAAAAGGAAAGAGGGTTTTTGTTTTGTTTTGTTGTTTGTTTGTTTTTTGTTTTTTTGTGACTGGCAATTTGACTTTCACATGGAGAAATGCTTTAATTGCCCATTTTGCAGATGAGAAATCCGGAGCTCAGAAGAAAATAACATTCTAGCAGTTAGAGCCACAGAGTTTTGTCGTTGTTGTTGTTGGTGTGTGTGTGTGTGTGTGTGTGTGTGTGTGTGTGTGTGTGTGTGTGTATTTGCAGGGAGGGCATTGAGATAGGGTTTCTCTGTGTAGCCTTGACTGTCCTGGACTTACTTTGTAGACCAGGCTGGCCTCGAACTCACAGAGATCTGCCTCCTCTGCCTCCCTGAGTGCTGAGATGACAGGCAGGTGCCCAGCTGATCTACAAAGTTTTTAAGTGACATGAACAAATCAAGTCTATTTGACTTTTGAGGTAGATTCCACACCAGCACTGTGCAATCAACCTCTCTGAAGGGACAGGTATTTCCTAAGTCTGTGTGTTCAGAAAAGCAGTGACTATATATACACATGTGGCCTGACCAATTATCTCCAGCCTTTCCCCTTCTCTTTAAGCCCCTTCCTACTGTTGGTTGTTCTGTGTTAATAGCCCATTTCTCTTTCCCCAAACATCATCCTTTCCATCCACTGAGTAGAAAATTGCCCCTGTTCACGTGTCAGGCCCCTGCTGCTGAGAGACCTCCTCTGCCTGTTGTATTTAGTAGCTCCAAAAGGGAGGAGTGAATTCTCATACAAATGGGGTCAACAGTAGGTGCTGCTTCAATATCAAAGTGACTTTTATTTTAGTAAGAATCAGGGGGAGAGAGAGAGACTAAGACTATCTTCCCAAGTTATGCTTTGTCCAAGAACCCAGCAAGTTGGATTTACATAAAGCTGAAGCTTTACAACTGGTGTTTAACGGGCATAGAGTTTCAGTGAGGAAGACAAATCATTTCTAGTGATTTAGAATCCAGTGATGATAATAATTATACCATAGCGTGATCGTACCTGATGCTACAGAGCTATGCACTTAAAAATAATTTGATGGTAAATGTAGTCTAATAAATCTTATACCACAATAAATAAGTTATCTCCCAGTTAACATAACTGAACTTGGCACATCTGCCGACACCAGTGTACTGTGTGGAGCCTTTGGCTCCTGCCTACACTTCCTCCATTTTACCTAGTCTTACTCTTCCAGTCACCTAGTGCCAGGGCATGGCAGCTCCCCAGAGATTCCTTCCAGCAATCAAGTTCTTCTGTTTCATAAATCCTTGTGGAACCAGGAGGAGTTCTTTCTTTGCCCAACCATTATGAATGAAGAGTAGAGTGGAGGGGGTACCAAGTATCCCACCTTTCTTTCCTCCACAGATCATCCTTTCACACATCCATTGAGTAGAAACCTCCTCCTCTGTGTGTCATGGCCCTGAAACTAATGAGAGTCCCTCTCAGCCTGTTGGATTTAGTAACTAAAGAGTAACTACAGTGCCTTGTGTGCTGTGATGGATTGAAGCCCTCTGAAACCAGGAGCCAAGGCAAGCCTTTCCTTTCTCAAGGTGTTTCTGCCCTGTGTTTTGTCACAATGATCAGAAAAGTAGCTCGTGCAGAAAGGAATACAGTGGGAATCCTGGGGCTCCCTTTATACAGTTGTAGGATAGTTCTAAACGGCAACACTCGCTGTTCTGTTCAAACAGAACTGCTGAGCACATCAGTTGCTCATTTCTGAGTTTATTTGTTAGTTGGTTGGCTTGCTAATCTAAGCTCTTACTTCATCATTTGTTGTACTGCTTTGTTATCACTGAGACTGAAAACATTGCCTCCAAAAATTTCAATGTTTATAGCTTCACAGCTGGAAATGTCTTAACCTGACTGCGTCGATAGGAAGGACAAAATGAAGTTGACTTTCTGAGCTGCATTTGCCTGGGAGTCAGTTGTGCAGGAGAGGCATACAGCTCTACATCCCACAATTTAAATATTAACTAGCAATGTGTTGGGTTTCGGGGGAGCTGGGTAGTGGTGGGGGAAATCAGAACTTATGGCTATTCTGTGAGGGTTTTTTTCTCTAGAAATATTTTTTATTAAATCTCCAAATAAAACGCAAGGAGAGTTATCTCTGAGGAATAACATCAGCTTTTTAGGAAGAGAGTCTTTGATGCCAGGAGAAGTAACTCTCACTCAGCTGCTAAGCGGAGTAATGCCACTGGTCTCGGGAGTGGGAGGAAATAGCAGAGATCCTCAGATGTGCAGGGTTGCCGAGATCAAACCCACCTGCAACATCGTTGGTCCTCAAAGTGGAGCTGAGGAAGGTCAAAGCTGTGCCATGTATGTGAACATGTAACAGATACCTTAAACTGAATGTCAAGGAAGAAAGCAAGAAGCTTCTTATTAACCTTGCAAGAAATTAAGTATTTGCTTGCTGAGAACATGGGGGTCGCCTTCTTTTGTGATGCTGAGCTCTAGGGAGGAACAATAAATGTTTTCTGACTATACAATCAAGAAAGAAAACAGTACCGTGGGCAGCCACACCTCTGCTCCATGCAGCTAAAAATAAATGGAGAAGAGCTGCCTCCTCACATTGTCTACAGAGGCTTCTCGTGTTTGGGATTTCCAGCAAAAGCCTGGTCTAGACTCCAGCATCTTCAGTGAAAGGAATATGACTTTGTCCAAAAGAGGCCGAAATTCTAATTTATAAGAATTTAATAAAATGTTAATGAATTGATTTGACAACAACAACAAAAAGAACCGCTATATTCCTCACACTCCATCTGAAGAGGGACATTCCCTGGCACCTGAACACTAGTAACTGGAGCACAAGTCACTAAGCCTCAAGGGCTCTCTTTATAAAAGCTAGTGTTCTTTCTCAGAGACAACTCTCCTTGTGTCTCCCTTGATAATTCTGTTGAAGGTGCTTTCCAGAGAGAAATGTTCAGAGCATGTGTGGTTCCCCTCCACCCCAGCAAAGTAAAGCACATCTCTGTTTAGTACTGCTGTAGGAGGAGGCTGCATGCCTAGCCTGAAGAACCGACTCAGAGGGAAAATGCCTCTCGGGAAGTCAACACCATCTCTGAAGACCTTCCTACAGACAAGGTCTGGTTAAAAACATCTCAAGCTGTGCAGAAATAAACATTGAAGTCTTTCAAGGGAAACTTTGAAGATGTCTGACTTGGAGTATGGATGACACTTCTCAAACTATAGTATTGATAAAGAGAGCAACATTCTTACTTTACTTCACCTGACCATGTTTACCTACGTTGGATTCAACTCCTTAATTAGACAAAAACCTTGTGACATGATAAAACTGAGCATTTTCAGCAATTCAGGTTATACTCTCTTTTCCTCTAAACATAACTAGGACTAAGATTTCTCTTTTTCTTCCTTAATCCCATCTTTGTTTTTTTTTTTTTTTAAAAAAGATTTTTGACAACTTCATATATACATAAAATGTGTTTTGATTAGTCACCTCCCCCTACTTCTCTCTCCCACCTCTGCCATGATCTCTCCTCCATGCAAGTTCCTTTCCCACAGTCATGTCTTCTGGCCTACTGATTTTTAACCAGGACCATTTGTGTGATAATAAGTTTGGAGTTGTCCATTGCAGCCTCCGAGGCTCCTTAGTGAGTACATTCTCTCCCTCAGAATCCATCAAGAGCCCATAGTTCAGCTGAAAGTAATAGGGTCCATGAGCCCCTTCCGGTCCCCAGTTGTCTCTTGACAAGCCCAGTGATGAACAGTCCCAGGGCGGACAATCAAAGCTCGGAGACCATGTATGTAATAGCTATGTCATGTCCCGAGGGCAGCCTTTCCCAGCCTTCCTCCCTTTCTTCTGTCTCTCACATTCTTTCTGTGCCCTCGTCTGTGTCACTCCCTGAGTCTTAGTGGCTGCGGTACAGATATTCTGTTTAGAGCTGCTAAGTTCCACTCAGCTATCACTTATTCTCAGCACCTTGGGCAGCCTTGAGCATTCATTCACTGCCACTCACAGCAAAGAGAGGCTTCTCTGACTAAGACTAGGAGTAGCATCTGTCTAGGGGTATAACCATAAATATTTGAAGGGAGTTTGGTGCCATGTCAGTTTAGCTTAACATCAATAGTAACCCCTACTCCCACCCCAGACTGGAGCCTCCTCAGCATTGTGTTTTTGACTGAGAGTATAGTACCAACCATAGATTGGTACTATATCCAATCCCTCTAATGGAGTGAGCCTCAAGTCCAATCTAGGGATGATTGCTTATCGCCATGCCTACTGTGCCACTGTTACAGCAGTTACACATCTTGTATGGCATGTCGGCATTGTGGTTCATAAGGATCACAGCTTGATACGACCACTGATTCTTTTTCTTCCCTGGCAGCAGGTGTAGTTTCTTTGGATACTAGGAAAGCCAGCCAGCAGGAGGGAGCTTTTGATTCAGCTCCAGCACCACTTCTCTATATTTTGAACCTACATATGTAGTATCTTTGGCAATAGAGCCTCATTATTTAGTTTTGGTAAGCAAGCAAGTGAAATGGCTAAAAGCCTATGTTGTTTGGTTCTCTAGGGCCTCCCTGACCCTGACTCATAAGGTGCTATCCCATTCCTACTACTGGACTTTTATTAATAATCTGTGGCTTCTAGGAGTAACAATATCCAGTCATGCAGGATCTTACCTTCTAACTCCTTTTTTTAAACCTCTATTTTTAATTGGCCTACAAAGCAGCATGATTCCGTATGGTTTTCCGTACAGCCCTCATTTAGTTAGGCCTCACTCCCTGCCCCTTTGTCTCCCCTGTGCCCCAACCTAACCCTTTTATCCCCACCCTCATCCCTTCTTAAACCTTTCTGCCACCAATATTTTTTCTCTTTACTTCCATATCACCTATGCAGAACTAAGATTTCTTCATAGAAATGGGTTAATGTGCTTCAAAGCAACCAACTATAAATGTCAAGGTTATCTTTGTTATTGGACATAAGTTATTACATAGTATACACACATACATGCATACATACATACATATATGCATGCGGATAGATCAACATATATATTTTCTGAATCTGAGCCCTTAGTTAATACTAGAAAATTCTGAAATCAGGCAGTAGAAGGGCCTGTTGAGCAAAACTTCCCTAAGGTATTGAGAGGACATGTAGCCACACCGATGTCATTAAGTTCATATTGTGCATAATATTCTTAACATATTCAAATAGCCCCCTGAGCTTACGTTTGTAAAGCCAGATGTAACCCTGATATCCCTATCTGTCTCTCAAACGTGTTGTCCCTGTCTCTGCATGGCTGGCAAATCCTTAACCTTCATGTAGCAGTTCAGAGTGCAGCTACTCAGATGCAATCACACAGGTCATTCATATTCCATTTGCCCCCATCTCATCACCCTATTCTTCTCTTTCAAACCTGGTACCGTCATTGGTAATCATCTTGCTCAGTTACATGTTTATAGTTTGTCTTCTCTGCTGAAATATAAGTGGCAAAGTCCACGGGAAAGAAACTGGCTTCATTCAACTAAATAGTGCTTGGTGTGTTTGTAATATAATCTTCATAAGTATCTGCTTAATGGACAAATATATGGATGGAAAGATGGATGGATGAACAGATGTCAAAGCCCATATTTACATTAGATAGAGTCTTTGAAAGATATCCCTGATAGGTTTTACTATTTGATCTGCTCTTTTAAAATTTCCCAGGGGGGAAAAATTACTCCTTAGCCTTGACTCACTAGTTAGAAATATGTGCATCTCATTACTTTAGACCTGGGACACTTCCTCTCACATATGGCAGGTCTAAATTCAATATGGAAATATTTCTTATTATGTCTTGGGGGATATTCCCCACTGAAGTATGCTATTATTATATTCTCTTCCTGCGAGTTTCTCTCTACATTACCAGATATCTCTCTCCACCAGCCCCAGGTTTCAGGGAGAAAGGGGTCAGGATGGGGAGAAAGGCGATGGGGAAGCATACCTTCAGGAGTGATGGGCTATAGAAAAAGTCCCACAGAAAAGAAAGGTATTTTTCTTATCCACAGCTGGCTCTCAGAACTCAGCTTTTGGAGGATACGAAGACTCAATTCTTCTCAGAAAAGAAGTGAGGACGAAAGCTGCTTTGTGGATTTTCCAAATGTCAGGTCCCTTTCGTTTCAAAGCCATATTTCATGGGTTAGTACTTTGCTTCCTTTGAACAGTCTCTGAAATGGCATGAACCAAGTCTAGGGCTAAGAATGATAAATCCAGGCTTACTTTTAAGCCATGAGATTTTCAGAGGAATAAATCAGGAGAGAGAACAGGGTGGGTGAGACAAACAGGATTCAATTAAAAGTCTTGAAGAGGGTGGGAAAAGGAAGAGCTGTCCTCGAGAGTCCGATCCTCAGAACTTTTCTACAACTTCTCCATCACCCCTCCCTTCTCTCTCCCTTAGCAACCAAACCTGTACCCAGGATCACTATTGTTCACTACCCAGCATGCCTGATTGCACTGGCCTTTAAAACGCATTATGGCAGACATCGCATGAAAGAATAAAAAAATCACTAAATGGACTTGTCAGGAGGCCTTCCATCCACCTCATCTCCCCTGCAGACCAGATGGCCCGCTTCATAAACCCTCCAACAACTCCCTCAACTCTGCTACTTCCAATCACAAAATCGACTCTTGAGGGCCCATGATATGCCAACGCAAAACCGACCTTCAGATGAGGTCAACCTGAGATCCCAAGCAATGCTTTCAATTTTCAACTGCTTCAGAATTGCCAGGAGAGCTTGTTAAAACACAGATTCCTGAGTGTCTGACATAGCAAGGGTTGGAGCTTGAACATGTACATGGCTAATAGGTTCCCAGGTACTGCCCATGCTGCTGGCCATTCACATTTAAAGAATTAATAATATAGTAGAAATGAGCCACAATGATAATATTATATTTCCTTCAAGGCTCCCATTTCTGCCCCCAGATTTCTTTCTATCTGCATCCACAATTTTTTTCCCCCAAAAGCAACATTCATTCCAGATGATCATGGAGGATTCTCTTCTCAGCCTCCCCCTGACCCACATTTGCTCTGGGTAACTGTGTTGTGTGTGCTAGGACATTTTCTGACATCTTCCTGTGCACTGACATCTTCCTGTGCACAGTGAGTCGCTGGTTCTTGGCTTGCTTGTGTGCATGGAGAAGACCCCAGACTTTAATATAAGTAGTTTATTGTGCAGTCAGATGTGCGATAGGCGTCAACTATGTCGTTGAGGCTTCCCTCCTTACACTGCCGGATGCTCCCCGAGGGGTTAGGCTGTCCGTGCTTGAGAACCATTATTCCAGTCAATTGTATATTTAATCTCTTTCAGAGTGAAAATTCATTCCACCCCATCTTGAGTTCAATCCAACTGAAAACTAAAGGCATACCTCAGAAACATGGCAATCAAAGGGTCCTTTTATTGCTGTTCTCAGCTACATGAAAAACAAAACAAAATCAAGTGAGAACAGCCATGGTTAGTTTTAGGGCAGGAAGACAAGAGCTGTTTAAATGCCAGATCTTCCCTGTGTGCATAGGAATCCAGTAGCCTTTGCAGCATAAATCAACCTTGGATACAGATTACAGCCACCTGGGGAGCTTAAGAAAAACATTGATTCCCAGGCCCCCAGCTCAGAACAATTAAAACAAAATTTCTGGGCAAAGAGCCAAGATGTCAGATCTTCTCAGATGCAGCCAGAGGGATGCTAGCAGGCACAGTGAAGGTTCACTGCTTACATTAACAGATGAGAAATATTAATCCCTTCCTGGATTTATTTTCATGGCTGATGGTTGAACCCAGGGCTTCAAGCATGCTCTCCACCGATGAGCTATGCCCACAGCCTTTTTGGTTTGTTCAGATAGTCCCATTGTGTTGCAGACCAGGCTCTAAAGCACAGTCCTTCTCCTTAGCCTGTTGAGTAGCCAAGACAACAGAACAGGCTTCTGCCACCAAATGGCTTTTTGTTGGGAGCTTTTTTTTTTTTTTTTTTTTTCTTAAAAGCAATGAGAACAACCACCTAGACTCATACAACATTGTCCAGAAAGCTCTCTAAGACTGTTCCAACTGATGAGTCATCAGATTTTGCTGCCACGTAACTTGCATTTCAGCTTAAGAAGTTTAGGGTTTTGGTGGTTTGTTTGTTTGTTTGTTTTAATAATAAAACTTTTTTATTATTATCATTTATTATAATTTATTCAATTTGTATCCCAGCTGTGGCCCCCTCCCTCATCTCCTCCTAATCCTACCCTTCCTCCCTCTTCTCTTCCTATGCCCCTCCCCTAGTCCACTGCTAGGGCTTTAGGTTTGTATCCCAGGGAATGAGAGGCAGTGGTCCTGAGTTGAAAGGTGATGAAATGGTGTTTGAGTTCTTAGGTGGAACTTGGAAGGAGAGAGGCTAAGGTTGAGGAAGGTGAGCCAGTAGAAAGTCGTGTCACTGGGAGATGATCAGAACTGTCCAAATTGCTTGCTGGATGTAGAGAAGAGGAGAAACTCTAGAATGAGTCTGATTCTTGGCTTGCTCATGTGCATGGAGAAGTGACCATATGTTAGTACGGGACCCTGGAAGAACATGTTTGGGATGGGAAGGATGAGTTCAGGTTTGTCACCCGAATTTCTGAGCCTTTCAGGAGACAGCCCAGAATCCTTCCAAGCTGGATCACTGGACGTTAAATAGTGCCGGAGGCCACAAGGCCCAAAACAATCCAGGACAGCTGTGACCATGGCAGTTGGCTAAATGAATTTGACTCTCAGAGAAGTGCTCTAACCTGGGACACACATGTAAGGCTCAGTAAACATACATCTAGTGCTCATATGTGTGTATATGACTAGAAGAAAACACATCGAAATAATTATGTATTTCTCAGTGGCTAAATTACAAAAAGAAATAGGGCTTCTTTTTAATTTTCTACCTTAAAATGTGTTACATTTTCAGCAAGAAAAGGGAAAACACTTGTTTAAAATCCCCACACGTTTTTAATATACATGCAACTTGTTATATTTACTTAGACCTTTTTAGTTCCTATTTAAAAAATTCAAAATTGAAGTGACTATTTTTAAAGTCCCCAGTGGGTTTTCCTGATGATGAGCAAGTGTGTCCTATTTTTATATAGTGGCATTATGCAAAGTTACCCAGTTTGCCCTAATCGCCACTTAAATTCAGTGTCTATTGAGACCCAAAGTATCCTACCAAAAAAAGTGACCATTTGATGATATGAATGCAAACAAACAAAGGGTGCCAGCCCTCAAAGTTTTGCTAGTTTTCAAAAACAAATTTATCACGTAACACGATTCAGTTTGTTTTTTTTTCTGTCACAACAACCTATATGGCCCATCTATCAAGAGTCTGTTTGGGGAGCTGGTGCAGCAATGAAGAATGCTTGTTGGTCTTGCAGAGGACCAGGGTGGGATTCCAGGCACACATGTCAGATGGCCCACAAATGTGCACACACACACAAACACAAACACACACACACTCACACTTTTCAAAGCATGTGGCCATTGATGTCATGAGCTATTCCTTAAAACAAGCGAGTCAGGAATGGCAGCATTAATCTTCACTTGAAGTGAGAAACGGGACAAAGTGCCCTCCCAGATCCTGTGGAACTGTGGACAGTGGTTTTGAGCTGGGAAGTTTTGGATTCTTTAGACGAGTGGTAGAAACCTTAAGATATCCTAACGATTGTAGTATCCCAACAACTAAAACCTTGGGGTCTAGAAAAGAGAAATGGCTTGCTATGAGCCACATGTCTGATTAGAAGTCAAGACAAGATCTTAATATGGATTTATAGATTTTTTTTAAAAAAAAAAAAGCATTAACCCATTGATGTGCTCTTACTATACAGCAGAAATGATGCTGGTACTTTCCCACACGCCATCCCTTTAATCCACACAACAAACCTTTAAGGTTAGCAGAGAAAGAAACTGGAGTCCAGAGAGTAGAGTAAGTGCAAAGAAAAAAAAAATCATAGATCTCTTAAAGACAGAAGCCCAGGTCTGGTTGATTCTCAGGTTCATTCTGCATCTCCTCAAGTGCTGCAAGCCTCCATGGTCCTCTCTTCAGCCACACTGCCTTCCTAAGAGCTACCATTCTGATGCTAAGATTAAATAGGCGGTGAGGGAACAGCCCAATGTCTGTCCCTAGGCAAGAGGGGGAAAGTGTCATATTTGTGTATCATCTGTGCTTGGTGGTTGAAGGGTGAGGGAAGAGGAAAACTGACAACGACCTTCCTATGATTCAATAGGAAGGTGAAGGGCCCTTAGAGGCGAAGAACCAGGAAACAGGAAAATCAGGGCTGTTCTAAGACTGTTATAAAAACCCAAGTACTCTGTGGATGTGGGGAAGGCACATAGAGAAGAAGGCACCTTGAGCATTCACCTTGAACATTCCTTTTGTTTTGTTTTGTTTTGTTTTGTTTTTCTAAGTCTTACATCCAAGAGGAAGAAAGATTACTTCTCCCTACACCTATACTGAACTAACTCTACTGCTGTCCAAGACTTCCCAGTACATTCTCTTCAGAGCCTCAGCAAAGAGGTAGTTAGAAGAATTAAGGTTCCCACTTTAAAGATGCAAAATAGAAAGATAAATAATTATTTGTACAGGATATCATGAATGATTATCAAAGGTGGAAGGGGACTATGAGGAAAGAAGCTTTTGTTTACTAATTAATTAAAACTATTATGTGAATGGTTTATGAATTTTATGCAATAAGAGAAATTCTATGATATAAAAAATAGCATAAACTAAAGTGTTAATAATTAATACTTTCTTCCTTTACCACCGTCATGCTACCCTACCCACGATGGCCCTCATGATTCCTGTCTTCTAGCTTCCGTATCTTTGCATAATTTATCCTCTTAAATGTGGGCAGGATCTGTTGCTCTCTACCGAATCGTCCTTGTGGTTATGTCATATTATATGGCAAAGGTGAAGGTGTACTGAGATCTCAAATCAGTTGATTTTGGTGTATAAAAGGGCTGATTATGGAAAAAGAAAAGAAAAGTCAGAAAGTCTCTAATGTCAGAAACTCCAAGCAAACAGAGGCCGCCTGTCTGTTGCTGGTTTCTAGAAAACCAGGTCCATCAAATACCCACAAAGTCCACCAGCAGCCCCGGGGAAGCTAAAAGAGAACACTTGCCTAGTCAAGCATCTAGGTGGAGACGCAGTCAGGCCAGTCCTTCCATTCCAGCCTGAACAAGACCCTGATGGATGGAAACAATGAAATGAATGACTTTAGAACACAGAATTGTGAGATAACAAATGAGTGCACTTTTGTTTCAAATCATTACCCAACACTATATAGTTAATGTTACACGGTAAATGGTTGGTTGTTGCCTTTGATTAAGGAAGGTGAAGTAGAAGACAGGTGGTTCTACACTCTGGCACAATGACCTGTAAGTGGGTCATTGACCCCAAGACTTTACATATTCTAGGCAAGCATTCCATCATGGAGTGGCATCCCCAGCCCCATTTTATTTTATTTCATATTTTATTTTTGAGATAGGGCCTTACATACTAAGGTGTCCAGGCTAGCCTTAAATTCACCCTATGGAGCAAGCATGTCTTGAACTTGAAGTCCTCCTGCTTCAGCCTCCCAAGTAGCTGGATGGCACACCTCCACCACACTCAGCCTGTGTGTTTTATTTTCTAACACAGGAATTGGATGACCTGCAAGAAGCGGAGCAATCCGTAAGGCCCAGGAAGGCTTGGTGGTTTTGTTCTATTTTGACACTGAATAGTTTCCCCTGTGTCTCTCAGATGGACCTGAGCCCCAGCCTGGACCTGAGAATAAAGCCAGTCCTGCTTTCTTTTTTCCTTACAATCAGCTGTACCAGAACATGAAACTAATGTCAACACACTTTACTCCCCATCTAGTGACTTCTGTCATGGGGGCAAGCCTTTCCACAAGTTTCCACTGGCGTCGTTCACACCTGCACACGGATGCTGTTCCCAGACACATGTATTTGAGAGCATATCTTCAGTGATGGCTGTAGATGCTAAATGCATTTGTTACACATGAGGAGTCCATGTAAGAACTCTCTCTCTCAAGGGCTGGGAAGATACTGCACTAAAGAGTTCCAACAGTCGAATGATCCCATAGGAACTGGAGGGTTTTTGTTTGTTTGTTTGTTTTGTAGCATGCTTTTTAAAACTCTATTTGGGGTTCCTTAAAGCCTCTCCCTTCCAGCCCCCAACACTAGGTAGGAGAGAGATGGTTAGAAGGTAGAGGAGTCTGAGACCCATTTACTTCTCCCAGATGTTTATGATTGATGAGTTCCTTCCCTTGGGGCTATGCCAGTCTCTGCCAACCACAACCACAGCAGCCAGTCTCCTCTGAACCACTGCACTGAAACATTTCTGTCTACCACACCATCCCTCTCTGGCCACTTCAAACTGCTGCATAACATACGCCAACACTGAACACCACCCTTCTCTCTCTGGGGTCCCATATTTACATCCCTTGGAGTCCTAAACCACACCCTTCTCCAGCTGGCAAAAGCCACACCACAAACTAAAATCCCGTGCTTGGGATTAAAACGAAAACAGAACGGAGTTTACAAAGAAACCAAAACTTCCACTGCAGTTCTTCGTGTGGATTTTTTTTTCTCTCACATCACTGCAGGACAGTGCACCAAAAGCTGCTGCCTTTTGCAAATCAGCTATTCCCCTGGATACACCCTAGCAGCTACTTTGCCACTTGTTTCCATGTGTGCAGACTTTTAAATCCATCTCTAATCAGACCCAGTAATGTAGTCAGAAAAGAAAATGCTCGGTTTTCTTGTCTGAGGGACTAAGCTGCTGTATGGTTGCCCTGAGAGGGACGACAGAATTGCTTTTGGGCTCAGAGGCAACTGGGTCAAGACATAGGGCCAAGCACCTTGAGCTTCAACTTACGCTTTAACCAGACGGAGACAATGGTGTCTACCCTTGTTTGCCGGGGCTGATTCACTCTTAATTCTGCAAATTTAAAACTGCCTGCTCTATTATGAGATAGTTGATAATGTTCTTGAAAGCATGATGATCAAAGATCAAAGGCAGAGTTGCACTGCCAGCTCAATTTCAAGCGCTTAAAATATTTGTTCAGAGCCAGCAAGATGGCTCCGCATGTAAAGGTCCTTGCTGCCAGGCCTGATGATCTGAGGTCAGTCCTTGAGATGCACATACCAGGAGAGAGGCAACTCCCACAAGTTGTCCTCTGGCTTACACACACACACACACACACACACACACACACACACACACACACAAATAAAAATAAATAAATAAAAATAAAACATTTAAATAAAAATTTAAGAAATGTAAATGTTTATGGACAATTCATTAAAAATAATAACCATTCACAGGGAACACTATGTGGCACAAAGAGAGCAGCAGGGACATTGAAGGTTTAGAGAACGAGGGAAGAGGAAGTCTGCTAACCAGGCTTTCCTTTTTCTCATCATCCCTTCTGCACTGCTCTTCTCCACCAGGATAAGGTGCAGATGAGATCAAAGCTCATCTGATCACCGTTTCCTGTCTGCAGAAGCCAAGACACATCCGTGACCAGCAGTCACATTAGTTTTGGCTACCCACGACAGCTCCATAAATTGGGATATACCTGGCATGCTCCATGAAGACAGGCTTGTGAGATGACCTTTAGGAAACTTGAATTGCTTGACTGACTGGCCATGTTTCTCAGGACCAGTCCTTCATTGCAGGTACCATTTACAATGTTGGGCCTCCCATCTGGTTGAAGCAATACCTCGACAGTGGGTGCATAGGAGCTATGATGTGTTCCTCATTGCTTCCTCTGAATCTCTGCAACATTTTAAGGCAGCTGTGAGTGGTGCAGAAAGCCCCCCCTCCACTGCCTTATCAATGAGGCTCTGCTTCCCATATCTGAGGACTGGGAGTTAGAGAACAGAAAGATGCCACCTATGATCTACAGTTCCTCTTTAAAGGCAGTGGTTTCCTAGGTAGCACAGGTGCTCAGTGACAGCATCAGATCTCTGACTGTCCACCTTTCCCTTGTACTGATACATCTATGCACAAGATTTTCTTCCTTGTATCCATTTATGTTATCTCTAAGCTACTAAAGTGAATTCCAGAGAGTAGTATTGGTCCCTCTTGATGACTCTGGTTAAGATATCTCTCTCTATCTCCATCATTAATAAAATAAAAATAGAATAAAAGACCTGTCTCATGGAGGTGCCAGAATTAGTGGAGAAAATGATGGCTAGGAAGTATGTGCTGATACTTGTATTAGACATTGTGATAGATCATCCAACAAGATATTTTTTTGTGGCCAGACACCAAATAAGCTATACCATAAGAAAGTTCTCTGATTGACAGTAGAGATGCCTGAAGTACCAGACCACCACTGGTATCAGGGTTGGGGGAGGGGTGAGGATGCTAACTCTAGAAGATAAAGATATTCATTCAAAAAAAATGGCAGCCAAGAGGTTTTCTGAGTTTCAGATCTCAGCCCTTAGGTGCAGTTGAATTACTTAGAACTGAAAAGGCTGTCTGCCCTGTCTTTGCTTCTGCTTGTTATTGGAAAGGCACCACGGTAGCTTTGGAGTGCACCAGCCTTCCTCTCCACTTCCATGGCCATGTGCTCTTAGGGGCCTGTTACTTTTCTCTGGCATCCACAGTACTCTTCTTCTTAGAGCTTTCCTACTCTCCTAGGCCCAGAAGATCCTCATTTCCAGTCCACACTGTGACTTCTCCCAGAAGCACAAACATGGTTTATAGCTAACCTGTGAACACAGAAAGTGACCTGAGCTGGAAAGAATGGACAGTAATTACATGAACTATTATTTCTCAATGTGCAATCCTTTTACTAGCAAGCAGTATTGATATCACCTCAGAACATTAGAGAAATGTCATATCTCATATTTCAGGCTCCACCCACTACCTACCAATGCAGAAATTTAAGCCTGTCGGTGTTTCTGATGCAATGTGCACATTTGAGACTGTATGCTGCAGACTGTACTGTACTGTCCAGTTCCATGGTGACAGCCACTTTCCTAAATCCCATATTGCTTTGCATATCTGTGTTGACTTCCTGACCTCTGGAGAGTTTTGACATTGCTTCCTACACTGAATGCCATTTAGTCTTCATGAAGCATGTTAGATGCATTACAGGTAATGGGGTCAACAGAATGTTTTATAATGTTTATTATTCATTTCAGAGAAGGGTCAGTATTGGCGCTGTCCCATACAGAAAGTACTGAAACTGGTTGCTAGTCAGTGCTAAAGCAGCTAGTGACAAAAAGGGAACAGTTTCAACTTCATTTAATTTTAATGAGTTTACATTTGCCCAAATGATGCTGGGCATATTTAATGCTTGATATGTTTGACTAATATCTTATCCTTTATCAAATGGAAAGATGATTGTACATTTTTGATGGGCACTTAGAGAACTTACAAGTTGATACTCTAGAATAGGCTATCAAGAACATTGATAGGAAATAAAAAGGAAAGAGAAGAGGAGAAGGAAAAGAAAGAGAACTGAGAGGGTAAATACGATCAAGGTATGCTGTGTACAGGTGTGAGGATGTCATAGTGAAACCCGTTCGTTATGATCATAGTCTGATCAAATATCAAAACAACACTGGGTAAACTGCGAGCATGAAGATCCGAGTTCAACTCTCTAAAAACTGCAGAGGAGACATGGCAGGAAGCGTCTGTGACCCCAGCGCTGTGGATTGAGACAGATGGATCTTGGGGGCCTGCCACCAGGCAGCCTATGCAAAATGGCAAGCTCTCTAGGTTCAGTGAGACCCCATGTTAAAAAAGAATAGGTGGAACAGTGATTAAGGAAGACATCCCAGCATCAACCATTGGCCTCCTCAAGTGTATATACATGATAACACACACACACACACACACACACACACACACACACACACACACACTTAAAGGAAGTACCTTTGGAGCCAGTTATGTCTAAATCCAAAACTAGGGTAGTTTGACAAAATTAAAAGCCTTCCATCCATAATGGGCACTAAGTCATTCTAGAATCAATATGTTTTCTGAAACTTTATACAACTTCAGCTCTTTGATAATCTGTCTTAAATGGGAAAAGGTCACTGGATACAAATTAGGAGGAAATAATGGAATCTGGAAACAACAGTTCTTCAGTGGAGTCACAGAAATCAAAATTCACTTTTGATCTTTGTGACTGAGCAATGAGTCAGTAAAGACCTGTCTTAAGCAAGGTTTTTGAAAAGGATGAGAGCCTTAAAAGCTCACATGTAACTATGTTGATGAGCACCCAAGAGCTGTGTCCAGACACTTCCTAAGCCAGAAAAGAGGAAGGCAGTGTCACTTGTCCCTCATTCAGGATGAGTTCAGATATGTGTGTGCATGTGTGTGTACCTGTGTATTCATGAGAATGTGTATGTTTGTGCAAGTGAACAAACATGTGTGCACATGTATGTGGCGGCTAGTGATCAGCCTTGGATGTCATTTCTCAGATGCTGTCCCCTTGTTTTTTTGTTTTTATTTTTATTTATATTAATCACAGGTTGTTTACTTTGTATCCCAGCTGTAGCCCCTCCCTCATTCCCTCCCAATCCCACCCTCCCTCCCTCATCTCCTCCCTGCCCCTTTCCAAGCCCACTGCTAGGGGAGGTCCTCCTCCCTTCCATCTGACCCTAGCTTATCAGGTATCTTCAGGACTGGCTGCCATGTCCTCCTCTGTGGCCTGGCAAGACTGTTCCTCCCTCAGGTGGGGGAGGTAGAGGAGCCAGTCGTTGAGTTCATGTCAGAAATAGTTCCTGTTCCTCTTACTAGGGAAACCCACTTGGTTACTGAGCTACCATGGGCTACATCTGAGCAGGGGTTCTAGGTTATCTCCATGCATGGTCCTTGGTTGGACAAACAGTCTCATAGAGGGTCCCTATCCCCTGGTATATTTTGTCCTTGTGGAGCTCCTGTCCTCTCTAGGTCATACTAACTCCCCCTTCTTTCATGTGATTCTCTGCACTCTGCCCAAGGTTTGGTTATGAGTCTCCACATCTGCTTTGATACAGTGCTAGGTAGAGTCTTTCAGAGGCCTTCTATGGTAGGCTCCTGTCCTGTTATTTGTTTTCTCCTAGTTCCCCTGTCCATCCCATTTGTCTTTCTAAGTGAGGATTGATCATCTTACTCTGGGTCTTCTCTCTTGTTTATCTTCTTTAGGTGCACATATTTTAGTATGTTTAACCTATCTTATAGGTCTATGTAAATGAGTTTATACCATGTGTGTCTTTCAGCTCCTGAGACACCTCACTCAGGATGATTTTTCTAGATCCCACCATTTGCCTACAAATTTCGTGATTTCCTTGTTTTTAATTGCTGAGTAGTATTCCATTGTGTAAAAGCACCACAATTTCTCTATCCATTCCTCCGTTGATGGACATCTGGTTTGTTTCCAGGTTCTGGCTATTACGAATAAAGCTGCTACAAACATGGTTGAGCAAATGTCCTTGTGTACTTGAGGCTTGTCCCCTTGTTTTATTGCTCTCAGCTTTTGATGGAATAATACAAAACTGGGAGGTGGGTTAGTCCCTCCTAAACCATGACTCAAGACTCCAATCCCAACAGTTTCTCATAGGGAATCAGAAAGAGCACAGATCCACATTTGCCTTCTGATTATTTTCCCCCTCCAATTCAAATGTGTTATCAGGATCAAGATGAGCATTATTGAAGGTTTAATATTTAACAAAGAAGTGATCACATCTACTCAATCTAAAACGCTTACCTCAAGAATGAAGATAAGTAAATAAAAATGACTATGAAATAATTGAATATTAATTGGACACCCAGGTTTAAGTGTCCTTAGGATTTCTTTGCTGGCTGGAGTTCGGCAAAATTTGATTGTAATAATAAGAGAGTTTGATTACTTACTATCTTTATTGATTCTGACAGCTACACCTGGGGAAATTATTCCAAATAAAGAACTTTCTCCCCCAGATTTCATATTGCTAAAGCTTTAACAAAAGGTTTTCGAGTCTTGGTATTTCTAGATTCTCAACTCGGTCAGTTAATGAGTCCTCACAGTATTAAAGGTTCATATAATTAGATCAGTTCCAGAATCTGAGAGATGAACACATGCATTGTTCATCAGGATATATTGCTATACGACACAGTGAGCAAGATCAAGAATAGCCCTTGGTCATGGCATGATTTCAGCACGCAGCCAAATAAGCGTGCCTAAGTGTCCCAGTCCTCAAGCAAAGTAAAGACCTTATGCATGGGAATACTTTTGGTCTCATAGGTTTATTCTTAACATTCCCATGAGATTAATTGTGGATTTCACAGTTGTGAATGACTGGCATGGATAAATGGTAAATACAGTAGTGAAAATGTAGTCCATGAAGCCTTTAAAAATGATGCTTTTGGTGGGACAAAGCACAGAGATCAAAAAACAAACTCATCGACTTTTTTTTCTGTCATTCTGTATTTTGGGGGATTATTCCCTTTTTAAACTATTTGAACATTTATCACCAATATTCCCGTTATTACTCTTATAAATATTTAAGTTTTAAATTTAATTGACGGATTGTTTAAGCAACATCATGTAAATTCTAGCATTGGCTCTCTTTATTTCCAGTCAGTTCCAAGTTGTTGGTTTGTGTGTGTGTGTGTGTGTGTGTGTGTGTGTGTGTGTGTGTTTGTCATTATCTTCCTTTTTATATATAGTCCTGTTTTAATCCATGGACCATTTGGATTTTGTACTTTACAAGGAAAGACTTTGAATGACAGCGATGTCTGTGGGTCAGGGTGCCTACCATCACGCCTGCCATTGTGAGTTTGATCTCTAAGGTACACATGGTAGAAGGAGAGGAACAACTCCTGCAAGATATCTTCTGACCTCCACATCCATGCAGTGGCATGTGCACACCAGCACACAATAAATAAATTAGTGAATAAACAAAAAACATAGACGTGGTAAAAAAAAGTTTGATGCTCAGACATGTGGGTATTTTTCTAACTCTTTTCCACAAACGTTTAACTTAAGAGTGTATCATACAACAAAGTCTATGTCAGACCAATGTTTTGGGATTTGTTAAGATTTACTCAACTAGCCCACGGTGGGAGTCAGATTTCATAGGGATCACCTGTGTGGTAGAGGAAAACCGGTATTTTTGATGTAAAGGGAGTTGGATGGACTAAGATGATGGGACAGTTTGCTGTAATCATCACTGCATTCCTAATGCCCCTGACCTCCACACAAACATCATTTGAATGAACTGTTAAGAAAATATGGTAGCTAGGGTAAAGTGGGGATGGGGGTGGTGAATGAAAATATGTAGTGGAAAAGGTGAAAGCAATGAGACAAGAGAAACGCTGAGATAACACTGGATTGGATGGAATAGCGGTAAGGTAAAACTGACAAGATTTTCTAAAGGATTGTGTGTAGAATAGGGGAGAGAGAGAGAAGTCCTAACATGATCAGCAAGAAGATGCTGATATCTTTACCAGGGAAAGGCAGATTGCTGCAGAATAGATTTAGGTAAGAAAAGCCAAATGGAGACCCAAGTGGATGTAGGTTCTTGAATGGGCATCAGTAAAGGAGAAGGGTCTTTACTGAAGTTATAAACTTAGGCCATAACCTTTAGAATTTAGGGCTAGATTAGATTGTGTATGATGGTGGATCTCAACTGGGAGGACTGGAATAGGTGCTACTGTATCTATTGGAATACTGCCATGAATACTGCTAAATGATCTACTACATTGAGTAGAGTAACAGAACCAACGGAGAAAGAATATACAACACATACACACATACACGCACACACACGCACACACACATACACACACACATGCACGCACACACACACACTAGACATCTGCATATTTTAGAGGTAGAGAGCTGAATAGCTCCTCAGTACCCATCACTGGTGACTCAGCAGGTCCAGTTGGATGTGGAAGGCCTGGAATTCCCAAAGAGTCACGTGTTGGAAGGTCAAAGAAGCTGGCATCTGATGGCAGCAGAGGGTGGCTTTACACTGGCAGCAGCAGCCACAGGACCTCAGGAAGACGCGGTACTCTGACGTGAACTCTGCTTCCTTCTCAGACCCGTTTCTATCTGAGCCACCTGTTGGTTGATGATTTCTATTCTGAGAATGACCTCAGAGACACCAGTAGTCTGTCCTCTAGGTGATTCTAAATCGAGGCAACATGACAATGACAATAAACCATCATATTATGGTATACAACAAAGTATTGGCCACACCCATCACCAGACCTACAATGTCAATAATTCTGAGGGCAAGAAACTTTGACTGGCAGTATGGGCTTTACTAGAAAACAGAAGGGATTCAAGGGCTCAGATCTGGGACATCCCCAGAAGGAAAAGGAACCATTGATGATCTGTGTGTGTGGTGAAATTCTGAATGGTATTTGGCCTCAGAGGTCAAAAAGATAGTCTCTTAAAGAGAAGAAAGTGATCAACCCTCAAATGCTGGGAGAAGGGAGAGGGAGGGGGAAAGAGAGGGGAGAGGGAGAGAAAAAAAGAAGAGAGAGAACTGATAAGGACTGAAAACTTCCCACAGGATTGATCATCATGAGGCCATTGATAAGCCCATCGCTGTGACAAGAACAGCTCTATAAAGTGGCATTGGCAATGGGTGGCTCTGTTACTCCATGGCAATTTACTTGGGGCAAGATACTTAGGCCCTCTGGGGTTTAAGAGATAAAAACATACTCCGCAGAGTTGCACGGGAGAATGTGAACAATGGATGAAAAGCCCCCTAGCACAGAACTGGTGGTTGGCCGGTATTCAAGAATTATCCAAGGTGTCCTTCCACAACTTGGCCATTCCCTCCTTCCTAACTTCCCACCCCCTGGAGACCCATCCCACCTCAGCCCCCACAAAAATCACTGCATTAACATTTTGTCCTGTTCTAGGAATTATTTTAGCACTACATGAGGTAATTCTTTCATTAAAATGCACTTCATGATGGAGACCATTCTTCAATTACTCCCTGTTATAACTGAAGCAGCAAAAAAAAGTGTTAGTAATTTTCATTTTCTGTATAAGATGATTAAAAATATACAGTACCAAGTAATTTCTCGTGAAGTTAAGTATTCCATTATTAAATTGGACCATGTATTAAGTCTTTCTACAGTTTTGAAACTATATAAACTCAAACTGAAGCCACATCTAGGCCTACTGTAGCTCCACATAATTGCCTACAGAAAAAAAAAAATCTCAATTCCTAAATCTCAATCATTAAAAAAAAAAATCATCAGAGAGATGTGTCAGAGAAAGAGGCTGGGGAAGAACTAGACACATGGAAAATTGCCTTTAAAATGCTTTGCTTAGGAATTTCCTGCTGGTTCTGTATTATTTTGGGACTCAGAAAATGATCCTAGTACTCTAATGATTACACAGTAACATTATAAAAATGAATTTAATTCCAGAAGGTTAAAGCCATATTGTGGGGCGAAAGATATCCAAAAATGTGTCATTCTCCATTCGGTTCTAATTTCCACAGAACAAGGGGTCTAGAAGGTAATGAGATTTCTGTGCTCATTCCCCGGTTAGTCACACACAGTGTACTCAGTTCATGTGGCCCCTGGCAGCCCTGGTCCCTCTCAGAAGACTGAGCAAGAATTCATGACTTAGACCTCATGCATGCCTTGACTCAGACCTAGGATACTCTTCCTGGCCTGATTGTCACACCTGCGTCCCCAGGAGTTCTTGCTTCTCTGCTTCTAGGTCTGATGTTTTGTTGACGCCCATGCATTTCTCGAAATTCTGAATCTCAAAGACTACGCATAACATTAATCAATATGACCGCAGCTTCTGATGTTCATCTTTTTATAACCCACTGAACCCTATGAGTTTTGAACATATGCCCATAGGCATGAGGCTATCCACAGAAGATTGGGCAACTTACCAATGGCCACACCTTCAAAGAAAGGTGATTCTGCTTCCCTCGGGGGCCTTCAGCAACCTCTACAGGCTCTGGGGCCTCAGGAGCCCTTCCCCAGGTCTTGTGTAGGCAACCACACCTGCTGTAAGTTGATGTGTGTATGAACCATGTCATATCTAAAACACGGCATCTCACAGATCTTAATATCTGCCTCTTATGCTCTTTCTGGTCCCTCTCCTGTGACATTTCTGAGCCTTGGATTGGGGAGGGGTGATACAGATGACCTATAGATGACCTGTCTACAGCTGAGTACTCATGCCCCTTATTCTCAGCGCACTGATCAGGTGGTAAGTCTCTGCAATAACCACCACCCACCACAGTAAGAAGCTTCTCTGACCAAGGCTGAGAGTGACATAAATCTATAGATATGAGCATAAATTAGAGGGTAATTTGACAACTCGACCATTTAATAAGACACCTCTCTAGGGCCTATGATTTCTCTAGTCACGGGCTTTTGATCAGGTTTACAGCACCAGAATTGACCCCCAAAGAACTGTTCTCTGACTTCTACAGGCATGTTATAAACATGCACACATCTACATATACACAAAGACAATAAAATCACTAATTTTAAAGGCACTTTTCTTCTATCTCCTTCAGTCAGTGTCAATATTGACATACGTATCTTTCTACGGTTCTTTCTTGCATGGCAAGCAGATCTTTTTCTTGTCCACTCAGACCCTCAACAGGATAACTGTATGCAATCCTGGAAGTATGCAGAAATCTCTGATAAACTTGCCATTGCTGTGTTTTTACTTTCATATTGAAACCTGAAATAACAGAGCTTCCTATAGTCAGTAATGATGTGAAATATTGTTGTCTTATTCGTGGGTTTTACTGCTGTGATAAAAAAAAAAATCACCAAAAACGAGTTGGGAGGATGGTTTATTATATTATTATTATTATTATTATTATTATTTATTATTTACAGTTCATTCACTTCGTATTCCAGTTATAGCCCCCTTCCTCCTCCCAGCCCCTCCCTCCCTCCTCCTTCCTCCTCTATCTCTTCCTTAGTCAACTGAGAGGGGAAAGTCCTCCTCCCCTACTATATGACCCTTGCTTATCAGGTCCCATCAGGACTGCTTGGATCTGCTTTCTCTGTGAGCTGGCTAGGTCACCCCACCAGGGAGAAGTTATCAAGGATCAGGCAACCAAGTTCATGTCAGAGACTGTCTCTTTTCCCCTTACTAGAGGAAACTGAGCTGTCTATGGCCTACATCTGGGCAAGGTATCTATGCCCTCTTTATGCATGGTATTATAACAATAAAAGATCATCCTGAGTGAGGTAAACCAGAAGAAAGACATGCATGGTATATACTCTTTCGTGGATATTAGCCAGATTATATAAGATAAGCATACTAAAATCTACAGAAAAAAGCTAAACAACAAGGAAGACCCTAAGGGAAAAGCATAATTCTCGTTCAAGAGAAACACTGGAAATGGTAGAAGAGAGAGCAGGACAGGAGCCTACCATAGATGTCCTCTAAAAGACTCTACCCAGCAGGGGATCGAAGCAGATGCAGAGATTCACTGCCAATCTTTGGAAAGAGTACAGGGAGTCTTATGGAAGAAGGAGGAAATAGAAGGACCCAGAGGGGACAGGAGCCCCACAAGGAGACCAACAAAGCCAAAAAAGCTAGGCCCAGGGGGGATTATAGGGACAGTGGTATTTTGCTTACACTTCCAGGTAAGAGTTCATCACTTCTGAGAGTCAGGATAGGAACTGAATCAGGACAGGAACCTTGAGGCAGAAGATGATGCAGAGACCTTAGTGGAGTGCTGCTTACTGGCTAGCTCTTAGGGTTTGCTCAGCCTGCTTTCTTATACAACCCTGGACCACCATCCCAGGTAGGCACTGCCTACAGTGAACTGTGTTTTCCCTCCTCAATCACTAATGTAGAAAATGTCCTACAGACCTGACCACAGCCCAGTTTTACCAAGGCATCTTTTCATTTAAGGTCCTCTCATCTCTGATGACTCCAGCTTATGTCAATTGACATAAAAACTAGCCAGCACAATGGAGATGTAATTTTTGCTACATGGCAGAAGCTTGAGAAACATTTGAGTGAAAGCATGAAAAGAGAGGGAAGGGCAAACTGAGCTGTGGTATTAGAGTGTGTTTGAGGGCTCTGGCTGCTTGACAGGAAGAAACTAAAGATTGGAAGTAGGCTGTATATAAGATCATGACAAGAAAGGTAAAAACTGTAGATGATTAAAGAGAATCCTGACTTGGAACATAGCTGTGTTGGTACAGAGTATGGGCCATAAGGACCCATTTTGAGATTGTTATCACGGGCTTCCATGCACTAGAGTCCAGGTAACAAGGACACACGGATGAATTATCACACAATCTATCTATCTATCTATCTATCTGTCTGTCTGTCTGTCTGTCTGTCTATCTATCTACCTGTGTATACATGTGTATTGAAATGTGTTCACATGTGATGTAGATATGTATGTCCATTGTGTATACATGTATAGATAAATAGGAATATCACATATCTCTATCATTCTTTACCATACTTTTTGAGGCAGACTCTCTCACTGAACCTGAAGCTTGCCATTTCTTCTAGACTGGCTGGCTAACAAGCTAACACTGGGGTTATAGGCACACACACACGCCCAGCTTATGTGGGAGTGCTGGGGATTTTTATTTTAGTCTCCTTACTTTTGCAGCAAGTGCTCTTATTCACTGAGCCATCTCCACAACCTGTCACAGAGTTTCTATAGCATCACGTAAAATCATAACATTCTCATAAGGTGTTATATGAGTGAGAGAGTGAACATTTACAAATAGAGCCAGTCCGAGAGGAAGTAGAGCTTCACTCTAAAAAACAGAAAGCACAAATGATGTTTGTCTTTTTTAAAAGCACTTTACAGGAAAAGTTATAGTTTCTACTATAATTTCTGAGCTTCGTTATATCTGCTTAGAGGTGTGAGTCCATTTAATGTACAGTAGGTTCTGTAAGTGATGAAAAAGAATGGGGAGAAATATGGGATGCTAGCAGACTTTCTATAAAACAGTCTTTTGTTGCCCTAATTGAAATTTATTGCTATGCTATTCAAAAGAAACAGGGTTGGAGAGATGGCTCAGTCAGTAACATGCTTGGAGCACAAGCATGAAGGCCTGGGTTCATATGCTCAGTACCCACATGAAAAGCTAGATGAAAACCAGGAAAGATCATCCTGAGTGAGGCATCCCAGAAGCTGAAAGACACACATGGTATATACTCACTTATAAGTGGATATTAGACATATAATATAGAATAATCATACTAAAATCTGTATACCTAAAGAAGCTAAGCAAGAAGGAGGAGCCTAGGTAAGATGATCAATCCTCATTCAGAAAGGCAAATGGGATAGACATTGGAAGATGGTGAAACAAGGAACAGGACAGGAGCCTACTACAGAGGGCCTTTGAAAGATTCTACCCAGCAGGTTATTAAAGCAGATTCTGAGACTCATAACCAAACTTTGGGTAGAGAGCAGGGAATCTTATGAAAGAAGGGGAAGATAGTAAGACCTGGATTGGACAGGAGCTCTACTGATCTACTGAGACTGATACTCCAAACAAGGACCATTCATGGAGATAACCTAGAACCCCTGCACAGATATAGCCCATGGCAGCTCAGTGTCCAAGTAAATTCCCTCATAAGGGGAACAGGGACTGTCTCTGACATGAACTCAGTGGCTGGCTCTTTGATATCTCCCTCTGAGGGGGGAGCAGTCTTGCCAGGCCACAGAGGAAGACAGTGCAGCCAGTCCTGATGAGACTTGATAGGCTAGGGTCAGATGGAAGGGGAGATGACCTCTCCTATCAGTAGATTGGGATTGGGGAAACGGGCATGGGAGGAGAAGAGGGAGGGAGAGCAGAAATGGAAGGGAATGAGGGAGGAGGCTACAGCTGGGATACAAAATGAATAAATTGTAGTAAATAAAAAAAATTAAAAATGACAACAAAAAAGCCAGATGTAGACAGGCCTGTAATCTCAGTGGTGGGGAGCCAGAGACAGGAGAATACCTGGGGCCTGCTGGCCAGCCTACCATAGTCATCTGGGTTCAGTGAGAAATACTGATCTGAAAAACAAGGTGAAGGGCAATTGAAAAAGATACTAACATCACACAATGCGCACACAAATAGCACACACATACACAGAGAGACGCAGAAGGAGACCTAGAGTTAAGCTGGACATGTACAGAAACAAGCTGTGAGGAAAAGGCTGTTTTGTGTGGTGAGGAAGAGAGATACCGTTTTTCTGCAAAGTCAGATTATTTCTCCCCAAGGAATGACCTTGGCAGTTGCTAGGGGGGTCACAGCTGCTGAAAATCTTGGGAGCTGCTTAGCATCAGAAATGCTCTCCTTGCTCACCTGAAGTAGCTGCGTTCTAGGGAGGTGAGGCTGTGGCACATGGCCACAAGGAGGAGAGCCAGCACCTGAGCAGCCTTCGCCTTGACCCATGAGACAAGGGCAATGGCCAGAAACATTCTAAATCCAGATGATTTCTAGAGGAACCAAAAGAGGGGAATACCCGAAGCAGCAGGCAAAACTCAGGAAGATAGATGTGTGGCAAGGCAAAGCCCGGCACCCCAAATTAAGAAGAGTGGCGAGGAAAGTGGGGTCCACCGTACTGAAAGAGTAGAGTGAGTTGGCAAACAGACACCATGGCAAAAAGAAAATGACCTCTTTACCTTTTACCCATAAAGCTGAGGACAGAGCAAGTGCAAGAGAGACAATCACTGCCTATTTCTAAATGAATACGACCAGCAAGCACACTTAGCATACTGAAAATGGGTCTCTCTAATTCAGCCAACAGCTCAACCCATTGCTTCACATACAGCCTTGACTCAGCAGAGTGTACCAGCTGAGAAAGGGTGAAAATCTATTTCAAGAGTCAGGACCAAAAGAAGAATGTTGAGGGCTCTAAAGAACTGAGAGGGTTATAAAATGACCTGGGGCAAAGACCCAACCTCTCAAGAGGTGCATTGGAGATATTTTCTCTGTTGACAGTCCCGAGCCAGGCACAAGAAGATTTGGCAAGTTAAATTACACATGCAATTTGGAAATGGGAAGATTATGTTAAACTGTTACTCATTACAGCCCTCATTATACAACTTTTTGCTTATGTAGTTTTAACTCTGCTGAGTGTCTGTGTGTGTACTATGCATGTCATACATGTTCCTCAATTGTCACCCACCTAAACCATCTTGCCCCAGGATCTGCTGTGCCTGGCTTCCAAGCACTGGGGTTGCAGGCAGGCTGCATAACTTCCTGGCTTTTGTGTGGGTGCTGAAAATTCATCTCAGGGCCTCATGCTTACATGAAAACTATTCTATCCACTAAGCCATCTTCCCTATCTTCATCTTCCCCATCTTCCCTTCACTCTTCATACCCTGAAGAAAAACCATCATTCAATGATGGCTTTCTTTTCTGTACTCCATCTTGTTGCATAAAAAGAAGTACATGTTTGTGGGTTTTTTTTTCCTTGAAGTGTATCACTGCAGTAGAGTTTAGTTACATAAAATTTGGTTTAAAAATAGAGAAGATTAAAAAATAAATAAATAAATAAATAAATAAATAAATAAATAAATAAATAAGAAGGTTCAGAAATCTGGGACTGGGAGGAGAGGAGAGACAGGGTTATAATCAGAATGTAAAGTAAATTGATGCATAAATTAATTTTTTAAATGTTTTAAAAATTGCTAGAGCAAGAAGTCTATTAAAATGATACATAGGTTTGACTGAAAAAATAAGAACACTGAATTTTTATTAAGAATTTTATTTATATTTTTCATATGTGTTAATTTTACAAAAAATAGTTTTTATTAAACTTTAATTTGTAAAAAAAAAAAGTAGAGTAGATTATGTGGTAAGAGTATAGAAATAGGAATTCTACAGACATTACAAAGTTTCTGCAATAACTCTTTACAGTTGTCCATTAAATACCTGACTCTGTCTTTCTCCCTATCTACCTCTATGAGAGGCAGCAAGTGGTCTGGGCTTCAGAAAACCCTGGAGTATGTTCCAGTCTCCTCTATAGATCTGTCAGTGTGGATCCAATGCAACAGGCCAAGCAGTGATAGAAGCTGAACCCACAGTAACCTAAGGTGAGGTTGTGTGTGCTAGAAAGGCCAGTACCAAGGACAGAAGCCACCCTCTGTGGAAACAGATCCACTATTTCAATGTGGGCTTCCACTCCAGCGGTCACTGCACGGGGGTTAGTTATTTCTTACCTATCTTTTAAAGTGCCCACCCTCACTAGACCATAGAATTTCTCTTAGTCGTGTTATATAATAGTTCCCTGATGTGTTCAGGTATACAAGCCAGCATAGTGTTTCCCATAAGCCAGCATTGTCGTGTGTGTGTGTGTGTGTGTGTGTGTGTGTGTGTGTGTGTGTGCATATATTTAAAGATCCATGCACACCTGAGCATGGTGGTGCACACCTGCAATTCCAGCACTCGGGGAAGCAGAGGCACGCAGATTACTGTGAGTTCAAGGGCAGCCTGGTCTACAAAGCAAGTCCAGGACAGCCAAGGCTACAGAGAAACCCTGTCTCAAAAAAAATAACAACACCAAAAAAGATCCATGTATGAAAGAAATTATGAAGGATAGATCTCTACTTCCTAGACTGCTTTGCACTGGTCGGTCAACTTCCCTGATCTGGTGCATCCATTTAAGCTATTGGCTCTCAGCTCACATCTGCTCACGTCTGTAAGTCTAAGAGTTAGCACTCATGGATTGTAAATGAGTCTCTCACTGGGGCTTGATCCATGATATGCTTCCTCATAGAACCACAATCATTAGAGCATGTGTGGGCAGTCAGTACTCTCATGTATTCACTAAAACCCCAGCTGCCCTTCTTCCTAGGGAGGAGAGCAGGTGACTACCCGCTCTAAAGCAAAAGGTGAGAGTAAAGAAACGAACTGAGAGGAGCTTTCTAAGAGTGCTGGAGCCAGAAAAGTAACTACAACCAACCAAAGCATTTACTAATTGCTTCTCCGACGGATAGTCATGAGCCATGAACCTCAGGATAGAAAGCCACGTGGCTGTCATCAGAAAAGTGCCATTAGAACATGTCTCCCAGACGCGTGCCCCTTATGAGATATCTGTGCTAAGTTTTCATAAGATCCACGGCCTAGAACAACCAGTGGAGACACTCACAATGAAAGATGCTGTTAGAAATGATAGCTTTCAAGATACTCAAGGTGCTACCTTCAAAACAAATACAGGAGGAACCACAGAAGAGACACTGGGATGCCCCTTCCTCATCTGTGTACTCACACCCCAGAGGGAGCTGAGGGTTTATCTTCCCCTTGCTGATTTTAAGTGATGATTACTGCCATCAGTCCTGACCCTGGATCCCGCCACATCATCAAAGCCCTCCTTCTTAACACAGAAACAACACAGCCACCTCTGGACGGTGCTGGATTATTTTCATATCACTTCCATATAAATTTTCACAAAGTTGGTCCTTGAGAACAATACAGATGTTCTGTCTGGCTTCTCTGCAGGTCAGAATCCAAAATTAGTGAAGGCTAAAGTAGGTGTTTGTACAGCTGCTTTCCTTCTGGGGGTTTTGGAGAGAACCAGCCGATTTCCAGACTTGGAGGATTTGTCCTTATCTTCTGACCCTTCATCTATCATTTCATCATTTGACCTCAGCTCCTCCATCTCTGGTTCCAACCCACCTTACTCCTCTTAAAGGATTCTTTTGATTACATTAGGCCAACTTGGATAATCCAGATAATCTTCCTATCCAAGTATACGGTGGCCATGTAAGGCAACAAAATCACAGGTTGCAATTCCAGAGATTAGGATGTAAGCATATTTGAGAAGCTACACCATAGATGGTATCTTCACTGAAGATTTAAAAAAAGAAAAAAAAAAGCATACATCTGCCTTGGAAGAGGCAAGGAGCTGAGGGCCTAAAGAGCTCAGAAAAAGTAACTCACTCTACAAAAAGAAACCCAGTTTATCCTACTCTAATTTTATCTATTTGATTCCTTTAAAAACTCTTACATAATTTCTTATTCCAAGAAGCTCTCTTTCAATCATATCCATCACCGTCGTTATGTTTTTAATCAGCTAGACAATCACGGTAATTTCTGTGTTCTGAAAACAGGGACAGGCCAGGCGGCTGCTTCTCCCAGGAACCCTTCTGCATTTCTTTTCACCTATGAGCATGAGACAAATCATCTCCTGCAAATTATGTAACCAAAGCAGACCAACTACATGCAGCTGGGCCCTGGCAAAAGCTCTCTTGGCTGCTCAAGCCTGAGGGAACGTGGCAGAGCAGCCATTTACTGCTTCAGCCTACAAGAGAACTTTGTCATGAGGTGGTAGTTTACACCCTACATAACTTTGGACAGAAACACGGCTGGAAAACTAAACACCATCCCCCCTGCAATCACAGACAGGTCTGTCAATTCCACTTCCTTGGTCTCCCCCTCCTATCCGCCTCTCCAGCCTCCTGCCACTTGTGAAGACAGTGGGATGCATGGTTTTCCCCCAACATGGTCTGAGAAGAGCCACCTGGTGTGTGTATTCAGCAGGCAGATACTCAGGCTCCTCATTTGGAAATTCTAATTTCCTCAGTCTTGGCAGGGATCTTGTTATCTACTTGAGTAACAAATGCTCTCAATGATTCTTATTGTCAGACAAGGATGAGCAGGATTGACAGGATGAAACAGGATGGGCTTAGAAATAGGGCTTGGAAATTAGGCATACCTTTGAATACGTTTCAAGCTGACAGAGGCCAACAAGTTGCTTAGCTACGCCGAGCCTATGCAATGAAAATATATAGGTTGTCGGGGGAGCTGACTTAGATAGTGTATATGTTTGGCTGTATACAAAGTGTCTGCAGTTTAATAATTTTCAATTTTCAGTGTTCTCTCTCCCCTTCCCTCTCTCCTCTCCTTCCTCTCTCCACCTCTCTTCCTATGATATCTGTCATATTGTGATTTTTCACAGCACAGGACTGTCTACTGACTCTGCAAATGCCATGCAACGACAACCAGCAATGGTTACTTCCTCTGCCTGGCCCTTTCCCATCCACCAGCTGTCAACTTCATCATGTAATTACACGGGCCCTCCTCTCTCTCTCTTCCACATGGCTTCCTCCTAGTCACAAGGGGTGGTTCACAGAGGGTCCCCTTTCTTAGAGTACCCAGCTGCACAAAGAAAGCTAATCTGGCACAGCTGCAGTAGCCGCTGCTCCCGGAAGTGTCCAGGAGCTGATTGCTTTTCATGCGGGAGAAAAAAAGCAACCCGGGTTTGCTGCCCAACAGGGTGACATTACAAACAGATTTTGGGTAGAAACTTCTGCTACTTGGAGTCCTTGTCATCCCATTCAAGGTCTTGTACCTACCAGTAGCAGAATCACTGTAGAAATCACATGATTCACACAATCTTGGCATGTACTTTGCATTTGCTGGGACATTATGTAGAGTTTTAAAACCACCCTTTCGGAAGCTTAAGGTTCACCCAAGATTTAGAAAACTATTCTATTCTTAGTAACTACAAATAATCCTGAGAGTATATGTCACTTGTGTGTGTTTTGTCTTCTTCTTAAAGTCAGGTGGCAGGTTCACGGGGACCTAACCACTGTCACCCTCTTCTGTCTCTTCCCCCATTCCTTGGCAAGTGTCAGTGTGTTTCCCCCAGACCACAAGAAGCACCTAAACAGTTGTAAGAAATGCAAACTCTGAGGCCATGCCTCAGATATACTGAACCAGAAATTCTAAAAATGAATTCAGAAATAGACATTTTTGAGAGCACACCAGTTAGTCATTCAATATCAAATGGTCAGCTCTGAAGACATACACATTACACTATACAGACTGAGCATATTATACTTAAATATTTAGGAGAAAAATATATTATATAATATATAACATATATGTGTGTACATAGCAAGAATTAATGAAAAAACTAGCCATGAATTTGAAAGAGAGCAAGGAGGGTATGAGGGAGGGTTTTGAGGGAGGAAAAGGAAAGATGACAATGCAGTTCTGGTATAATCTCAAGAAAGAAAAGAAATACTCTTCAAAAGTATTAGAGGTCGGGACACGAATTGGTTTGAGATTGTCTGCACTAGAGCCATCCTGGCTATTCAGCCAACTCTGGAAAGCAACCTCACAATATGCGGCTAGCTTAGAATACCACTGCCCAGTCATAGACTTCACAGCCCTACTATCCTGACTGCATAGTCTTCCCAAGAACATCCTGGAAATGCCCCTAGGAATCCTAGACATTGTGGACCACACAGGTGAATGACTGAAGGACCAATACAGTTTTCTCAAAGACACATGATAGTAAGCAAGGAAATGAGTGACTAATACTCCACTGAATATTTTAAGTTGCAGAAAGAACAGATTTTTAAGTCTTACCACAGAAAACTCGTATGCATAAGATGACAACTATGCTAATTATGCTGATTAACCCTTTCTACAATGACCATGTGGACCAGCTATTACACTGTACCTTCTGAATACATACAATTACTATTTGTCAAGTAGAAACAAGTTTTAGAAGTGAATTCATGTCTCTTCATTGTGATCAATGCTGTTTCTGCCCTCCCAAACCATGTCAGTACTCACTCTCCCACACATGAGCTGCTCATCTGAGCTTCCACTGTGAGTCCCTTGAGAATGTCTGTCCATCTCTGGGATTTACCTTGTACCCAGTCTAAAAGTGGTATAACCCATACCCTGATCTCACTTCTCAGTTCATACTGAGGAAAGGTACTATGAGTACCTAACCCCATACCTGACAGTAGTAGTTACATGGGAAATGGTACATGTATGTATGAAAATGTAAATTTGTAAGTTAGTAGCTTCATGGTCATGAGCAAAGGCTGGTGTCAAAGAGAAGTCTTTGGGCATGGTGTGGTGGCTTATGCTATTTATCCCAGCATTCAGGAAGCAGAGGTAGGTGGATCTCTCTGAGTTTGAGGCCAGCCAGGTCTACCTAGTCTTTACAAGACCTGGTCTTTACAAGAAAGGAAGTTCTACCACCAGAACCTGCTTCAAGAGCTGGGTGTGCCATCATTGTTTAACTGCCAGGGTACACCATGTTCGTGACTTTGAATACCATCACCCACCATGCATTTTTTTTCTGCCTGGCCAGCCCTCGTGTACTGATCTGTAGCCAAAGAGGAAACATGAAGCACCCAGAGCATGAATACCAATGATATAGGGGCAGCTTGTCCGCTGTCTTGAGGTGAGGCCGCTTTCTGTATCAGGCAGTAGGTGTTCAAATTGGTGGAGACTTCTCAGGTCCTGAGACTTAGAACTGTTCAGTATCTTGAGTTCATGGTGTCTTGAATAAGGAGTTCCCTCTTTAGGCTAGGGTCAGCACCGTTTACCTCAACTTGTCCCTATATCTTGCTCTAGTTATAGATTCTAGACTTTCTGGCTGTGGATTTTAGTACTTTTCCCTCAAATCTGCTCTCAATTTGTCTTTTCATTTCTCTCACTGCATTTGCAGCAATAGTGCAGAACTTCCTTACCCAAAATTAGAGGATTGATTAAAAATACCAGCAGTCTGCAGGGAAAAGAATATTTTGGTGGTGAGAGAGAACTCAGTTACCTGCTAGAGGCAGTAACAGAAATCCATTCAAATCCCCCTTTCACTAACCGGAATCAGTTAGTCCCAACTCTTCTTGCCTCTACCTACCCCAGTTTATTCATTGATATTTGTGACAGTCACTTTTGATGTTCAGCTTGATTTAATTAAGAAATGTCTAGACAGGGGGCCTTAGTGAGGCGCAGCATTGGGTTTGTCTGTGGAGATCTTTCCAGAGAGGATAACTAAATAGGAAAGACACACCCTGAATGTGGGTTAGCACTGTTCTGTGGACTGAATGAAAAGGCTGAAAGGTCTAGGGCTGAATGGAAAGAGGGAAAGGAGAAAACCAGCTAAATGCTGATGTTCTCCTTTTGTTTGTTTCCTAATCCAGTAAGATATCAATAAGAAGGCACTTGCTACCATGCCCAGGTCCTACCTCCAGGCCGTCTTTATAACTAAGGACTGTGTCCATCAAACTGTGAGCCACCTTCCCTTAAGGGGTTTCCTATCAGATACTTGGTCCCAGCATACTTTAGATTACCTCTTCCTACCTCATCCCCTTGAGTTCATCAAGGGATGTAAATGAGGAGTTGTCCTGGCAATCAAGATGAAGAAATAAAAGGCTTAGCTTCTTCCTTCTAGATGCTGACAACAGAGCGCAGGAGACACATGTGCAAATAAGTAAGAGTCAAACAATGTAAATGCCAAAAAAATTGAAGGTTGTATCAAAGTTTGTCTGGGAGTGTTCACTACAGACAGTCAGGGAAGGCATCCGTCTGAAAGCAAATAACAAAATGGCACCTGGTAAATGATGACTAATATCAGACCCTCTCCTGGGCATAATGTGAAGACAAGGCAGGAGAGCATCTAGTGTCCGAAGGGAACAACTAGATCATGCAAACATACTTTCATCTTGGTTTTGTTGACATGCCATCCTGCACTGAACTAGAGTGTAATTTGTCCAGCTAAGTCCTTTGCCTTCAGATCTTGAAGCTCAGAGGTAGCTCCTGAGCCTTGAAACAGTCTCTTCAGGACCTTGTGCTCTGCCACAGTGAGTGTTTCAAAGGAAGAAGATGATGACACTGTGGATCAAGAAGAGATCTTGGGAAGCACAGATTTAGGTCCCTATATGTCATTTAATATTAGCTGGATATGAGACATTGATTGGGCAGGACTACTCACCTTTGAGTCTCAGACTTCATCGGAAACATGGTTGTTGTGAATTATAGGAATAATGATAAAAATTATTCACCCTTATGGATTTAGAATGCCCAATGTGTTTTAGCTTGTAAAATTTCAGATTTCTAGTCCCTGCCTCTGATTTCATTGTGGTGTGCAGTGGAGCACAAGAGTCACGCTTGAAATAAACACATTGCCTGTTTGGATGCATGTGTTTGCTTGATGGAAGATCTAGGAAGCTATGGTATAAAATGTGAAGACAAGAATTACTATTACATTCTGGCTCACACTCACAAAATCTTCTTCAGTTTAATAAAAAGCCTAACCTTTGACAGATAACAACATTCACAGACCTTCTTGCGTCTTTAGTGATTATTCAGTAGACCACAGTCATAATTGGGCAAATGTTGTCCTAAAATAATTTACTCATCTGATCCAGACTAAGAGAGAAGGAGTGTGGGGATATTGACTTTATCAGACTAGGATTTTTTGGATGTTGTTGTTTTGTTTTGTGTTGTTTTGTTTTGTTTTTGGCAGGGTGGGGGAGGATTACAGGCATGTTCAGTGATATTTTTCAGTGAAGTGTTGTCACTCTTGGAAGCTTCCTTGGAGATTTATGACCCCAGCAGGGTTGGCTAGTGGGTATAATCGTAAAGGGTTCCAGAATGCTTGTCTAAACCTTTGCAACTTCATAACTTCAGTGCTCTTAAAGAAGATTGAAACTCCACAGCTACACGGACAGAGTTAGGAGGCAAACTCTGTAGACCTTCATTACCAGTCACTATGCCCTGTCACTGTCTCCTAACAAGTTTATAGGCAGAAGGCCTATCTGAAACGCTGTTATTTGGTCTGGGACCTAACAGGTAGTTGTACTGAGAGAATGTCTATGTACATATGATTACTAGCCAGCATTGGCGGTACTCAAGAACATGGGGCAATCTAGTTGGCTGGTGGAATCCAAGGCATACGATTTTCAGCATCTGATGAAACACTGTTATTTTTCTTGGGACCACATGGCCTGTTGATTCACCACTGATGTTGGTGGTTTTTATTGAAGATCTGCTGTGTTTTATGTAACTCTGGGGCAAGCTTGCATGATAATTAAGACAGATACTAGGAACTGAACTCAAGGCCTTGGTAAGAGCATAAAACACTCTTAACTGCTAAGCCATCTCTTCATCCCAGTATTTATCAAGTACCAGAGTATTCTATAGAATCCCATGTTGTATTATCTATGTGTAGACAATTTAGAGAGGAAAAGCATCTGAAATAGAGGAGTGCTATAGACAACAAATTTGGAAAGTTCGTTCTTGCTATTAAGTTCAGAATGAAGAAGGGGCTGTGAGGAATAGAAACCCACTGAGGACTTTGGGTAAATGTATGACTCTGAAAAGATGTGAAAGGACCAAGGAAGTGGAAGATAGAGTAGTAAGTGCTGAGACAGAGGGAGAGGAAAAGAAGTAAGATGAAATTGAAGATCGTCCTCAAACAACTAGGCTTGCATAGCTGAGTATGCCATGCACAAATGAGATTCCACGGAGAACAGACCAAGGACCAAAGGGATAGTTCTGCATTTGGCCACAAAGAGCCAGCACTCTTGACCTCTAATAAACACAATGATTTTCGGATCCCATGACAGGTGATCATTGTTTCTCCTAGCAAAATGCCTGTGGTCTCTGACTCTAAATGAGCCATGCTGCGGAAGGTTTATTGATTGCTTTAATTTGATGCCTAGAGACAACCTCCTGTTGGGGGAAAAGGCACTTGAAGACCTGCAAAAGAACAGATGACTTCATTTGTGTGGCTTAATCAGTCTGGAAACCGCAAGCTGGCAATGTGGCTTTTGCTGACAGCCGGGAAGAAGTCTTGGTGTAGTCAGGCAACTTGATTACTTTGTCTTTCTAATATAAGCTTACTTACTCACTTCTCTTGTGTAATTATTGCCATTGAAACTACCATAGGTATTTGAGAATTGGAGGACTTTGGTAAAGGAAAAGAAGGAGGAGAAGAAAAAAACAGATCCCCAAATCATGACAGATCCTAAAAGCATGGGATATTTGCTAATCCTATTCAATCACACAAACACAGGAACAGTGTTGCAAGGACCATGTACAAGCCAATAGCGAATGCCTGAATATGGCTGACCACTCATCCATCAGACGATACAAAAGAAACTCAAGCATTCCACTTAGATTCATAAAAATTGTTAGTTATAGACCTTATTTCATTACTGCCATTGATCTCGATCCCTGCCCAGATCTAGTGTCCAAAGTGCTTCTCCGACTTACTTGAACTACACACCTTATTTATCCTTGAGCACAGTAGTATTAAGCCTTTGATGCTCAGGACTTTTGGGACCCAGTTAACCTTTGTGCTTTTTTCAGGGTTGCAATCATATATAATAAGATATGGATCGTTGGGTCTAATTGAGAACGACTGACTGGGGCTTTGTGTAGACTTGCTCTAGTCACTCTCTAAATAACAGAAAGTCTAGGATAATTCAGTAATGCTATTTTTGGAAGGGTGTATGTGCATAGCTGTGCATTTGTATGGAGATGAACTTGTGCGCATGTGTGTTGGTGTGTAGAGGCCAGAAGTCAACCGCAGCTGATGTCTCTCAGAAAGTATCGCTCTTTTTTTTGTTTTTTTGTTGTTTTTGTTTTTGTTTTGTTTGAGACAGGGAGACAGGGATCTTATGGATCTGAATCTCTCCAAGAAAGCATGGCAGGCTGGTCAGCAAGGCCCAGGGACCCACCTGTGTTAGTCTCCCCAGTTCTAAGATGAATGCACAACACCACACTTGGCTGCTTTTGTTTGCTTGCTTGTTTGTTTTTCTCTTTAGTGCAGATTCTGGGGACTGAACTCATGTTTTCTTGTTTGCCATGCAAATACTTTGCCAACTTAACTATTTCCTTAGCCCCTAATATTCTTTTAAAAGAAAGTTTACCTGCTTGTTTACTGAGATGGATGGTGTCTTTTCATCCCATAGCCTTCCTGTCTTGATTCAGCCATTCATGGGCAACTTCACTGAATTACGATGCTTCCTTAGCTAGTGTGTAAGACAGTTTGGATGACACAAGCAAACTCAAAATTTATACTCTAGTTGTTAAGCCTGAAACTTCTACCAGGGACTTTCTATTTGTCAAAAAGAATCAATTCTCCTCTGATTACAGGCAGACTCTAAAGAACACTTCCTTAAGATATGGAAGAATTTGATTCCATGAACCAGCCAGGAAGACATCCCATTCCTTCCATTCAGATAAAGTCAGACGTGTATTTTTAAGATGGACAAGGGGAGAACAAGCTTTCGACAGTGTTAAGGAGGGTCACTGACCTATCTCATCAGGCTATTACCCCAGTAATTGAACTTTTCTTCTCATTCAATTCCTATTACTGGACACACTGATAGCTTTATTTGTCTTTGAGGATATGGAACACATCTTGTTTGCCCAGAAGTGAAAACCCATCCATTCACCAATGAAAACGGCCCTCCCTGTAGCTGTTCCTATAATAACTACTTTGGGCGGCTAGCAAAGTATGGAAACTTAATTAGACATTTTTCTGCCTTTGATAGCATTCAGAATGTTTTCAATGATAGTTTTGAGAAATGGAGCCCCATTTCCATCAAAATGCTACTCTCTATATCAAGGCTACCATTTGCAAGAGCAAAAACTGAATCAAAATTTATTTGCTTATATAGCAGCAGCTCATTTTAAAAGTTCATTCCGCAGAACACCAATTCTCTGGGAGGTTATTAGGCATTAATATAAACAAAAAAAGAACTATATATTCAAATATATTTGGGTTTTCCTGAGGTAGAAGTCAAACCTCTTGGCTCCTGCAGGAACTCAGAGCTTTCGGCAAGTACATGTGCAGAGCCCATTAATAGGATGAAGTATACCAGCAGCCAACTTTACTCATTCTCTGGATGCTCTAAGTACATAACTGGCACATGCATCAAGACAAGGGTGACTATTTGCTTTACTCTGGCCAGGTTCTACTAAGGTACCTGTGAATAATTTCCAAGTTTGGAGCATTAAAATACACGATCTTTCCCCATATTACTTAGACAAGAAACTTGTACATTTTATTTGCATTTAGGTGCAAGTGGCCATGAGATTGTCTTGTGAAGGGGATTTTGAGAAATGAATTTGCTTTTTTATTTATTCAGTTAATATTTTTGAATGTAAAAAAAAATGACCTAGTATTGGGATATGAGAGTGAAGAGAGCTCTTTCTTTCAACCCAGCCCAAATAAATTAAGCATATGATCTCTGCTGTGCTGGACGGTGCATTTAACGTGGAGTTCCGTGGGACTGGAATAGACACCATATGGTTCAGCCAGGAGTCTGAGAGAAGATAATGAGGTGTTTGTAATAGAGCTGAATAGGAAAGCTCAGTTTGGGATAAAGGTGGCAGCAAGGCCCAAACTATGAAAGGATGGTAAACCTTCTAGGCACAAGGAACAGCAAGTATGTGCTTTCTGCAAGACAGTGTGAGGACCCAGTGTGTCTGAGGACCTACATAGTTTGGTCATGATCCCTGAGACAGCCAGAAGAGACATAAAAATATAAGTATCACTAAGACCAATTATCATTAAACAGACCATAATCAAACTCCATAGTAAAGGGGAATGGAGGACATGGATTGTCTCAAGTTAGTACATGTTTGCCAGTACCCTTCACAGATCAATATGCATCCACTGGAGACAGGACACATGCAAGAAGAAATGACCAGAACTGTGGCAATAATCAAGATCTTCCCCATGGCTCATAGACTCTTATTCTCAAGACTGCAACCAGACAGGCATTTTTCTCAGTGCTCTTATATCTCAGCTCTTGAGCTTCCTTCTTCCTGGAAAGTTTCCCTCTCTACTCTCTCTAAATATGTCTCTTCAAATTCCAAATATCTGTTCACATGCCCCTTTCTCCGGTACTCAGGCTGCTTGTAGCTTGTTAGAAAATTTCTTCTCTCTCTGAATTGTTCCTTCAGTGTGTGTTTGAGATTGTAGATTTTCATGATTCTTTGATGAAGTCCTATATTCTTTGAAAATGTTGTTAGTTCCACGAGGCAGCAACCACTTTCATTTCACCTACCATTTTTTAAACTTTTTATTGATTATTTATGAATTCTACATCATGCACCCAAATCCCATTTACCTCTCTGCTGCTTCATACCTATCCTCCGTTCTTGCAACCTTCCCCACCACCACCTCCCCCCAAAAAAGGTAAAAATAAAAACAAACAAAATCTCATAATGGAAGCTGTAGTGTATCACAGTGTGCCACACAATATACCTTTTTGTCTGCACATCCTTTACTTGTAAATGTTCATTGCAGTGAGTCACTGGTTCAAGGTCTGCAATGGTCTGGTTCAAGGCCCCTAGCTTCTACTACACTATAAATACTAACAGCTAATACAGAATTTTATGCATCTTAGTTGAATAATAATTATTATTATTATTTTGTTTTAAAACAGAGTCTGGGCTTCAACTCGCTACATAGCTGAAAATGACTTTTAACTCTTGATCTTCTTGCCTCTACCTCCTGACTGATAATAAATATTTGTTGGGTAGTATAGTTGTTAACTAGTCAGTGACATATAGGAGCTTTTTGTGTAGTGTATGGCTGTTATTGCGGAACACGCCTCAAATTCAATCATAGAAGAGTTGGTTACCCCTAGAACAATCGTGCCACTGTTGCAACAATGGGCATATTTTGCCGGGCATGTTGATATAATGGTTCATAGAAGTCATAGCATAGTAAGACCACTGATTGATTTACTGCCTCACCAGCCTGCATGGCACCATCCAGAGCTATGAAAACTAGCCAGAAAAGCAGAAATTTTCAGCTGGGTAACAGACTCATTTCTCTATAGCTTTTACCCAAAGTGTGAGGAATCTTCATCATTAGAGTTTTATCAGCTAGTTGTTGGGGCAACCAAGAAAAGGCAAGAGCCTGCATTGTTTGGAGGTCCTCTAGTGTCTCCATGACCAACAATTGCTACAAAGGTATCTCCCACCTGACATTAGATTTTTTTTTTCTTGTGACCCATTACTTTTAGAAGTGATACTGTCTAGTCCTGCAGGAGAGCTGTCGGGTCTCTTTTCTTTTTTTTTTTTTTTTTTTTTTTTTTTACTTGGTTACCAAACATTAGGTTTCCAAGAGTCTAATTACACTCAGTTTATTCTAACTATCCACCCTGCCCCATTCCTTTACATACATACACACACACACACACACACACACACACACACACACACACACACACACCATTCCTCTGCCTGTTTAAAATTTCACAGATACTTTTTGAAGATTAAAAAAGTAACCAGTACTAGGTTTGTCACTGATGACAAATGATGAACAAACCATGGCTTCTGTAATAAGACATAACCCCCGAACAGATGTAGCCCATGGCAGTTTAGTGTCCAAGTGGGTTACATAGTAATGGGAAGAGGGACTGCCTCTGACATAAACTGATTGGCCTGCTCTTTGATCACCTCCCCCTGAGGGGGGAGCAGCCTTACCAGGCCACAGAAGATGACAATGCAGCCACTCCTGATGAGATCTGATAGACTAAGATCAGAAGGAAGGAGAAGAGAACCTCCCCTATCAGTGGACTTGGGGAGGGGCATGCGTGAAGAAGGGGGAGGGAGGGTGGGATCGGGAGGAGAGGAGGGAAGGGCTTATGGGGGAATACAAAGTGAATAAAGTGTAATTAATAAAAATAAAAATAAAATAAATAAAAAATCTATAGGAAGGAGAGATGATTAACTAAGCAATTATAAAACATCATGATGAATTTTATCATAGAGCATCTTCAAATGCTGTAAGAATATTTTCAGGATCTCGGTGAAGAGATCCTATCACTATGCCCCACCCATGTCACACTGGATTCCTTTAATATTTGGTGGCACATCTGCCCTATATTCTTTCTCTTTTAACACTCAGCACCTATATCTCAGTTGGAGGACCGCCCTAAGGTCACCCAAAACTGCAAGATTGAACTGAAATGCTTGCCGCAGCCCTTTATCAGTGACTGGCACCCACTAGGGCTTATGTGTCCAATCCTGAGTTAGAACTGATGGTTCATACCTATCATCCTAGCACTTGAGTGGCTGAGGCAGGATTGTGGTAAGTTTTCAGCCACCTTAGGGTACACAGTAAGACCATGCTTTGTTCCCCACCCCCTAAGACCTCACTTCCAAGGTACAAGCTCACAGGTTTCAGGTCTACCTAAGAGATGGAGTAAAAATTTCTTTCTTTTCTTTCTTTCTTTCTTTCTTTCTTTCTTTCTTTCTTTCTTTCTTTTTAATTCACTTTACATCCTTGTTGTAGCCCCACCCCTCTTCCCTTCCCAGTCCCACCCTCCTCAGAAAAGGGGAGCTCGCTTTCCCATTCAGCCCAGTTCATCAAGTTTCATCAGTACTGACTGTGTCCCTTTCCACTGTGGCCTGGGCAAGGCAATCACAGTGGGGGGACGTGCTCAAAAGCTGGCAAGTACCCTCTCCCACTCTGACCTAACTCTCTACTCCCACGGAAGTTGTTTGCAGCAATGCCTTTACACATGTACCCTTTTCTTGGGTTGACTTCTGGAGGACCCCAGCACAAGAGAGGCACCTCATCAAGCCCAGTAGCCAGAAAAGATGCCTCAGAAGATACATGTTGACAGATGAGCGGTCACTCAGGTGCATTGGGGAGGTAGAAATGAGATTGTTTCAGGGCTGGTAGTCTGACCACCTGGTATCCTTTTGGTGAGACTACAGTTGGGCACAAGTGGCTTCCAACATCCATCCTGTCTTTCCATTTTGTCAAATTCTACAGTGAGCCCGCAGTTCTTTTAGGCTGTGTCTTAGTGCTATGAAATCCATATTGCTTCATGATGGGCATTTATTAAGATTAAAGAAAAACAAACTCCATTCATTTCTCCTTCATTGACAGATTCATTGCCTACATCCATGTGAATAATGAGCTGGCAAGAAGGGTAATGGGACAGCCAGTATGCTCAATGATATAAATTACCTTTGATAGAGAAGGCCCATATCCATCAATGCTGATGTGGTCATGTAGTCAAATTAATAGCTGAATGCTAAGGTCCATTATGTTTAGCACTGTTTGCCGTACCATTATATGTAATAATGCTCAGAAATAGTGCATAATTAACTCGGTGGCTGACTGACAAGGCAAAATGCAGTGTAATCAATCATGTTGTATAAATACATGTTACTGGGTACATGTGGGAGGCAGAGGGTAACTTGAGATGTCTCAGCACTTTCTGCCTAGAGCATGGCTCTGAGCTTTTGTGAGGTCATCAGTCATAGAGACTCTATTTATAGGTCTAAGTTGGCAGTAGCATCTTGGAATCCGATCTGTCCTGATCTTTTACTTTTGTCCTTCGTGGGGGTGACAAAGAAGATCCTCTTTGTCTAGAAAAGCTTTCTCTTCAGGTTTCCACAATTCATGAGCTTTTCCTTTGGTCACTAGCCTCTGCTTTCACTTCATTGTCTTTCTGTGGTTTGCTTTGAACATTAGCAGTTTATAATCCTCTGTAATAGTTTCCAACCCTCCGACTATGTGGATAACGCCTCTCTCTCGTAGCTGATGAGGAATGATAAACACTTCTTAATGATTTCACGATGAGCAAGGGCAGATGAGACCAATCCAGACCTTTTCTCTCATAGGCTGTTTTGTAAAATTTACTGTGGACTAGAAGGATCATCTGCTCTGCCCAGGATAGCCAACTTTCTCTTCAGAATCCTCCAAGTTCTGCATGCTCACATGGAAGGCCAACACAATGGCCGTAATTCATTCGAAAGAGAAAAATCATTTCCTTATTACTGTAAGACTCTTCTGTGAGGCTGCTATGCAATATTCTGACATATCAGGCCCCTTTGATTGTGTGTGTGTGTGTGTGTGTGTTTGTGTGTGGTGTATGAGTATGAGTGTATGTGCACACAAATGTGCATATCTGTGTGTTTTTGTATGTCTCTGTGTATGAGTGTGTGTGTGTGTGTGTGTGTGTGTGTGTGTTTTCTCTGAAGTGAGGAAAAACTATTTCACTTATCCCTTATGGAGGAGAAACCAAGTCCTCAGAGTCCTGAGAGTGGCTGTATATGCCTCCCTCTCTCTCAACCTATCTGAGCTAGGTTTAGCTACAATATAAAAGACCTTGTAGAAGCATTGCCACTCTCCCCCTCCACACACTTCTTTCTGCCCATTCTCTTACTTTGTCGCCTGCAGATGCTACCAATCATACCCTTTCCTCAATGATAAATCAACTTTCCAATCCTTGATTCAGAGTCCTAGCCAGATGCTATCTATTGATAACAGTTGTAATAAAAGATAAAGCAGCTCTCTCTTGCTGGTTCCAAGTCCAGCCTCTGCTGTAAACCAGATCGTTTTAGCTTTGTGCTACTCTTGGGTTGGTTTTGTCCTTGTTCTCTCTGGTGGTTTCGGTTTGCGGTTTGGGTTTCCATGTCCAGCCTTATCATAGCTGGAGTACAAAGTACAAGCAGAGTACACACACACACACACACACACACACACACACACACACACACACACAC
>NW_026596120.1:14519580-14532426 GCF_907164565.1 Psammomys obesus
CACACACACACACACACACACACACACACACACACACACACACACACCTAAGGCTGCTACATAGCTGGTCTGGATCCCAGGATTCAGCTGCTTTCTCTCATTTGAGATCCTTCCTCCGACTGACAAGTTAGTCAATTTGAGTGTTATTTTACTCAAGATGGAGGCTTCCATTTTATCTGCCTTGCCAAGACTATCAAGAACCATAATGGGGCAGCAAGAAACTATTTTCTTTACAAAATTGCCTTACTGGCTCTCTTCCTCTTGCTCTCCCTCCCCCACCTTTTATTTTATTTATTTATTTATTTATTTTACAAAGCCATGCATTTTCTATAGCAAGTCCTTTTAGTTTTATATATTACTTAAGCCAAATGATTAGGAAGCAAATACCAAGGTCTACTCATGATGAAAGATCTCTATACCCACAGCTCAATTTCCTCAGTATAAGTTCCTAAAAAGCCTAAGACATTTTCCTGCCTTCTATTTCTGTCTTTAACTAGCAGCATAGCTTTGTTTTTTTTAAATTGTTTTGATATATGGTTTTTCTACATAGAACAAGCTGGCCTTGAACTCATGATTCTTCTGCTTAAAACTCCCACATGCTGAAATACAGTCACGCAGCATGCTGCCTAGCTAGAAATGTACGGTAGCCTCTGGGTCTCGGTGAGATGGCTTATTTCTGTATTTATAGCACTTGGAAAGCTGAGGTAGGATGATCTTGAGTTTGAGGCCAGCCAGACTATGTGGTGAGTTTTAGACCAGCTAACGAAAAAAGAAATGCTTTCTGAATCTTTTATCTATGGAAGGGAGAAAATTGGAAAACATGAGCCTTGCACAGTGTTGCGTATATTTGCAAAGTCACCTCTACGGACTGGGATGTGATCTGCAAACTAAGTATTGCTTTGATTGCTTTGGCATATGACTCACAGAGGAATTTGTAAGTAACCCTAGGTAGCCACTTTGGGAGAATATATTATAATTTTGAATGTAATCTAGTTCAGCGGGAAGATTTGAGAAATGATCATTGCTAAACAGACTGCCACTCTCCTCTGGGTCTCTCTTGCTGTGCACAAATCATTTTTTTTGGCAGGTTCTTTGTAACCTCACGAATTGAGGTCCTGAGTCAGCATCCCACAAAAGGTTTCTTAAACTTCCAAACATCATCACAATCAAAGGTGATGAGGCACACTAAGATTTGTGTTTAACTATAAATCTAACTTCCAGCAATTCCATGGTAGGTTATATAACTAGAGAAAGCCAAGTTCATGTGTTAAAGAGACATCTGCACTCATATGGTTATTTCAGCACTACCTACAGTTGCCAAGATATAGAAGCAACGTAGGTGTCCATCAAAGATGGACATAAATAAATGATAAATGAAACACATTATATTGACATGGGTTGGGTCCTAGGTGTGTCTCCCTGCAAGAGATCATGTGTTGAAGGCTTGGTACTCAGATGACGGTGGCTTTGGAAGGCAGTGTGTGAGGCCAGGTTGAAGGAATGAGGTTATTGAGGGCTTTCGAAGGTGATGTTAGGACTCCAACTTTTTTTCTTTCCTTCCTTTGCCTCCTGAACAGCATTCAGTGAGCCATTTCATGCCTCACCCCATATGCCGCTGTAATGTACTTCCTTCCCACAGATGTAAGGGCTAAGCAAACAGCCTGAAGCCAGGAGCCAGAATTAATCATCCCTGCTAATTTTCTGAGGTGTTTTGTCATCAAAGATGCTGATTCCAGGTGATAAGAATCCTGGAATTGTTTTTATTTGTTCTCAATTTATAAATGATAATACTCCAGCTGTTCTTCTTGTTAATAATTACTTATATTCAGAATATTCTTTTTCTTGATTCAATAATGTTGTAAATAGAGTTTATATCTACTGTTCATCATACAAGCTCGGACCACTTGAAATATACTCAAAGTTCTCAGTGCTTTAATACATAGTCACAGAAAGATACGATGGCAATACTACTATCTAAATAAAACACAGTCTTGAAATTATGTGTTCATTCTGTCCTGCAGAATATCCTTAGAACTGATGTAACTACTAAACATTGAAAGATTTTATTGTTAATTCGATGGGCCATGTTCTCCTGATGTCCTCCATTTCCTCCGATTCTACAGTCTTTCTTCCCACTCTTCCAACATGGGCTGACAGAGACAGAAGCAGCAAGCACAGTGGAGCATGTGTTTCTCTGACCCTTATGCCTGCTCTTGAGACTCTTTTCCTCCTATTGGGTTGTTTTGTCCAGCCTCAATAGGAGGGCTTTGCCTTGTTTCATTGCATCTTGTTTTGTCCTGCTTGGCTGTTGTCTCTTGGTGACCTACTTTTTTTTTCTGAAGAGGAATCTAAGGAGGAGTGGATCTAGGGGAGAGGGGAGATGGAGGGAGCTGGGAAGGTGAACTGTGGTTGAGAAGTATTGTATGAGAGAAGAGGCTCATACAATACTTAATAATTAATTTTCAATAAAAATAAAATTTAAAAGAAAGATTTTTATTGTGTTTCAACACATCAGAAACAACAACCATTAAAAACCCCTTCACCAAAGAATAGTAAAATGATGTAGGATAAATTATAAAAGAATAAAATGGCATATAAAGGAGAACTTGAAACCTTTACTTAAACATTTTGAAGGTAGACTTTATTTTCATTGACTGTAGTTTTCTGCTTGGAAAGCAGTTTGTTTTGTATTGGCATCTCAGGCTCGGCTAATGCATTAAATCTGCATCTTTTCCTGGACAGTTGACGCTTCCAAACATCTGTTACTCTCACAGCTCCCTTTCAAAGGGTTACCTATTTGAAAGTTGCTATTGGTGTCTCATACCCATGCTTTCCTGAGAACAGATAGAAGGACATGATACAGCTCTGTTCACCTGCGCAAGACCTCCACTAGATCAAACCTATCAGAATTCCAGCATGGATAGAAGTAGGGGCTCCTGAGGCTCTACTCCTAGCAGAGAATCTGTTGGCAATTGATGGCTAATAAGGGAAGGAGAGTCAATTTTCTTTCAGGTTCTGTCCCTGGTAGGTTGCCCAACCTGCGGTGGAGCGTTTCATATCCATGCACATGTGGTCAGCACTGATTCGATTTAGGGGCTAATAATAATAAAATAATATAATTAATAATAATCCAGAAAGGCAAAGAGGCTGGACATCAGAAGAAGGAGAAAAGAGGGAACATGTCAGGAGCCTGACACAGAAGACCTCTGAAAAGTTCTACCCTGCAGACTACCAATGTAGATGCTGAGACTTATGGGCAACCTTTGGGCAGAGTGCAGGGAATCTTAGGAAAGAAGTGGGAAACAGTAAGATCTGGAGAGGACAGGAACTCCACAAGGAGAGCAACAGAACCAAAAAATCTGATCACAGGGGTCTTTCCTGAAACCACTATTCCAACCAAGGACTATGCATGGAGATAACCTAAGACCCCTGCACAGATGTAGCCCATGGCAGTTCAGTATCCAAGTGGGTTCCATTGTAATAGGAACAGGGACTGTCTCTGACATGAACTGATTGGCCTGCTCTTTAATTACCTCTCCCTGAGGGGGAAGCAGCATTACCAGGCCACAGAAGAAGACAATGCAGCCACTCCTGATGAGACCTAATTGACTAGGAACAGAAGGAAGGAAAAGAAGTCCTCCCCTATCAGTGGACTTGGGGAGGGGCATGCACACAGAGGGTAGAGGAAGGGAGGGATTGGGACAGGAGGAGGGAGAGAACCACAGGGGGGATACAAAGTAAATAAAGTGTAATTAATAAAGAAAAAATATTTAAAAATAATAATAAATAATAATAGAATTAATAATAATAGTTACCATTATTATTTTTTAAATGACGTGACATTGAAATGGCAATGGGTTAAGGAGCTCCTGGGAGAAGTTAAAGAGTGGTGCTAGGTGGTGTATATGATCAAGCTGCATTGCATAAATAAGGAATAAATAGACATTATATTTTATTTAAAAACATAAGAAGTGGTCGTAGCCAAGCTGAAGGTTGGCCAGGAGACGATGGAGTGACTTGGCATAGAACATCATTCATCGTGGAGGTCATCTTGGCAAATCAGAACTTAAGGCAGAAAAAATAATTAGTTATAACAGTAGGAGCTGAAAAGCACAGGGTGGCTAGCTAAGCTATCATAATAACAGAACAAGAGAATGATTGTGAGCTCTTCCTGCTTGGGAGGTTGACCAGATAAACCCACTTGCTAGAGATACTCCAACTTTTAAGTGGTTCTCAGTCTTAACTACTTCATAAGTTCCACTAATACGAATGTTAACCTATACAAATGTTCCTGGAACCCAGGTAGTGTGGCAAAAATTCCTTTTTCATATTTTTTCCATGGGTGAGTTTTTTACGTAACCCCCCAAACTAAAGATAACCAAAATTCATTAGAATGAAAATAACTGACCCAATATAAACCTCCAGAAATGGCGCCAGCAGCAGATCTGGCAGGTGGTGGATACAGGCCAGCACCTTTCTTCTTCTGTCTTCACGTATCTCAGGGCTCAATTTTCCTATGGGCAGAATCGGGATAACATTTCTGTCCTTGCCTTTCTAGTAACTCATGACTGGTGGGTCAGTCAAGTAAAACCCACACAGCTTTGAATTCATCGGAACTAAAGGTGCATGAAAATGCAAGGAATTGAGGAACAGAGAGAGCATAAAAGAGAAAAAAAGAGTGAGACTCTAGGAGATTAGAGTCACAAAGCCTTTAATGAGCTACATCAATAAATAATTAGCCTGGCCAACTTCTGTAAGGCTTTGGCCAATTGTTTAGGTCTACCAGGCATAATGAGGGCTACGGAAATACTGCCAACACATTCAACTATAACACAGGCCAGGGGGCAAAGTATTTCACACACCATGTTCTTGAATGATACAGATTTATAAAAGCTGGGCACTATTCATATGAGTGCCCTCAGGAATCTGGTGTTCTTTGATTTATTAAATAGGAATCATGCCTTGCCTCAAATTGGTCATAAAATTTTTAGTATCTTAAGTTCAGTTACGGTTTGTGAATCATTTCACTCTGAATTTCTAATTTTAAAAAACAAGGGAATTAAAAGTGTGGGAGGAAAAAATCACTTAAATCAACACCACAAAATAATGGCATTGCTTTCTCTCTTAGCTCAGACACAGCTTACTGACCTCTCTAATAACTTCTGTTGTGGGGTCATTTATAACCATTCCTGTGTTGCCACATATCTTATCTCATTTTGATGCTCTCAAAAACTATGACTGAACAATCCAGGCAGATGGGAAGAAGCATTTGCTCTTCATGAACAGGCTAAAGCCCAGAGAAGGGATGCTACTCTTTTCAGAAACCCAGGAACTCTTTGATTGTTGGTTTTTTTGTTTTTGTTTTTGTTTTTGTTTTTGTTTTGTTTTGTTTTGTTTTGTTTTTTTGCTACTTTTTAAATTTATTTTTCTATTGCTGTGAATGAGTTCCTCTCTTGGGAAATGAACACTTAAGAGATTAAGGTTAGCAAATATTTCCCCCTATTCCACAGGTCACCTTTTCATTCGGTTTATCATTCCCTTTGCTGTACAGGACTTCAGTTTTCCCCATTTGTGTCTGTCCACTTTTGCTTTCATTGCTATACTCTTGGTGTCATAACTAAGATGTCATTGCCAAGACCAATGTCATAAGACATTTCCTTTGTTTTCTTCTTAGGGTGCATGTTTGAGGTCTCATGTTTAAGTCATTGATCCAAAAATTGGTTTCTGTTCTTACATGAGATAAGGGTGCATCCTCATTCTTCAACATTGAGGTATAAGCTCTGATAAATATGATGCGCTCATAATAATGAATGATGTATATAACCATCCTATACTTTTAAAACCTTTTTCTTGATTATTTGTAAATTTTTGCATCAGACATTCCAATCTCATTCATCTCTCCGTCTCTTCATATCTGCCCTCTGCTTTTGCAACTCACCCCCAAAGGAAAATAAAAATTTTAAAAAATCCATCTCATTGTCAAAGCTACAGCATGTCACAGTGTGTCACACAGTATACCCTTTTGTCCAAACATTTTTTTCCAAATGTTCATTGCAATGAATCAAGGGTCTGGTTCAAGGCCGCTGGCTTCTGCTATATTATCAATACTGGATCCTTGCTAGAACTCCTCTGGGATATCCTGTTGTTGTCTGGAGTTGACCCATCCCAACATCTACCCCATCTGTGAACTGCTAGAATGTATGAAGAGACCAGTCCTCCAGATCCAAAACTGCAACATCTCCATGATAGAGAGCAACATCAGGATACATCCATTCTCTACTCTTTAATCATGAAAGCTTAGTGATCTGTGCAGTGCTGATGAAATCAGTGAGGGTCTAGAAGGACTAAGCTTTGATCCATGCTGTGCTGAGATTTACAGAAGCCATGTCTATACCGCTGTGATTGTTAGATTTGTCAGTCACAGAAAATATAGACTTCCTTGAGAAATAGGCTTCTGGGCATGCCTGTTGGGGGAATCGTGCTCGTGCTATAGACCCAGTTTTACAATCTCTGCCTGGGGTTCCGGTGTGCACACATGAAGAAAGGGTTGCAAGCAGCAGCATGCATCCTCTGCTGTCCACTTCCTGATTGTTGCTGTGAGGGGACTAGCTACCTCAACTTGCTCCTCCCTCAGGACTTCCCACTGTGCCAAACTGTAGTCTTGAACTGTGAGCCAGAAGAAACCCTTTCTCCTGTAAGTTGCTTTTCTCAGAGTATTTTATCCCGGCAAAAGGAAACAAAACTGATGCAATTGTCAATTTCCTTGTCTGGAAGAAGAATATTGATCGATCAGACCATCTGCCAAGCTTATGGAGCTGGGAGAACGTTCCAGCTCACAGAAAGCTTTGTGAGGCTGAGCTCTCCCGGATGTGTCAAGGACTCCTTACAGAGTCACACCAAGGCCTCTCATCTCTGTCTCAGTTTCTCTGAGGAGGACTGATCTGTTTGCTTTTCACCAAGGTGTATTCCCTTCTCATCTGCATCAGAGCTCTGTGGCAAGGAGTAACGGATGACTTTATCAGTATGCCTCAGTGTCTTTGTTCCTTTTGAACCCCTTCTGAGAATGTTCAAAACAAAATTTTACAACTGCTGCAAATAAGAGAAGCTTGCTACCTTAAGAAGCAGGGTCAAGCTGGGTGGCACACACCTTTAATCTCAGCACTCTGGAGGCAGAGACAGGTGAATCTCTGAGTTCTATAGAGTGAGTTCCAGGATATCCAGGGCTACATAGTAAGACCCTGATTCAAAAAAGAAGAAGAAGAAGAAGAAGAAGAAGAAGAAAGAAGAAGAAGAGGAGGAGGAGGAGGAGGAGGAGGAGGAGGAGGAGGAGGAGGAGGAGGAGGAAGGAAGGAAGGAAGGAAGGAAGGAAGGAAGGAAGGAAGGAAGGAAGGAAGGAAGGAAGAAAGCAGAGAAGGAAAGAAGAAACAGGGCTCTATGAAAGTCCACTCACCCTCCCTAAAAAGGTCACCGGTTCCCACTTTCTTCACCAGATTTAAAGCACTTTCTACACATCTGGGGTGCTGTGATTGGCAGATAAAAGAGGAGAAAGTAACCCAAGCATGATGGGAAGTTAGAGTGACATGTTTGTGCCACTTCTATAGAAGGGCTCTCTGGGTTCTCTTTGTGCAAGGTAATGTTTAAAAAGGCCCCCTCCATTTCCTTTCTCTTGTCTGCCTCTATCTCCTGTGCCTATTAACGAGCTCTGCACAAAGGCAGAGAGTAAGTCTCTGAATGTCAGGTTCAGGTATTAGGTGGGGTGCAGTTGCTATAAGCCTTGAGCAGGTGTCCCAGGAGCCTTTCTTCTTTTATATCTGGGCCCAGCAAGCTTCCTTCTGGTTCTTGCTCCGTGTAATAAGTAATTGTAACTAAGGAGGGACTAGCAAAGATGGACAAGAAAGGAGAGTAAAAGAGGCTAGAGAGAGACCTCATCAATATTATTGTAATAGAACAATCTACAGTATTGTACAATGTCATGACCCCAAGTCTATTCTAAGTGATTCTGGTGAATGACTGAATCATTGAGCTTTTCCCTGCTGTCCATTGGAAGAATTAAAAGGAGATTCTCACAGTTCTTTCCAAGGCTACATTGCATTGCTTAGTCCTAGTTTGCTGTGATTAACACCATGGCCAAAAGCAGGTTGGGGAGAAAAAGTATTATTTGGCTTATATGTCTTGATCGCAGTCTATCAAGAAGAGAACTAAGTCCTCTGGCAGGCAGGGTCTGAAGCAGAAGCTGTGGAGGAACGCTGCTTACTGGCTTGCTCACAGCCTGCCTTTCTATATAGCCCAAGGCCACCTGCACAGGGCTGTTGCAACCCATAATGTGATGGGCTCTCCCATCTCAGTCACTGATCAAAAACTGCCCCCTACAGACTTGTCTGCAGCCCAATAGCATAATACACACTTTTCAACAAACTTGTCATTTCAACGAAAGCCGCCCATTGAGTTTCTTTTGCATCCTGCAACTAGGACTAACTTTGAGATACCCAAGCTAGATGACAGCTCAAAGACAGCCCAAACATTTCTCATTGCTTCCCCCGCTAGGAATCCCCCACCAGGTCCTGTATTTGGAACCCTGCCCCACTTCTGTTTGAACATCCACAGCAATGAAACTTAATCTTTGTAAACATAAATGGGCTTTGAGCCAATTTAAGTATTAAACATTGTTAGTATTTGTTTTCTTCCCTCTCTTCAAACTTCCGGATTTTTTTTTTCCTACTTGCAGAGTCACAATCAACTACAAGCCCTTTCCCTGTGGCCATGCCTTAAGTGGTTCTCAGCAGACTAAACAGTAATCTCAGAGGCCTAGGAAAGCAGAGCATTGTTTCTTGTGTGCATCTATGTCTACCATTCCCCATCAGGGAGCGGTGCTATGCAACCCTCAGTAGGGTGCACACCCTACCATGCTGGTCACTAAGGCACCGGCAGAGATAAAGCAGGAAGACACACTCTGATCCTTCATGCTTCCTTCTTGAAAATGCTCAGAACTTTTCCTTGTAGTTCATCACCCAGTACAGATCCCATGGCCACCCCCAAGCCAGAGGAGACAAAGAAATGTAGCCTTACTCTATGATGGGAAGAGAAACCAAGCAGAGTCACAGCACCATAGGCAAACATGATAAATGGGGGAGGTTTGTTTTTTTTTTTTTTTTTTTTTAATTAAGAGAATTTTCTCAAGATCCAGCAATAACACTTCTAGGTATATATCCCATTTGCTCAACCATGTTCATAGCAGCTTTATTTGTAATAGCCAGTATCTGGACATAACCCAGATGTCCCTCAATTAAGGAATGAATACAGAAATTGTGTTACATTTACACAATGGGATACTATGCAGCAATTAAAAACAAGGAAATCATGAAGTTTGCAGGCAAATGGTGGGAACTAAAAAAGATCATCCTGAGTGAGGTGTCGCAGAAGCAGGAGACACACATTGTATATATATATACTTATAGGTGAATATATAACATAGGATAATCATCCTAATATCTGTACACTTAAAGAAGCTAAGCAAGAAGGAGGATCCTGGGTAAGATGATCAATTCTCATTCAGAAAGGCAAATAGGATGGACATCGGAAGAGGGAAAAACCAGGGAACAGGACAAGAGCCTACCACCGAGGGCCTCTGAAAGACTCTACCCAGCAGGGTATCAGAGCAGATGCTGAGACTCATAGCCAAACTTTGGGCAGAGTGCAGGGAATCTTATGAAAGAAGGGGGAGATAGAAAGACCAAGTGGGGACAGGAGCTCCACAAGGAGAGCAACAGAACCAAAAAATCTGGCCCAGGGGTCTTTTCTGAGACTGATACTCCAACCAAAGACCATGCACAGAGATATCCTAGAACTCCTGCACAGATGTAGCCTATGGAAGCTCAGTCTCCAAGTGTGTTCCCTAGTAAGGGGAGCAGGGGCTGTCTCTAACATGAACTCAATGGCTGGCTCTTTGATCACCTCCCCCTGAGAGGGGAACAGCCTTATCATTCTACAGAGGAAGACAGTGCAGCCAGTCCTGATGAGACTTGATAGGCTAGGGTCAGATGGAAGGGGAGGAGGACCTTCCCTATCAGTGGACTGGCAGAGGAGCATGTGAGGTGAAGGAGAGAGGGCAGGATTAGGAGGGGATGAGGGAAGGGGCTACAGCTGGGATACAAAGTGAATAAATTATAATAAATAAAGAATAAATTAAAAAATCAAAGCCTATAGTAAAGGATTTGCAATCATTAAATGCAGATAATAAAAAAGAGAGAATTTTCAAACCCTCCTGTGATAGTAATTTACTTTTAGCATTTGTCAACTGAGGAAACTGAAAGACCAAAACATTGGTGTAAATTAAGAAATGATTTTTTTTTTTTTTTTAGCAGAATTTCCCTTTTCGTTGTGGAATTCTCTTTTTTTGTTGTTGGTGGGTTTTTTTGGAAGCAAAATTGGGATTTATTTAAAAATAGAGAAGAAAAACAAAGGAAGAACAAGACACACAGAGAGCATCGTTTGGCTGTCCCAAAGAACAGTCACACTTAACTGTTTCTAATGGTCATTTTTAGGACTGATATGATTTTAAAATGTTTTCATTTTTATTAGCACATATTAATTATGGATAATTGTGGATTTCGTTGTGATCTTACATGCACATAATATGTTTCCATTATAAACTCTAACTAAAAGAAATTGAAGGGCTGGAGAAAAGGCTGAGTCAATAAAGTTCTTACCATGCGCTTATGAGGACCTGAGCTTGATCCCCAGCATCCAGGCATAAAAAGTGTGGCAATGTGTATTTATAATCCCAGTACTGAGCAGACTGAAACAGGAGGATCCCGGGGGCTTGCTGGCCAGCCAGTCTAGCCAAATTGGCAATCCTCAAATTCAGTGAGAGATCTCCCTCAATTAAAGTATAAAGTTATTGAAAGACACCCAGTGTTGATCTCTGGGCTACACACATGCATGCGCACACACACACACACACACACACACACACACACACACACACACATCTATGCAACATATACTAAACATGTATATACACAAACAAACAAACACACAGTACCACACACAAAGAGCTAGAACCTATATCACTACAAAAGTTCATGACCTTACTTGTGTGGCGTCTGTTCCTCCAACTCACTTGCCAGCCTGAGCTCCCCAGTCCTGATTGCCGCTCAGTTCTCAGTTGCTGATGTAAGCCATCTCCTTCTGCTTTCTGGTCCTGTTCCCAGAACCTAAGTGCGGTGCTCTGTATTCTACAAGTAAGCGTGGGGGTACAGGTGCTGTGGGGGTAGCACACGGAGAGAAGTCCCAGGGCCAGCCAGAGACAAGAAGTGGTAGGTCTGCTAGGGAATCAGATATTGTCATTCCCAAAGGTTTTTCATTTGTTTGTTTGTTTGTTTGTTTGATTGATTGATTGATTTTACCTCCCCCCCCCCCTGCCTCATTCGCTGGATCTGTACGTTAGTCAATATTCTGTCACTATGACAAAAGGGCCTAAGATAATCAAGTGAATAAGAGAAAAGGTTTGTTTTGGTTTGCAGTTTTGGGGTCTGCAGTGCATGGTCAGTTGGCTTGAGGCTTTTGGGCCCATGGCAAAGCAGAAAGCTATCCTGGTGGCAGCATTTGCTCATCTCAAGGTGGCTGGGAAACAAAACTAGGAAGAAGAGCACCTGGTCTTGTGCTTGTTGGATTGAAAAATGTCTCCCGTACGTATGCTCACATATTTGAATACCTGGTCCCTGGTTGTGACACTGTTTGGGGATCTTCTAGAAGGTGGAGTCTTTTTAAAGAAACTATGTCACTGGATGGGGGCTTTCATAGTATGTAGTCTTGTCCCAGTTCCAGTTTGCTCTTCATTTCTTGTATATGGATAAAGACGTGATCTCTCAGCTTCCTGTTCCAACAGCCCTTCTCCCATGTCTCCCCACCATTATGGACTCTCCCTCTGGAGCTAGGAGCCAAAATAAAGTCTTTCCTAAGTCTCTTTTGGCCATGGATTCTTATCAAAGCAACAAAAACAACTAATACAGATCCAAATAGCTACTTCCAGGGCACTCCCCAATCACCTAACTTTCTTCTCTGCCTGATATCCTGAAAGTTCCACCAGGTTCTAATAGTGACACGGGATGGAAACCAACATGGGTCTTTAATGCATGGGTCTCTAAAGAACATTTGAGATCCAATGCACAGCAGTCCAATTTCAGCCTTCTGATGCAAACTGGGTGAATTGTTCTCAGTCCTCGTCTCAGAGTCTCCAGTTATCAACTAAGGGTATCCTTGCTGTTTCAGTAAGGCAGTTCCCTTTGTCCTCCCCTCTTCTATTCTGATCTGTGCTGACACATTCTTTCTTCACAGAAAGTATTATTAGTGTTTTCTAAGCAAAAGGATTATCTAGCAAATCCTCCATGCTTAAGGGAAGAGAAGCTGAGAAATTAGGTTTTTTTCAAGATGCCTGAAACAGAAAAATAAAAGTCTTACCAAAACAAGTGTTTTGCATTTCTACCAACCTCACTTTTTTATTATAGAAAAAAAATGTTTTTAAAATATCATAAGCGTAGATTATATTTGGGAATACTGATAGAAATCAGATCATAGGAAATATTGGAAGACCTAATAGCTAATGCTCAATTTTTATTAAAAGCATGTAAGAAGCATAATTAATAGATAATAAAGGTAGAAAAATACAGTGGAGGCCAAGAGTCCAGCGAGGTGGCTATTGCAGTAACAGGTTAAGAAGTAGAGAAGAGGAGAGAAAAAGGGGAAAGAGGGGAGGGGAGAGGAAAGGAGGGGAGAAGAGAGAAGAGAAGGGAAGGGAAGGGAAGAGAAGAGAAGAGAAGAGAAGAGAAGAGAAGAGAAGAGAAGAGA
>NW_026596120.1:14532436-14544509 GCF_907164565.1 Psammomys obesus
AGAGAAGAGAAGAGAAGAGAAGAGAAGAGAAGAGAAGAGAAGAGAAGGAATGGAGTTGAGCAATGTGTAGAAGCATGGAGAAGAAGTGGTGTGTGATTATAAAGACAAATATTGGGGACAGTGTCCATTTTCAGTTTATAGTATATACATGGATGTAAGTGCAATTTACTGTAACAAAAAAAATTAAATGAGTAAGGATGTATTTGGGTGTGGAACCTATTTCTTTGTACATGTGTGGGGCACCCTCCCTGATGCAGGAACAGGCCTGCAATTAGGCTTCTTGGGAAAACTGTACAGTGGGAATCTGAAGCCTGAGGGAAGACCAGGCTAACTTTAGGACACTGATGTTCTGAAAGGTACCTCCGAGTAAAAGTTTCTTTGCTCTCTTGACCTAATAATGGGGTCCCATTGGCTTAAATGTAAATGTAATATTTTTAAAGACCATAATCTAAAATTCACTCTAGAAAAAAAAAAAAATCAGGACCTTCGTTTTCACCTAGTTATGCTCCAATCACAGAGCTTGTTGCTAATTTAATTCCATCACTGAAGAAAGTGTTGCTAGGACATAACAGTGCTAGGCGTAACAGTGGTAGATGGATCTCCCTTGTAGACATAACAGCCACAGGTGAGTGATGGGAGTGTGATTTATCAGTGTAGTGTATTGGCCACCGTCATCCATACATTTCTCTTGTGGTTACCATGAGAACTTTTGCTTTTCCAACTTTTCATTTGCTTTTGTTGGCATTGTACTTTTGTCCTCAAGAAAGTGGAAAAAAACATAGGAATAATATCACCCAGTCAAAATCACTAATAGGCAACTTTTTAGAAGCTACAAACTCTTGACCTCAGACATCTCTAGCTATGAACCACTGACTGTCGTGATGTATTTTTTTTTTTAATCAGAATTGGGGGGAAGGCATTTTAATTGGAGGCAAGACAACTACCTTCAAGACGCAGGCTGTCATTCACAAGATGGCCCTTCTAGAGAGTCACACCTTTCTCCTCTGGGACTTACTGGCTTCTTCTAAAAACACGAATAAGTTATCACAGTGACTGATGTGTCACACGGCTGTTTGGAGACTGTGGCTAACATAGCCAGGTAAAAATCGATAGAGACCAAAGGGATAGTACGTCAAAGCCTTCGTTACACACCGAACATCTTCTTCCTCATAGAGTTCTCACTGCCCATAGCTGCTGTACTGAGAGCCTTGGGGGAAAACAGTCATCTTTTTGTCTTGCAGTGCATTGTGTGGGACTGGGATTCCAATGGCAAGCACGACTTCATTGGAGAATTCACCTCCACCTTCAAGGAGATGAGAGGAGCTATGGAAGGAAAACAGGTGGGTAGGGTTGCCCCAGACATGCTCTAGGATGCACCTTAAGCTAAAAATGAAAATGCTGAAAGCAAATCGTCTGTATATTAATTTTTTCTGATGAAAAGGGAGGGTGGTGGGATTTGATTCTCGAACAACCCCAGCCTAAAGTCATTCTGTGACCTTGTCAAGACATTAGCCTGAAAGAGAAGTTTCTCCATGGGAAAAACAAAGCGGTTCGATGAGGAAATGTCTAATTTCCTTTAGCTATGCAATCTTGGGAAAGTGGCATTACTTTCCCAAGAGCCACAATTAAAGTCAACTGTAAATTATAAGCAGTCACTCCCTGGATAATATGGAACACAGCAAGAGAAACTGCTGTTCCATTAAATGTTCAGAGCCCAGCCCTGTCGAGCTAATAAGTCAATGCCAGCTTACCAATACCACCTGCTGCAATTCTAAAGTGTCTCATAAGGTTGGCTCTTGCTCTCCTCTATAAACAGAAATAGTCAAATCAATAAATATGGGAAACATTTCATCTTTAGGTTCCCCAAAGGCCATTAAAAGTAAGATTATAAAATCTATCACAATTGAAGACCACCAAAGGCTAGGGGCTTTCAGATAAATAGAGATAAATCTCTAATGCCCTCTGAGGCCAGGAAATGCGTACTACTGTACTTTTCTGTGTCTGCGAGACACCAGTAAATTTTAGTTTCACCTCAAGCCCCTGAGCTGACACATTTATACGGTGGGAGCAACTCTTTCCTTCGGTGATTTTACAGCATCCACTGTGCCTGGTGTGCAGTGGCTAACCCTGCCAACATTGCCTCTGCTCTCCTGAAGCTAACAGACTGTTGGGCGTCAAAGCAGAGTCTCAACATGAATCAAGTAAAAGAAAAGTTAAGAGGCGATTACAACTTGCGACAAATGTTAATAAAAAAAAGAAAAACAGGACTGCCAAGGTAGATCCTCCAATAAAGGTAGTTGCTGCCAAGCCTGATGGCCCGAGTTTGCTCCCTGAGATCCAGAAAAGGAAAGAACCAACTCCTGTAAGATGTTGTCTTACTTACACACACACACACACACACACACACACATACACACACACACACACACACACACACACACACACACACAAATGTAACTTTCTAAAATATAGGATGGAAACATTTTAATTGCAAAGTAAGTTACAAAGTGTTATCTGAAAAGGTCACATTTAACTTCAGACCCTTTAAAGATGAGAAGAAGCCAGCCTAGCAATGAGTAAGGGAAAAACATTTCAGGCAGGGAGATCATTCTGAGGTACTAAGGCAGGAAAGAGCCTGGTAAGCTTGAGGACTTGGAAAAGGACCAGTATATACGGTGTGGAGAGGGTGGTATGTCTCTGCATGGAAAGTGGTCAAAGACAGAGCAGAGGTCAAAGGGACTGACTCTAATAGAGTCCTCTGAATTTATGAGGACACAGTCAACCTGTGCTCTATAATAATATGGTGGCCATCAGCCACATGTGACTATTTATATTTTAATTAGTTAAATTGTATTAAGAAACACAATTGGATCTATCCGTAAAATTAGCCATATTCCAAGTGTTCAGTAGCCTCATGCATCTGCTGGCTGTCATATTGGACAACAAGGACACAGAGTATCCCCACCATTGCAGAAAGTTTTATTGGGTGATGCTGAAAAGGACAGAACAGGTGCACATTTGCTAAAAGATTGTGTTTGCAGCCTGGGGAGATACCTCAATTGATAAAATGCTTACTGTGTAAGCATGAAGCCCTGAGTTTGATCCCCAGAACCCATGTTAGAAAGCCAGGTATGGTGGCATGCATGTTCCTTCACTATGAAGGTGAAGACAGATAGGAGGGTAGCTAGAGCTTACTGGCTGGCCAGCCTAGTCTACCTAGAGAGCTCCAGGCTAATGAATGATCTTATCTCAACAAGCAAGGTAGATTGTTCCTGAGGACCAACACCTGAAGATCTTTGAACTGTACATACATGTACACCCAAATCACACATGTATATATGCACACACATACATATGCACACACATCTATACAGAGAATGCTTTGGCTACTCTGTAAGTATCATTTAAAGAGAGAAGAGGAAGAGGCAGGTCAATCTGATAGATGAGGGGATAGGAACTTTGGGGTTTTTTAAATATTTTTTTATTTTTAAATAATTTTATACATTCACTTGTATCCCAGCTGTAGCCCTCTCCCTCTTTCCCTCCCAATCCTCCCCTCCCTCCCTCATCTCCTCTCTGAGCCCTTCCGAGTCCACTAACAGGGGGTGTCCTCCTCTCCTTCCATCTGGCCCTAGCTTATCAGGTATCTTCAGGATGGTTGCAATGTCCTTATCTGTGGTCTAGCAAAGCTGTTCCTCCCTCAGGGGGAGGGGAAGCTCATGAGTTCATGTCAGAAACAATTCCTGTCCCTCTTACTAGGGAGCCTACTTGGATACTGAGCTACCATGGGCTATGTCTGAGCAGGGGTTGTAGGTTATATCCATGCATGGTCCTTGGTTGGATAAACAGTCTCATAGAAGACCCCTGTGCTCAGATATATTTGGACCTTGTGGGGCTCCCTGTCCCCTCTAGGATATACTAATTCCTCCTTCCTTCATATGATTCCCTACGCTTTGCTGGAGGTTTGGTTATGGGTCTCAGCATCTGCTTTGATATACTGCTAGGTAGAGTCTTTCAGGTGCCTTCTGTGGTACTTTGAACCTGAATGTAGTAAGTTGTTTTTTTCCCTCCCAACCCAAGCTTCTGGAATAATAACTCATGAGACTCTTTAAATATTATACAAATACATTGATCATACAGTTAGGCCCTTCTCTGATTAGCTCATAACTTAAAATAACTTACTTATATTAATTTACATTCTGCCACATGGCTGATTACCTGAGCTCAGGTACCATGCATCCATCTTCCACACATCTTCCCAGCAGAATATTGTGTGCCTGTCTCTCTCCCAGAATCTTGTGTGCCTAGTGAATGTTCCACCTCCTATTTCCTGCCTAAGATATAGGCCTTAGGTGTTTTTTTTTTAACTGACAGGTGCTACATCCATACAATACACAAGAGAGTCCTTCTACATCCGAGGACCCCAGTGTACTACATCAGAGGGAAAACGAAGAGCCTTATCATTAAAGCTCTCTTTCCCTGACTCGGTCATGAAGCTAACAGAACAGGGTGGTCTCATAACTAAGTATTAACTCTTGAGTGCTCCATAAGTAGCTTTAGTTTGAGATGATCGAGGGAATTTTTTACAATACCAAATAGGAGGACCCTGAGTCTTAAACTGACCAGGGAAGTGGTTCAATGTCACTGATACGGTCTCCTGGGTAGTGAGACACTACCATTAACTGTTGCTGAAGTAATGAATTTCCCAATAACTTCCTGCCCCTAAACAACTGTCCTTACTTGACAGTTTTGTTTTGTGTTTGGTTGGTTGGTTGGTTGGTTGGCAGTTTGTCTAGTTCACCCGGGATAGCTCCCCTCTGTCCCTTATGGTGACATGAAATTCTCAATTTTTGTGCCTAAACAGCAGAGATGACTGGTGCATGTCTCTGTGGCTATTTTGGTGGTGGTGGTGGTAATGGTGATGACAATGATGGTGGTGGCAGTGGTGATGGTGGTGGTTTTATCCTTCGATGTGTAATTCTTTTAAAGATGGTAAAATAAAACTTAAAAACAAGAAAAGTCAACTTTAGAACATTAGTAGTTTTCCAGCTTCTGTTCTCAAGATATTTTTTAATGTCCCATTGACCAAAATAAGTCATGTGTCTAATGAATGGGTACTGAGGTCATTGGAGGCCATTGAAGTGTCAGTCTATCCTACTCATATCTGCCTCCAAAGCTGCTTCTTCAGGCATTTTCTATTGTCAGGAATAAACTGTTATATTCTCAACGGAAGCCTCAGGGTCCAGCTCCTTCAGGGTCATGAACAGAAATGTTCAATGACTGTTGGTTTTTTACTCAAAGTTGCTTCTGCCTCATAAAATCTCCTAGAAGAGCTGAAAATTGTTCTATATAGCTACCAGCTAGTCTCTCAGTTCTCAGTCCTTCCCAAAGCATTGATCCTGTCCTTCAAAGAGTGTCCTCTGGAATCAGAGCCAAGAGAAAGGCTGAGAACTGAGGAATCATAAGCTCAGTTTTAGAGAAGAGAAATCCAAGGCATAGAGGACTCAAGCAGCCCATGAAAGGACACATAGCTGGGAAATAAAGGCCTGAAAACATGCACCAGGCAGTACATTGTCACTGTCACCACTCTCCCTTAACATTGTCATGGTTGCCAAAGTTACCACCTAGAGATGACTTTCCAGCCATCCAGTTCCATGTGTGTCTGTCTCCCCAGAAGCATCCAGGAGACCAACCTCATTGAATGAGTTGGCTTCTTTTTGAAGACACTCACATTTGACCCTTCTTGGTGTAGGTACAGTGGGAATGCATCAACCCCAAGTACAAGGCCAAAAAGAAGAATTACAAGAACTCAGGCATGGTGATTCTGAATCAGTGCAAGGTATGTATGATCCCCTCTTTGCTGGGAGCATGATGCTAGAGTTTTCTTATGGGCAGATTTCAAGTCATGAGATCAAAAGGGATGAGTTTCACAAGGGAATGACCTTTGCAAAGAAAAGTCATAATATTAGTGTATCACTGGAGAAAGGAAATGAAATGCAATTATGAGTGGCCTAAAAGTTGTAACAGCCCAATGCTACCTTCTCCTTCCCAGGGACAGTCTTTCACCAACAGACAAGAAAGTACAGGTCATAGCTCAGACCCTTCTGTGCACAGGGCAGGTCTAGAAGAAGACACCCAAGTAGTGTGAGTGACTAAGAATGAGGTATTCCTTACTCTAAAATAGTAATATTTCTTGAAAATATGGCTTAGGTCTTGGCCCAAAGGCAGATGTCAATTAAAGCAATAAATAAATACAAAGCAGGGGATGGGAATCTGAAGATGTCTTGGGCCCATCTGTACTGACATTGAAGACTGCCCACAGAGCTCTTTCTGCCCTTTCCTTTGGCTTAGCAGCCTATCTCTAAAGCATCTGCGGGGAAAGCAGATCATATAATTATTAATCTAGGCCCTCTCCCATACAGATACACAAGATGCATTCCTTCTTGGACTACATCATGGGTGGCTGTCAAATCCAGTTTACAGTAAGTTGTTTCTATGTTTGTCCTTATTTGGGGAATGAGGAGCGGGAATGGGGTTGAGTTTGTGGAGATGCAGATACAGGAGTTTTAAAAAATCTTGGGCTAAGCCTTTAAGCACTTTAAGTATTCTGTGGGACCCTCTTTTCAAAATGAGTTCATATTCCTGGTGAGTATGATCCCTGCTCCTTAGCCTCAGATGCTTTGGAAAGCCCTCCTAGTGTTTCCCTTTAAAAAAAAAAATGAGGTGCAAGGCTGGCTATAGACTGCTTATAGATGAAATGCAAACAAGCCATGTTGCTCTATTCCACTGAAGCTCAGACAGATGTCTTGGTTGTGTTCATGTTCCCAAGAACACAGGCATCCACGTCATACTCAGTGGTCAATAGCAAGGGAAAGCTATTCAAATGCTTTCTCGGGCAATGAAAAGGGAATCTCAAAGGCTGGAGGATCATGTTAAATAAGACAGAGAGAGAGTGGTTATCTAGTCTCAGCAGGTGAGTCGAGGATCGTCTCCTGTATGTAATCTATGGTCTTGTCAGATTTAGAGACTACTAATGTGTGTTTGGGTGAGATGGTTTATTCTTTTTGAAGTTCCAGTGATGGAGATCATGAGATGACCGTGTGGATAAAGGAACTTGCCACCAAACCTTATGACTTGAGTTTGATTCCCCAGCACTCACACCGTGAAAAGGGTAAACTGACTCAGACCAATGGGCCTCTAACCTCCACGTGATTGCCATGGAATACACATGCACACGCACAAAATTTTAATCCATCTTGCCCTGAAACGATTTGTCTTCGTTCATTCAGTGATCATATTATTCTGAGATATAGGCAGATGTAATTTTCAGAAAAAAAAAAAAAAACATAATCAGAGAGTGAAATACAGGTGTGCTAAAAGCACAGACAACACTGTGGATTATGACATAGAAGGGATGGGATTGGACAGTACTTGCCTCACAGAACTGTACTTGTGAAGCTGAGCTCTTAAGTGCTCTTGACCAAGTCAGCCATGTGAGGAAAACATGGAAAATGAGATGAAATTCTGTATGTGTTTGGGTCCAACACAACTGAAAAAAAAAATCCATGTTTTCCCAGGGTCAGGAATAGCGGTGGTCACAGGACTAGAAAGAGGAACATATGGTCATTTAATGGGCCAGTGTCTTTTTAGCAAAAGACTTTTGTAGTGATTTGGATGAATATGGCCCTCCATAGTCTCACAGGGAGTGGCAGTATTTGAAAGGATTAGGACATGTGGCTTGTTGGAGTACATATGGCTTATTGGTGAAAGTGTGTCACTGGAGATGGGCTTTGAGTTTTTAGGAGCCCAGTCCCTGATGCCTGCCAATCCAGATGTGGAACTCTCCTCGGCTTCTTCTCCAGTACCATTTCTGCTTGCATGCTGCTGTGCATCCAACCATGATGATAATTGACTAAATCTCTGAACTGTAAGCCAACTAAGTGTTTTTCTTTATAAGAGTTGCCATGGTTATGGTATCTCTTCACGGCACTAGAACACTTAACTAAGACCACATGTTTCTGTTCTAATGTCAGAAAAGTCAACCTCTGCTCTGCCTAAATGCAGCATTGTTCGCTAACTTTTGAATACTTACAGGAGCTGGCCACCACTGTAAAGTCTAAGATCCACCTGCCTTCCTATCGGCACACTGATGCACAAATAAGGCAGCAAAGACATGTACCGTGGGCACTTACTCCCAGTGCTACCTATGTGGCACCCTTATTGCTGGTCTAGGTCTATCTACGGGGCAGTGGTGAAGCAAGAAAGTTTGTCAAGGAGAGCCAGTGAAATAGTTTCCCAAGGTATGAGGCAAAGGAGTGCTGTCAGGAAACTATTAATAGGCTTTCAAGGGAAAGCTCTATTGATTTCAGTTTGTTTTGGATTCTGTAGATCCTAGGCTCTTGGACAACTTCCTTATTCAACCTTCACGGGCCTGCTTTGCCCTTGGGGCTATGCTGCAGAACGTTAGCCTCCCCACAGGGTTCCCAGACCACATCCTGACTGATTTTGTTAGTTCTTGGAGAATTTCATACAATGTGTTTTGATCATATTTACCCTCCTTCCTCAGTCCCTCCCAGATTTCAACCTATTTCCCTTCCCATTCAACTTTTTGTCCCTCCCTTCAAAGCCAATTTGTGCTTCCCAGTTTTTCTGAATGTGTGTGACCTTCCACCACTTGGCTTACCAGGCAGTACACTTTTGAAGAGGCCTGTGGCAGCTTAACTTTGAAAGGGTGCTTTTCCTGCTGTTTTCCTCAACTTTCTCATTGTGTTAACTTTGCCCAGCTGTGTAGAGGCTACCTCAGTGTTTGTCACCAATAGCACCCCAAGTCCTAGCTTCTCTTCCCCTCCAGTGCCAACTGATAGACCTGTGGGAGACACGAGTGGGGACAGCAGTCAGGAGCAGCAAGAGAAGGAGAGGAGTATGGAAGATAATGCTGAGAAAGGGTCAGGCCATTGAGAGTTTCACCACACAGCCCTCCCCCCTGCAGACCTCTGGCTAGACACTTGGAGGGTAGTAAGAGCTCTTCATGCTCTGTCCAAGAAGATGCACCAGCCACTCAAAAGGCATTTGCTTCCAAAATGAAGCCAGCTTTCTCATTATAAAGTTCTTACTGCTTAAATGCTACAACTCAATGCAAATTTCAAGCTGTAATGCACTTCGTTGAAAGTAGCATATGGTTTAATTCAGTCTTCTAGGGCTTATGTACAAGCCAGTAACTTGAAAAGGAGTGAGCAGAGACAGGAGAAATGAGGGAAGAAGGCCTTCCAGGTGTGAAGAAAAGAAAAGATGAAAGGGAGGGAAAGCAATCATACCTGTGCACCCCCTGGAGGCAAAGATTCTCGCTGGTTCGTAACGCGGCCCCAAGGCTGCTGAGCAAGAAAGATTGCTTTAGGTAGGAGAAACTTGGGTCCTAAAGAGTGATATTTAGGGTTCAGAGGTGACATGAAGTTCTAGGTGTTCTCCACTTCATCCCACAGACCCGTTCTTTCCTTCTCCACCCCCTGCCCTGAGCCCCAAGCACCTGTGAGAGCCAGGTCCTCCTGGTTTTAGCTGTTGCTTGAGTTTGTCCTTTGATGGGCACCAGTAAGAGAGCAAACAGGAAAAAACAAGGCAAAAGACTTGTTGCTCTCGATTTCTGCTTTCAAGGCTGGAACCACTGTGACCTTGTTCCTCCATAGAAGGTTACCGCCATTCTTACCACCTCTGGCTGAGTTCTAGAAACAGATCTTTCTACCGTCTATGATTGGCTCCATATAACCTTTTCCATACATTCGTGGATTGTCCCTTTATTGAATTCTCCCCAGTCACATCTTCTGAGGGAGCTGTTTTCTGGAGAGACCCTGAGTATCATGTGACATCCAGAGACTGAGAGAAGGCTTTGTGTCTGTCATGGAACTTCTGGTTCAAACTAAGAGGTTTAAAGCTGAGGAGATATCCCCCAACACCAGGCTTCTTAAAATAGTTTTATTTAACCCTAAATCTTCTAGGGGGAAAAAAATCCATTTTAGGTGAAAGAACAAGCTGTATGAATAAATGTGGTCCTAGGGGCCTGGTTTGAAAAACACCCCCATAAACTAAGTTTTTATATGCTTAAATTCAAATGATAAATGCTGGAAGCATGGTGTATTTAAAGGCATGTTGAGAGGGTCTTTGGGTCAGAAGTTGAGGGGATTGGAGTGTTGAGGTACTTTTGTACATAACGGAATGGTCAAATGGATCAAAAAAAAAAAAAAAAAAAAAACAGGGCAGGAAGCAGTAGCCATGTGCTGTAGAGGAGTAAATCTGGAGGTGTTTGTGTGGAAGATGAAGCAGGAGGTGAAAGCAGATGCAACAGGCCCAATAGTGAAAAAGCCATTGCAACACACCCAGTGGAAGGTGACATGAAGGTGACAAGAAGATGACAGCAAGTAAAAAGGACAGTGTGGAAAGAAAAGCAATGAGCCTCGACCTCGGCCTAGGGTACGAAGAAGAGATTTTAGAAAGCAAATGAGTCTAGCATGCCTGGGACTTGGTGCCTGTCTGGCAAAGTATAGCGGTGTTGTTCATAGAGAAATGCAAGTCAAAAGGATTACAAACAGAAGGACGGATTTGCTTTGGGGAATGTTGGAAGTATGTTTGAGTATCCCAGCACCTAAAACTGGAAGCCTCGGTTCCAAGAAACAGGTGGGATTGCATCTACCTTGATCCAGATAAGATGGACAGAAGGAAGATACAGAAAAACAAGGGACCGTACGACAGGAAGTCATAGAAGATGTCCATGGGCAAAGGAGCAGGGGGTCCAGAAGCTCAAATGGCTGGATGGCCAGTGGAGGCTGGGGAGGAGAAAGCTACAAGACCAAGGCAACAAAAGTGAATACGTGGGAATACATCACCTTCAGAAGAACAGTTTCAGCGGGGTAAAGTAAGTGAGCCCCTGGCTTAGTGTTATGCAGAAGATAAAGAAACATCACCAAAGATATGAGCTTCAAGGACATCAACAACAAAGGGAAGGCAAGAGAGGAAAGGAGGGTGGCAATTTAAGGGTTCGAAGGGCAGGGTTAGGCTAGAATCAGGCTGTAAGCAAAGGAGTGAAACAAGATGAAAGATGACAGATGGAGCTGAGTATTCTCCTATAATGTGCAAAACCCTGGGTTCCGTCCCCAGCATCACAATACAAAACAAATGATGTTAAAGGGAGTGTTGGCCAATGATTTCTTCTTGGTCATCAGGAAATTTGAGAACCTGATACATGGCCAATATTACCTCAGTAGAAAATGTGTGCACTTGATTTTGCACACAAGCCTGGAAAACTGAAAGCCCCCCTGAGGATAGGCTTCAGATACACCTCATGAGAATCCCGGAGACAGAAGAACCAAGATCAACCACGGTGTTGCAGTCTTGGAGGAGGTGAATGAAGGTGAAACAGATGACAGAGAGAAGCACGTGGTTTGACACATGGCACTGCAACTAAAAATAAAGCCAGATACTAGAACTTCATAGACAAAATATAATTATAGTGCGGAAAGGCAAGATGACGTAAAGTGTCTGAAGAGGAGATGGTGGAAGAATTAAAGGCTTTCTTTGAAAGCTAAGCTTTTATAGATACACAAAGATATTAGTTGCAGCATGAATTTTTCACAGATAGGAATTTCTACAATTTAAATATGCCCAAAAGTAAAATAACAACTGTATAAACTGTAGTACTTCATCTAAATAAAGCATGATGGAGCCATTATACATTATAAATACAAAGGCTAAGTCATCGCATGGAGCCATGTCTATGATAGCACTGAACGAAAAAGAAAGCCAGAATAATTCTGCGAGTACAACTATGTAATAGATTTCACCACAGTATGCCTCTATGTGTGGCACATATAATGTGTATGCAAATCTATACACATACAGTGTGAGTGTTTCCACATGAAGCATGTATTGAAAACTCAAAGCAACAGAATTGGGAAGTGAGGTCTAGGATCTATCTGGAAATTAATAGATCATAGGGTTTTACCTTCTAGGTAAACTATAATATAATATAATATAATATGATATAATATAATATAATATAATATAATATAATATAATATAATATAAT
>NW_026596120.1:14544519-14545539 GCF_907164565.1 Psammomys obesus
ATATAATATAATATAATATAATATAATATAATATAATATAATATAATGTGAATTATAAAAGAGAGTGAGTCTGTGTTTTCTCTTACTCATGCTCTTCTGTCTTCCTCAAGGAAAGATAGCAGTAAACTATCTCTGGGCAGGTTCCGGCAGTGAGCTCTTGGACACTCCAGCCCCTACAACTATGAACCAGTTCCATCTTTATTATCTGTAAACGACCCAGTCTATACTATCCTGCTATAACAGCACAAAAATGGGTGGAGGAAATATTGTATAAAACAACTAGAAAGTAAAATTAAAGTTACTTACAAAGCTATAGAATCCTGAGCAGTGATTTTTATTAATATTTTTGCATCGCTGCTTGAGTAATTTGACGTTTAGAAAATTAAAGATGATATTTGCAATTTCCCTGTGATTTTATGGTGTGTTTAGTAGTATAGCATTTAATTCATATGTGTGTGTGTGTGTGTGTGTGTGTGTGTGTGTGTGTATGTAGCTGAATGTGTATTCTCTCATCCTGACTATCAAATCTAAAACCTGTATTATCTATTCAAGATCCACCCAGAAAATCTTCTCTTACTCTGGCACATCTAGCATGTCTATGGCTATTTTGTATCCTGGCTTATGTTTCTAAATCTTTATTTTTTTTTAACATTTAAGCCTTCTATTTTTTTAATTTTTTATTAATTACACTTTATTCATTTTGTATCCCCCCATAAGCCCCTCCCTCCTCCCCTCCTGATCCCACCCTCCCTCCCCTTTCTTCATGCTTGCCACTCCCCAAGTCCACTGATAGGGGAGGTTCTCCTCTCCTTTCTGATCTTAGTCTATCTAAATCTTTATTTTAGACCCCAAATTAAACACTAATGAACTCGGAGATAGAAGAGTGAACCCTGCCTGCTGAACTCCTACAAATAGCCAGGGTACAACAGGCTGAGGAGACAAATGTTTTACCGTTTGGCAAGGAAATGGACCAAGTGGTTTCAGGGAAATAGCAATGTGTTTTTTTTTTGTTTTTTTTTT
>NW_026596120.1:14545639-14555228 GCF_907164565.1 Psammomys obesus
TTTTTTTTTTTTTTTTTTTTTTTTTTTTTTTTTTGACCACCTCATGGAGTTTTATGGAAACAGAGAACAAGGGTTTAGCTTATCACTTAAGAAATGACCAAAGTCTACATCTTCTCTTATAAGGCTTATGGCCTAAGTCCAAATTGTATGGCTGCCTCAAAATGTGACAGCATACATGTGGGTTCCAGGTAGTAAGAGAGTCAGTAACTAACTAGGTTCTTTCTGCTTCCCAGTGGCTTGTGTCCAACAGATTCTTCTTAATGGCCAGTTGGGGGGGGGGGAGTGTAAAAAACTAGTGTCCAAAGACATATTCATTCTTCACCTCTAGCCCTTTTCCAGAAGCTGTTCCATGTACCAGAAGCTCAGCAGCATCTTGGGAGAGCTTCGCATTCCTTCTATGCCGTGTTTTTTGCACAGCCACTCTGCATATCTGCTTCCAAATGTGAGCTGCTTCCCAGGAGCCTGCTCTCAGCTGCCTGCTGAGAAGATTGGAGCACAGGCCAGAAGACCAGGTTTTCCTAAGTGCTTCCCATGACAAAATGAAAACCTGGCAGTTCTGCTAGCTTGCTGGCAGTTAGGAATCTGGGTGTCTCCATCCTCCTCCACAAACTGGCATTTTCAGTCCTTTTTTTTTTCCTTTTATTTCTGAACTTAATCCCATCTTTCACTGCACCCCATCCCCGCCCCTGTTGCTTTCTAAAATAAATCTAACCTTTCATTGCCTTCTCTTTCCACCCTGGCTAACTTTAAAAAGCACAAAACTCCTGGTGGAAAGCCACCTCCTGAAGGTGGGTATTTTATCTCCAGCTTCTGGAGGGACACTTTAGAAACTGTCGCTTGGCAGAAGAAAAAAAAAATAGCTCCTGTGTGTTTAAGACTGCTCGTTGCTGTGTAGGCATGTGAGAAAAATATCTTTGTGACAACTGCAGGAAATACTAGGTGGTGGAGGTCATTTTTTTTTTGGTTCCTTGTTCACCAGTTGACATTTTAAAGCCTGTCACAGAACTTCCTGAGCTGGGACAACCCCCTCTGATGGACATAGATAGATATGGGTACTAATCTTATGGGAAATGAAGAAACCCCAAAGGCTGGCTGCAAAACCAGTAGTCCAATTCAAACCTAACTCTAGCCTTCATATTGCTCTGTTGTCCACTGGGTATATTAAACTCCTCTAGGTGCACCCCACACACCAAAAATTTGCCTCTTTCTTCTCCTAATGTACAACTAACACTACATTAAATACATTACCAAATCGTATTGAGTTCCCACACTTCTCACCACCATCTCTGTTCCACCCTAGTTTATTCAAAAAATAAGTTAATGAGGCTCTTCCAAGCCTGAGGATGAAGGATTAATAAAAATGGCCTAACAGGGTTCCTTGGGGTTTACAATATAAGTATATCTTTTACGGCATTCCAGTTTCAGCTCTAAGATGTGTTAAAAAGCAGTTTTAAGTATATTGTTGCTAAAAAGTCTCTGCTCATTCAGCTGTGGTACATATATAGTACTCTGCATGTCATGACACCCATGTAGATGATACACCCAAGCTCAGATACCAGCCTTTGGCAGCTGCATGCCTAGAGCATCTAGCCTGCCTGGGAAGAGCAGGAGGGATGCTTCTGTTTCTTTAGCTGCTGCTTCTTGTTGTGGCTTTTTCTCCTAGTGCTGTATCAAGCCACCAAGATGTGCTTGCTGTCACTTAATGCTCTGGACATTTGAGGATTTTTAGTTCGGTAATGAAGACCTGACATGATTGTCAGCTTATGTATCAGAAGGCACCATAGGATGCCTCCAGTTGTGGGGAGTACTGTGATGAGGGTATCGTAAACAAAAAGGAGGTAGTTTAGCAATCTTGAGACCTTGGTTCAATCTCCAGCATCATTTAAAAAAAAAAAAGTCATCCTTTTCCAGTGACTTACTTTTTCAAATAAGATGTAATCAAAGTAATGGCCATACAACTTAATACTCTCTGAAATTCCCTAAAGGAGTGATTGATTGGTTGAATGGATGGTTGGTTGGGTGGATGGATGGATGAATGGACGGTTGGTTGGTTAGTTGGTTGGTTGGTTGGTTGGTTGGTTGGTTGGTTGGTTGGTTGGTGATGGTCGGTTGGTCAGTCAGTCAGTTGGTCGATTGGATGGTTGATTGGTTGGTTGGCTGGTTGGTTGGTTGGTTGGTTGGTGATGGTCAGTTGGATGGATGGATGGATGGATGGATGGATGGATGGATGGAGTGTTTGTTGGTTGGATGGCTGGTCAGTTGGTTGGATGGATGGATGGATGGATGGATGGATGGATGGATGGATGGATGGAATGTTTGTTGGTTGGATGGATGGTCAGATGCATGGATGGATGGATGGATGGTGCATTTGTTGGTTGGATGGATGGTCAGTTGGATGGATGGATGGATGGATGGATGGATGGATGGATGGATGGATGGATGGAGTGTTTGTTGGTTGGATGGATGGATGGTTGGTTGGTTGGTTGGTTGGCCAGTTTTTTGTTGTTGTTGTTGTTGTTGTTGTTGTTGTTGTTGTTGTTGTTGTTTTGATTTGACATGGCCACACTATGTAGCCCAAGCTGGCTAAGAACTCACAGCCTTTCTGCTTCAGTCTTCCAAGCACAGAAATTATAGGTGTATGTTATCACACCAAGATTTTGGTTCCTCACAGTTTTTAAATGCTTTTCTTAGCAGGAGAGAAAGGGATGAGATTACACTTGGCCTTCCTAGCCCTAGCTTACATTTTAAACTCAATTGTATATGTAAGGTGCTTTCATAGCCAACATTTGTCTGTTTGAGAGAAAAGGGCTGAGAATGGTAGATCTCTGAGCCAACTTAGTTAACTCATTGGTTTACTAGGGCACAATAAATGCCATCTCTGGCTCTGTAGCCCAGGCTAGCCTTGCATTGCAACCTTCATGCATAAGCTTGCCTTCCCAAGTGCCGGCATTAACAGCATGTATCATCACACCCAGTTTCTGAGCACCTCTTGCATGCTCCTCTTAGAAATGTTTTTTCTAGATTTGTCTGCACATATTTTGACCATATTTGTCTGATAAGACCCACATGTGTGGATCCCAGGGTATTTCTGTCTCTTGCTCAGAATTCATGGAGGTTTTAATTATTACCACCTTGAATCCCAGTGCTTCACTGAAGGAAGCTTTATATGTTGCCTTCTCTTTCTTTGTGAAGATTGATTCTCACTTTCAGGATGAAACCCATCTCAGAAGATGGAGGCATTGGTGTCCCTTTTCAGCTACCTCTATCTTTCCTCAGTAAAACCTCTTCCGACTCTTACCCATCTGCCTCATACATTTTGGTTGTCCTTCCTTTCCCCTCCATAACTGTTTAGTCACAGAGAACTGTTTGAGTCAAGAACATTTCCTCTGAATTGTCATCACTATATGTTGCCTCCTCCCTCAAGTCTCTCTACTCCTGGCCTCCATTTTTCTTTTATTTTTTTTATTTATTACAATTTATTCACTTTGTATCCCAGCTATAGCCCCCTCTTTTTTCCCCTCCCAATCCAACCCTCCCTCTTCTTCTCCTATGTCCCTTCCTCAGTCCACTGAAAGGAGAGGTCCTCTCCCCTTCCATCTGATCCTAGCCTATCAGGTCTCATCAGGACTGGCTGCATTGTCTTTCTCTGGGGCCTGGTAAGGCTGCCACCTACTCAGGAGGAGGTGATCAAAGAGTCAGCCACTGAGTTCATGTCAGAGACAATCCTTGTTCCCATTACTAGGGTGCCCATTTGGAAACTGAGCTGCCATGGGCTACATCTGTGCAGGGGTTCTAGATTATCTCCATGAATGGTCCTTGGTTGGAGTATCAGTCTCAGAAAAGACCCCTGTGCCCAGATTCTTTTGGTCCTTTTGTTCTCTTTGTGGAGCTCCTGTCCCTTCCAGATCTTTCTATCTCCCCCTTCTTTCATACGATTCCCTGCGTGCAGCCCAAAGTTTGACTATGAGTCTCAGCATTGAGAACTATTATATTAGAAACTGAAGGTTTTAGATTTTTTTTAAAAATGTATTGTCATATTTATTGTACATCATGGTAGTTTAAATTAAAATATTTTCATTCATGCATAGCATTTATTTTGACAGAATCAAATCACTGGCCAGATTTCCTCTTTCTCTCCCTACCCCAGTAGTCATCTTCCTTACAAAGACTATCTCACTTCAATTCCTATATCATATATGTGTGATTCTATGTATCTATCTAAAAATCGAAGATCCATGCAAGAGAAAAGATGCAATATGTGGCTTTCTGAGTCTGAGTATTTTGCTTAACATGGTGAGCATTATTTCAGTTCCATCCATTTTTCTGCAGAAAATATAATTTCATTCTTCTTCATGGCCAGAAAGAACTCCATTGTATAAAGGTATTTATACACCACACTTTCTTTATTCATTCATCTACTGATGGATTTTAAGCATAGACTTACATGCTCTATTAGTGTATAATGGTATAATAATGAAGCACCATCTTTGGAGGCATATAGATATAGTTTTAAACTCAGCTCCACCTTATAGTACTTTGGGTATCATGGTTATTAATAAAAAAGAACAACAATTTCTACCTTACAGTTTCATGAAAAGTAATAATGCCAATAGAGGAGTCTTCACAGATAAAAGGTTTAACAGAAGTTATTCCTCTCTCCTCATGATTATTTGAAGTCACAATGCCTAGGAGTAGTAAGTTTTTGGTGTTTTTTTTTTTCCCACGAACTTCCTTATCACACACTTCATGCTTCCATCTTATCAGTAGATATCCCTTGTTAAAAATGATGCATTCTGAAAATAAAATTGTATCTTTCCTAAATTAATTTTTAACTGAGTCCTGTAGAGAGGTAAGGAAGCAAAGGGAAGGATAGCTTCATGAAATAAAGCAAAAGAAGCTGAGTATAAATTACAATCAGCTTGTTCTTTTGATTTTGATTCATTACAGAACTACAGCCTCAGACAAAGTAATATATTTCCTCCACCAACATTCTCTTTAATTATAATGCTTTTTTTTCCTTCCAGAATGCCCCATGACCCTTTTTTTAAGTCCAGGGTGTATCTCAGTCATTGATTATAATAGAATTTTCTAAATATAACACAAGCAATTCCCATCTCATAATCCCCACGATCGTATGAGAAAATAGAGCTTCTGTGCTGATGGGGAACCAGTAAGCACATTCTAGTGTAGTGTAAACAGAAAGAAAATGTGATGCGACATGAATGTTCTCACTGTCTCCCATGGCATCACTTTGTAACCTGCCCACCCTAAGCTGAACAGTCCTTGAGATGTCTTTTCCGGATTGTCTATCATTTTGATGGTGGTGCTCTTGGAAATCTAGAGTGCTTCCTCTTCATTTTAACACCCTCAGCCTTAAGTAGTCATTGCTATCGTTTGTTGTTAAGAAGTATTTGATAAAGAGCAATATATGGACTCCATCAAAAAGTTGGCCCTCTCTTTAGGGGCTAGCGAGGTGGCTCAGTGGTTAAGATCACTAGCTGTTCTCCCAGAGTTAGGGGGAGCTAGGTTCAATACGTACGTGGTGGCTCTCGAACATCTATAACTCCAGTTCTAGGAGAGCTGTCAACAAAATGGAAGCAGTAATAGAAGGGTCTCTCAACAAATCTTATGAAAGAAGTGGGAAATAGTAAGACATGGAGAGGACAGGAGCTCCACCAGGAGAGCAACAGAACCAAAAAATCTGGGCACAGGGGTCTTTTCTGAGACTGATACTCCAACCAAGGACCATTTATGGAGATAACCTAGAACCCCTGCACAGATTAGCCTGTGGCAGTTCAGTGTCCAAGTGGGTTCCATAGTAATGGGAACAGGGACTGTCTCTGACATGAACTTATTGGCCTGCTCTTTGATCACCTCCCTCTGAAGGGGGAGCAGCCTTACCAGGACCCAGAGAAAGACAATGCAGCCACACCTGATGAGACCTGATAGACTAGGATAAGAAGGAAGGGGAGGAAGACCTCCCCTATCAGTGGACTAGGGAAGGGGCATGGGTGGAGAAGGGGGAGGGAGGGTGAGATTGGGAGGGATGGAGGGAGGGAACTACAGGGGGAAAATAAAGTAAATAAGCTGTAATTAATAAAAATTAAAATTAAAAAAAAAAGAAAAGGAAGGAGAGGAAGACCTCCCCTATCAGTGGACTTGGGGAGGGGCATGTGTGGAGAAGGGGGAGGGAGCATGAGATTGGGAGGGGAGAAGGGAGGGGAATACAAAGTGAATAAAGTGTAATTAATAAAAATTAAAATAAAAAATATTTTAAAAAGTGATATATCCTTGACAGTGCAAACATTATAAATGAAAGAAAAATTAAAAGAAGTAAAAATTTAAAACACAAACATCACAAAAATTAAACCATGTTTTTTAATTAAAAAGTATTAACACTTTTACTATAAAAGTGTTTCACTTATAAAGACATTTAAAATATTTTCTATCAATTATAATTTGAATTTGGAGGTATTTTAATAAGATAAAAAAAGAAAAGCCCATGATCTAGTAGATTTACTGCCTGATTCTACCAAATCTTTAAAAAAGAGCCAATTCCAATGCTTCTTAAATGTTTCTATGAAATAGGAAGGCAAAGGACACTACCAAATTCATTCTAAAAATCTAGTATCACCCTGATGCCAAACTGGACATGCTGACAACAAATCACCTACAGATCACTACCTTGAAGAATGTTGCTGTAAAAGTTCTCAGTGAAATTTTTGCCAATTGCGCTCAAGAGCACATTAAGAAGATCACATACCATGACCAAGTTGATTCCATCCCAGGAAAGCAATGTTGGTTTGACAAGCATAAATCAGTAAGTATGATCAACAAATGACTCAATAAACTTGAACAAATGAATCAATAAACTTGAACAAATGAATCAATAAACTTGAGGGTAGAAGTCACATGATTAACTCAAGTAATGCAAAGAGAGCTTTGACAAACCCAGCATTCCTTCATAAAAGTACTTCATAAAAGTACTGAAGAAACTAGGAGTAAAAAGAATATAAACATAATGAAGACTATTATAAAACAAACCTGTAACAACATTACAGTAAATGGAGAAAAATTGTCTCATTCCCTGGAATTCCAGGGGATGAGACAAGTGTGTCCACTCTTCTTTAATGCAGTGATAAAAACCTTAGCTAAAGCAATAAGATGAGATAAGTCAATAAAAGGGATACAAATAGGATGGAAAGAAGTAATTTTTTTTCTATTTGTAAATGACATGTTCCTGTACTTAGCTTCGAGATCCTAAGTATTTCACCTAAAAACTCTTAGACCTGATAAACACTTTCAACAAGATAACAGGATAAAAACATCAACACATAAAAATCAGTAGCTTTTCTATACTGGAAAACAAAGAATAAGGGGAGGGAGGTAGATGCCATTCACGGTAGGTTAAAAATAAATAAGTTGGCTAAGAAGAAAACTAACAAAGGAGGTGAAAGAGCTCTCAGAGGAAAATTGAAGAAGATGGTACGTGGAAAGAGGTCTCATGCTAATGGACTGTCAGAACGAATGTTGTTAATGGGAAAATGGCAGTGAAGGAGATTACAGAGCCAATTACAATAAAAATCTCGATGACCCTTTCTTCACAGAAGTAGGGAGAAGAATGTAAACTTCATAAGAAAGCACAAAGCATCCCAAATGGTGGCCACCCTTAACAGAAAGAATAATGCTAGGAATACCACGTTCATTGGCTACAGAGCTGTAGTAGGAAAACAGCGACAACATGGTACTGGAGCAAAAAGAAGCAAGTAGAAGAGAGGATCCAGAAATGAGCCTACACTGTTACAGTCACTCAGTATTGACAAAGCTGGCAAAGACGTCCATTGGAAAGAAGACAGACTCTTTGACAATGGTAGTGGGACAACTTGATTTACACGTGCGGATGAATGAATCTTATCACTTGCCCTACCCAAAAATGAATTCCAAATGGATCAAAGACATGAATGTAATACTCAAAGCTTTGAAACTGTTGGAGGAAAACATTTAAAGAGGTGGCCATAGCTGAGCACTTACTAAAAAGGACTCTAACGGCACAGGAAATAACTGACAAGCCTAGTTACATGAAATTAAAAGGCTTCTGCACAGCAAAGGAAACAATAACCAGAGGGAAGAGACAACCTACAGAATGGGAAGACAGTATTTTTTTTTATTTATTAATTACACTTTATTCATTTTGTATCCCCCCCTATGGTTTTCTCCCTCCTCCCATCCCAACCCCTCCCTTCCTTCACCCTCTGCTTGCATGCCCCTCCCCAAGTCCACTGATAGGGGAGGTCTTCTTTTCCTTCCTTCTGATCCTAGTCAATTAGGTCTCATCAGGAGTGGCTGCATTGCCATCTTCTATGGCCTGGTAATGCTGCTTCCCCCTCAGGGAGAGGTAATTAAAGAGCAGGCCAATCAGTTCATGTCAGAGACAGTCCCTGTTCCTATTACAATGGAACCCACTTGGATACTGAACTGCCATGGGCTACATCTGTGCAGGGGTCTTAGGTTATCTCCATGCATAGTCCTTCGTTGGAGTATCAGTCTCAGGAAAGACCCCTGTGATCAGATTTTTTGGTTCTGTTGCTCTCCTTGTGGAGTTCCTGTCCTCTCCAGATTTTACTGTTTCCCACTTCTTTCCTAAGATTCCCTGCACTCTGCCCAAAGGTTGCCCATAAGTCTCAGCATCTGCACTGATAGTCTGCAGGGCAGAGACTTTCAGAGGTCCTCTGTGTCAGGCTTGTTCCCTCTTTTCTCCTTCTTCTGATGTTCATCCTCTTTGCCTTTCTGGATAGGAATTGAGCTTTTTAGCAAAAGTCCTCCCTCTTAATTAGTTTCTTTAGGTGTATAGATTTTAGTAGGTTTATCCTATATTATATGCCTATATGAGTGAGTATATACCATGTGCATCTTTCTGCTTCTGGGATAGCTCACTCAGGATGATCTTTTCCAGATCCCACCATTTACCTGCAAATTTCATCATTTCCTTGTTTTTTATTGCTGAGTAATATTCCATTGTGTAGATATACCACAATTTGTGCATCCATTCCTCCACTGAGGGGCATCTGGGCTGTGGGAAGACAGTCTTTCTCAACTATTCATCAGATAAGGGATTAATATCTAGTATACAAAAATAAATAAAATGCCAAAGACTGTATCATGTGATAAGTAATGTCTGACTTCATAGTTTTCAAAAGAAATGCAGGAGCTGGAGAAATATCTCAGTGGGTCTTCACACTTTTGAGTACCAGAGTTCAGATCCCAGGATCCATACAAAAGCCAAATGGGTGTAGTTGCAATCCTAGTGCATGGGAAACAGATAGGGAATCCCTAGAGCAAGCTAGCTAGCCAGACTAACCAAACAGCAAGCTCCGGGTTTAGCAAAAGACACTGCCTCAATATGTAAGGTACAGAATGATCAAGAAAGACAACCAGCATTGACCTTGGGCCACTAGCAGGATGCAAGCTGAGAATCATTACATAAGGCAAAATAAACAAACTCAGAAAGACAATTATGTTTATGTTATGCAACTTAGATTTAAGTGTGTGTGTGTGTGTGTGTGTGTGTGTGTGTGTGTGTGTGTGTGTG